>NW_028126131.1:0-567249 GCF_965194825.1 Balaenoptera physalus | reverse complement strand
CGGTTTTTATATTCCCTCTATAAGTGATATCTTATGATAAGTATATTTTTCTGTGTGACTTATTTCACTTAGAATCGTCCTACCTAAATCCACTCATCTTGCTGCTACTAGCCTTATGACGTTGATTTCATGGCTGAGTGATATTCCATTGTACATAAGGACCACAACTTCTTTATCCATTTTTCTCTTTCCTGGGATATTTAAGGTGTAACGAAGTGGAGGTTCTTGTCAACAGAGCAGCCCTAAACTTTGGGGTGCCTGTGTCTTGCTGATTTTTAGTTTTCCCAATTTATACGCCCATGAGTGGATGTGCCCTATGCTCTCTAAGCTGAGTTTTTTACATGTTTCAGGACATACCGTGCACTTCTCCAGAGTGGCTGTTGGCAATTTACATCCCGCCCATCAGCGTAGCCAGGCTCCCGTTTCTCCATGGCCTGTCCTGCATTTCTGGTTTTGACACTTTATTCAGCATGGCCCTTTTGACCGATGGGAAGCGAGACTTCTTTGTAGCGCTGATTTGCCTTTCCAGGTTGCTTGGTTGGCCAAAAAGGGCGTATGCGTTTTTTCCTGAATATATTCAGGAAAAAACGCATACGCCCTTTTTGGCCAAGGGCATCATTGTCGAGGTTTTGCCGCTTTTCCTGTGCTTTAAAGGCGATTCGAATCTCCCTCCTGAAATCTGTTTCCTGCAATTCTGCCTTGCTTTCAAATCCTCTTCGTTGCCTTCCCTCAATATATTTGTGGACGAGAGTCATCATTTCTAAGTCTGCAGGTTTGTGAATTGCAGTGCCCCTGAGCTCCATTTTTCAACTCGCTTTCTTGGGGCTGGCCGCAAAAGCGCAGGATTGCTTCAGGCCCTATTCTGGTCCCGGGCGGCAGGTTGAGCCTGTGGCTAATTCTTCTTCCTGATGGGAAAATAGAGTGACCTGTGCCTGTCCCAACACCTAGAGCTAGTCTCTCATTGATTCCCCCTCTTCCCGTTCATCCTCAGGACAAATTGCAACCTGTACGGAACAGGAGGTTAAAGGTGCTGATTCTCCAAGGAGGGAGATTGCTAGTAAAGCGGCTGGAATGGCGAACCCGAGCACAAGGAGATGAGAAATGAGGTGCGTTTTAGAAACCTTTCCCGATCACACGGTGTACCATCTTCTGGGTTTCTCATGCATGTTTTCGATGTAGGAAGATGCCCTTGAACCTGGAGATTTGGGCCCCATGGGTTGGGTACCACGCAGTATTACTTTAAAGGGTCTGCGTTTGCTCACCCATCCTCACCAAACCTCTCAGCCCCAAGAGTGTCCACCCTTATGTCTCAATCAGCTGTGGGTCTAGATATGGTCAATCCAGTTGGCATCACAGCCCCTGAACGAATTTTGTAAGAATTTCTCTCTCTTTCACTGTCTTTGTTTCACGGGTTTTTAAAAGTAATTGATTTTTATAATGGGGTTTACCTGCTGTTCACTGCTGTGTTTTTGCCGCTTTACACCCACTTGACTCACTTACAGAGAGTTATAAATACATAGGTTTTAAGATTCTTACTAGTCAGATATATTCTTGGGCGGTGAAAATGTGGTGTTGAGTCCAATTCATTGATCAAGGAGTAGGTCTTGTCTATTACCTATTGGGTTTAAGAAACGGTATCTGAGCTAACTTGAATCCCTTGTTTTAGCATCACCCCACCTCACCTTTCCCGTTAAGCAGCCATAGTGTGTTTTCTAAACGTGTGACTCTATTCTGTTTTGTAATTCAGTTCAAGGGTAGCGGTTTTTACATTCCCTCTATAAGTGATATCTTATGATAAGTGTCTTTATCTGTGTGACTTATTTCACTTAGAATCGTCGTACCTAAATCCACTCATCATGCTGCTACTAGCCTTTTGACGTTGATTTCATGGCTGAGTGATATTCCATTGTACATAAGGACCACAACTTCTTTATCCATTTTTCTCTTTCCTGGGATATTTAAGGTGTAACGAAGTGGAGGTTCTTGTCAACAGAGCCGCCCTAAACTTTGCGGTGCCTGTGTCTTGCTGATTTTTAGTTTTCCCAAATTATACGCCCATGATTGGATGTGCCCTATGCTCCCTAAGCTGAGTTTTTTAGATGTTTCAGGACACACAGTGCACTTCTCCGGAGTGGCTGTTGGCAATTTACATCCCGCCCATCAGCATAGCCAGGCTCCCGTTTCTCCATGGCCTGTCTTGCATTTCTGGTTTTGACACTTTATTCAGCATGGCCCTTTTGACCGATGGGAAGCGAGACTTCTTTGTAGCGCTGATTTGCCTTTCCAGGTTGCTTGGTTGGCCAAAAAGGGCGTATGCGTTTTTTCCTGAATATATTCAGGAAAAAACGCATACGCCCTTTTTGGCCAAGGGCATCATTGTCGAGGTTTTGCCGCTTTTCCTGTGCTTTAAAGGCGATTCGAATCTCCCTCCTGAAATCTGTTTCCTGCAATTCTGCCTTGCTTTCAAATCCTCTTCGTTGCCTTCCCTCAATATATTTGTGGACGAGAGTCATCATTTCTAAGTCTGCAGGTTTGTGAATTGCAGTGCCCCTGAGCTCCATTTTTCAACTCGCTTTCTTGGGGCTGGCCGCAAAAGCGCAGGATTGCTTCAGGCCCTATTCTGGTCCCGGGCGGCAGGTTGAGCCTGTGGCTAATTCTTCTTCCTGATGGGAAAATAGAGTGACCTGTGCCTGTCCCAACACCTAGAGCTAGTCTCTCATTGGTTCCCCCTCTTCCCGTTCATCCTCAGGACAAATTGCAACCTGTACGGAACAGGAGGTTACAGGTGCTGATTCTCCAAGAAGGGAGATTGCTAGTAAAGCGGCTGGAACGGCGAACCCGAGCAGAAGGAGATGAGAAATGTGGTTCGTTTTAGAAACCTTTCCCGATCACACGGTGTACCATCTTCTGGGTTTCTCATGCATGTTTTCGATGTAGGAAGATGCCCTTGAACCTGGAGATTTGGGACCCATGGGATGGGTACCACGCAGTATTACTTTAAAGGGTCTGCGTTTGCTCACCCATCCTCACCAAACCTCTCAGCCCCAAGAGTGTCCACCCTTATGTCTCAATCAGCTGTGCGTCTAGATATGGTCAATCCAGGTGGCATCACAGCCCCTGAACGAATTTTGTAAGAATTTCTCTCTCTTTCACTGTCTTTGTTTCACGGGTTTTTAAAAGTAATTGATTTTTATAATGGCGTTTACCTGCTTTTAACTGCTGTGTTTTTCCCGCTTTACACCCACTTGACTCACTTACAGAGAGATATCAATGCATAGGTGTTAAGATTCTTACTATTCAGATATAATCTTGGGCGGTGAATTGGGGGTGTTGAGTCCAATTCACTGAGCAAGGAGTAGGTCTTGTCTATTACATATTGGGTTTATGGAACGGTATCTGAGCTAATTTGAAACCCTAGTTTTATGCATCACCCCACCTCACATTTCCGTTAAGCAGCCATAGTGTGTTTTCTAAACATGTGACTCTGCTGTGATTTATAATTCAGTTCAAGGGTAGCGGTTTTTATATTCCCTCTATAAGTGATATCTTATGATAAGTATATTTTTCTGTGTGACTTATTTCACTTAGAATCGTCCTACCTAAATCCACTCATCTTGCTGCTACTAGCCTTATGACGTTGATTTCATGGCTGAGTGATATTCCATTGTACATAAGGACCACAACTTCTTTATCCATTTTTCTCTTTCCTGGGATATTTAAGGTGTAACGAAGTGGAGGTTCTTGTCAACAGAGCAGCCCTAAACTTTGGGGTGCCTGTGTCTTGCTGATTTTTGTTTTCCCAATTTATACGCCCATGAGTGGAAGTGCCCTATGCTCTCTAAGCTGAGTTTTTTACATGTTTCAGGACATACCGTGCACTTCTCCAGAGTGGCTGTTGGCAATTTACATCCCGCCCATCAGCGTAGCCAGGCTCCCGTTTCTCCATGGCCTGTCCTGCATTTCTGGTTTTGACACTTTATTCAGCATGGCCCTTTTGACCGATGGGAAGCGAGACTTCTTTGTAGCGCTGATTTGCCTTTCCAGGTTGCTTGGTTGGCCAAAAAGGGCGTATGCGTTTTTTCCTGAATATATTCAGGAAAAAACGCATACGCCCTTTTTGGCCAAGGGCATCATTGTCGAGGTTTTGCCGCTTTTCCTGTGCTTTAAAGGCGATTCGAATCTCCCTCCTGAAATCTGTTTCCTGCAATTCTGCCTTGCTTTCAAATCCTCTTCGTTGCCTTCCCTCAATATATTTGTGGACGAGAGTCATCATTTCTAAGTCTGCAGGTTTGTGAATTGCAGTGCCCCTGAGCTCCATTTTTCAACTCGCTTTCTTGGGGCTGGCCGCAAAAGCGCAGGATTGCTTCAGGCCCTATTTTGGTCCCGGGCGGCAGGTTGAGCCTGTGGCTAATTCTTCTTCCTGATGGGAAAATAGAGTGACCTGTGCCTGTCCCAACACCTAGAGCTAGTCTCTCATTGATTCCCCCTCTTCCCGTTCATCCTCAGGACAAATTGCAACCTGTACGGAACAGGAGGTTAAAGGTGCTGATTCTCCAAGGAGGGAGATTGCTAGTAAAGCGGCTGGAATGGCGAACCCGAGCACAAGGAGATGAGAAATGAGGTGCGTTTTAGAAACCTTTCCCGGTCACACGGTGTACCATCTTCTGAGTTTCTCATGCATGTTTTCGATGTAGGAAGATGCCCTTGAACCTGGAGATTTGGGCCCCATGGGTTGGGTACCACGCAGTATTACTTTAAAGGGTCTGCGTTTGCTCACCCAACCTCACCAAACCTCTCAGCCCCAAGAGTGTCCACCCTTATGTCTCAATCAGCTGTGGGTCTAGATATGGTCAATCCAGTTGGCATCACAGCCCCTGAACGAATTTTGTAAGAATTTCTCTCTCTTTCACTGTCTTTGTTTCACGGGTTTTTAAAAGTAATTGATTTTTATAATGGGGTTTACCTGCTGTTCACTGCTGTGTTTTTGCCGCTTTACACCCACTTGACTCACTTACAGAGAGTTATAAATACATAGGTTTTAAGATTCTTACTAGTCAGATATATTCTTGGGCGGTGAAAATGTGGTGTTGAGTCCAATTCATTGATCAAGGAGTAGGTCTTGTCTATTACCTATTGGGTTTAAGAAACGGTATCTGAGCTAACTTGAATCCCTTGTTTTAGCATCACCCCACCTCACCTTTCCCGTTAAGCAGCCATAGTGTGTTTTCTAAACGTGTGACTCTATTCTGTTTTGTAATTCAGTTCAAGGGTAGCGGTTTTTACATTCCCTCTATAAGTGATATCTTATGATAAGTGTCTTTATCTGTGTGACTTATTTCACTTAGAATCGTCGTACCTAAATCCACTCATCATGCTGCTACTAGCCTTTTGACGTTGATTTCATGGCTGAGTGATATTCCATTGTACATAAGGACCACAACTTCTTTATCCATTTTTCTCTTTCCTGGGATATTTAAGGTGTAACGAAGTGGAGGTTCTTGTCAACAGAGCCGCCCTAAACTTTGCGGTGCCTGTGTCTTGCTGATTTTTAGTTTTCCCAAATTATACGCCCATGATTGGATGTGCCCTATGCTCCCTAAGCTGAGTTTTTTAGATGTTTCAGGACACACAGTGCACTTCTCCGGAGTGGATGTTGGCAATTTACATCCCGCCCATCAGCATAGCCAGGCTCCCGTTTCTCCATGGCCTGTCTTGCATTTCTGGTTTTGACACTTTATTCATCATGGCCCTTTTGACCGATGGGAAGCGAGACTTCTTTGTAGCGCTGATTTGCCTTTACAGGTTGCTTGGTTGGCCAAAAAGGGCGTATGCGTTTTTTCCTGAATATATTCAGGAAAAAACGCATACGCCCTTTTTGGCCAAGGGCATCATTGTCGAGGTTTTGCCGCTTTTCCTGTGCTTTAAAGGCGATTCGAATCTCCCTCGTGAAATCTGTTTCCTGCAATTCTGCCTTGCTTTCAAATCCTCTTCGTGGCCTTCCCTCAGTATATTTTTGGACGAGAGTCATCATTTATAAGTCTGCAGGTATGTGCATTGCAGTGACCCTGAGCTCCATTTTTCAACTCGCTTTGTTGGGGCTGGCCGCAAAAGAGCAGGATTGCTTCAGGCCCTATTCTGGTCCCGGGCGGCAGGTTGAGCCTGTGGCTAATTCTTCTTCCTGATGGGAAAATAGAGTGACCTGTGCCTGTCCCAACACCTAGAGCTAGTCTCTCATTGGTTCCCCCTCTTCCCGTTCATCCTCAGGACAAATTGCAACCTGTACGGAACAGGAGGTTAAAGGTGCTGATTCTCCAAGAAGGGAGATTGCTAGTAAAGCGGCTGGAACGGCGAACCCGAGCACAAGGAGATGAGAAATGTGGTGCGTTTTAGAAAGCTTTCCCGATCACACGGTGTACCATCTTCTGGGTTTCTCATGCATGTTTTCGATGTAGGAAGATGCCCTTGAACCTGGAGATTTGGGACCCATGGGATGGGTACCACGCAGTATTACTTTAAAGGGTCTGCGTTTGCTCACCCATCCTCACCAAACCTCTCAGCCCCAAGAGTGTCCACCCTTATGTCTCAATCAGCTGTGGGTCTAGATATGGTCAATCCAGGTGGCATCACAGCCCCTGAACGAATTTTGTAAGAATTTCTCTCTCTTTCACTGTCTTTGTTTCACGGGTTTTTAGAAGTAATTGATTTTTATAATGGGGTTTACCTGCTGTTCACTGCTGTGTTTTTGCCGCTTTACACCCACTTGACTCACTTACAGAGAGTTATAAATACATAGGTTTTAAGATTCTTACTAGTCAGATATATTCTTGGGCGGTGAAAATGTGGTGTTGAGTCCAATTCATTGATCAAGGAGTAGGTCTTGTCTATTACCTATTGGGTTTAAGAAACGTTATCTGAGCTAACTTGAATCCCTTGTTTTAGCATCACCCCACCTCACCTTTCCCGTTAAGCAGCCATAGTGTGTTTTCTAAACGTGTGACTCTATTCTGTTTTGTAATTCAGTTCAAGGGTAGCGGTTTTTACATTCCCTCTATAAGTGATATCTTATGATAAGTGTCTTTATCTGTGTGACTTATTTCACTTAGAATCGTCGTACCTAAATCCACTCATCATGCTGCTACTAGCCTTATGACGTTGATTTCATGGCTGAGTGATATTCCATTGTACATAAGGACCACAACTTCTTTATCCATTTTTCTCTTTCCTGGGATATTTAAGGTGTAACGAGGTGGAGGTTCTTGTCAACAGAGCCGCCCTAAACTTTGCGGTGCCTGTGTCTTGCTGATTTTTAGTTTTCCCAAATTATACGCCCATGATTGGATGTGCCCTATGCTCCCTAAGCTGAGTTTTTTAGATGTTTCAGGACACACCGTGCACTTCTCCGGAGTGGCTGTTGGCAATTTACATCCCGCCCATCAGCATAGCCAGGCTCCCGTTTCTCCATGGCCTGTCTTGCATTTCTGGTTTTGACACTTTATTCATCATGGCCCTTTTGACCGATGGGAAGCGAGACTTCTTTGTAGCGCTGATTTGCCTTTACAGGTTGCTTGGTTGGCCAAAAAGGGCGTATGCGTTTTTTCCTGAATATATTCAGGAAAAAACGCATACGCCCTTTTTGGCCAAGGGCATCATTGTCGAGGTTTTGCCGCTTTTCCTGTGCTTTAAAGGCGATTCGAATCTCCCTCGTGAAATCTGTTTCCTGCAATTCTGCCTTGCTTTCAAATCCTCTTCGTTGCCTTCCCTCAGTATATTTTTGGACGAGAGTCATCATTTATAAGTCTGCAGGTTTGTGAATTGCAGTGCCCCTGAGCTCCATTTTTCAACTCGCTTTCTTGGGGCTGGCCGCAAAAGCGCAGGATTGCTTCAGGCCCTATTCTGGTACCGGGCGGCAGGTTGAGCCTGTGGCTAATTCTTCTTCCTGATGGGAAAATAGAGTGACCTGTGCCTGTCCCAACACCTAGAGCTAGTCTCTCATTGGTTCCCCCTCTTCCCGTTCATCCTCAGGACAAATTGCAACCTGTACGGAACAGGAGGTTAAAGGTGCTGATTCTCCAAGAAGGGAGATTGCTAGTAAAGCGGCTGGAACGGCGAACCCGAGCACAAGGAGATGAGAAATGTGGTGCGTTTTAGAAACCTTTCCCGATCACACAGTGTACCATCTTCTGGGTTTCTCATGCATGTTTTCGATGTAGGAAGATGCCCTTGAACCTGGAGATTTGGGACCCATGGGATGGGTACCACGCAGTATTACTTTAAAGGGTCTGCGTTTGCTCACCCATCCTCACCAAACCTCTCAGCCCCAAGAGTGTCCACCCTTATGTCTCAATCAGCTGTGGGTCTAGATATGGTCAATCCAGGTGGCATCACAGCCCCTGAACAAATTTTGTAAGAATTTCTCTCTCTTTCACTGTCTTTGTTTCACGGGTTTTTAAAAGTAATTGATTTTTATAATGCGGTTTACCTGCTTTTCACTGCTGTGATTTTGCCGCTTTACACCCACTTGACTCACTTAAAGAGAGATATCAATGCATAGGTGTTAAGATTCTTACTATTCAGATATAATCTTGGGCGGTGAATTGGGGGTGTTGAGTCCAATTCACTGAGCAAGGAGTAGGTCTTGTCTATTACATATTGGGTTTATGGAACGGTATCTGAGCTAATTTGAAACCCTTGTTTTATGCATCACCCCACCTCACCTTTCCCGTTAAGCAGCCATAGTGTGTTTTCTAAACGTGTGACTCTGCTGTGATTTGTAATTCAGTTCAAGGGTAGCGGTTTTTATATTCCCTCTATAAGTGATATCTTATGATAAGTATATTTTTCTCTGTGACTTATTTCACTTAGAATCGTCCTACCTAAATCCACTCATCTTGCTGCTACTAGCCTTATGACGTTGATTTCATGGCTGAGTGATATTCCATTGTACATAAGGACCACAACTTCTTTATCCATTTTTCTCTTTCCTGGGATATTTAAGGTGTAACGAAGTGGAGGTTCTTGTCAACAGAGCAGCCCTAAACTTTGTGGTGCCTGTGTCTTGCTGATTTTTAGTTTTCCCAATTTATACGCCCATGAGTGGATGTGCCCTATGCTCTCTAAGCTGAGTTTTTTACATGTTTCAGGACATACCGTGCACTTCTCCAGAGTGGCTGTTGGCAATTTACATCCCGCCCATCAGCGTAGCCAGGCTCCCGTTTCTCCATGGCCTGTCCTACATTTCTGGTTTTGACACTTTATTCAGCATGGCCCTTTTGACCGATGGGAAGCGAGACTTCTTTGTAGCGCTGATTTGCCTTTCCAGGTTGCTTGGTTGGCCAAAAAGGGCGTATGCGTTTTTTCCTGAATATATTCAGGAAAAAACGCATACGCCCTTTTTGGCCAAGGGCATCATTGTCGAGGTTTTGCCGCTTTTCCTGTGCTTTAAAGGCGATTCGAATCTCCCTCCTGAAATCTGTTTCCTGCAATTCTGCCTTGCTTTCAAATCCTCTTCGTTGCCTTCCCTCAGTATATTTTTGGACGAGAGTCATCATTTATAAGTCTGCAGGTTTGTGAATTGCAGTGCCCCTGAGCTCCATTTTTCAACTCGCTTTCTTGGGGCTGGCTGCAAAAGCGCAGGATTGCTTCAGGCCCTATTCTGGTCCCGGGCGGCAGGTTGAGCCTGTGGCTAATTCTTCTTCTTGATGGGAAAATAGAGTGACCTGTGCCTGTCCCAACACCTAGAGCTAGTCTCTCATTGGTTCCCCCTCTTCCCGTTCATCCTCAGGACAAATTGCACCCTGTACGGAACAGGAGGTTAAAGGTGCTGATTCTCCAAGGAGGGAGATTGCTAGTAAAGCGGCTGGAATGGCGAACCCGAGCACAAGGAGATGAGAAATGAGGTGCGTTTTAGAAAACTTTCCCGATCACACGGTGTACCATCTTCTGGGTTTCTCATGCATGTTTTCGATGTAGGAAGATGCCCTTGAACCTGGAGATTTGGGCCCCATGGGTTGGGTACCACGCAGTATTACTTTAAAGGGTCTGCGTTTGCTCACCCAACCTCACCAAACCTCTCAGCCCCAAGAGTGTCCACCCTTATGTCTCAATCAGCTGTGGGTCTAGATATGGTCAATCCAGGTGGCATCACAGCCCCTGAACGAATTTTGTAAGAATTTCTCTCTCTTTCACTGTCTTTGTTTCACGGGTTTTTAAAAGTAATTGATTTTTATAATGGGGTTTACCTGCTGTTCACTGCTGTGTTTTTGCCGCTTTACACCCACTTGACTCACTTACAGAGAGTTATAAATACATAGGTTTTAAGATTCTTACTAGTCAGATATATTCTTGGGCGGTGAAAATGTGGTGTTGAGTCCAATTCATTGATCAAGGAGTAGGTCTTGTCTATTACCTATTGGGTTTAAGAAACGGTATCTGAGCTAACTTGAATCCCTTGTTTTAGCATCACCCCACCTCACCTTTCCCGTTAAGCAGCCATAGTGTGTTTTCTAAACGTGTGACTCTATTCTGTTTTGTAATTCAGTTCAAGGGTAGCGGTTTTTACATTCCCTCTATAAGTGTTATCTTTTTTTTTTCGATTTAACAACTTTATTGAGATATAATTGGCATACAATAAACTTGTGGATACTTTAAATATATTATTTGATAAATGTTGACATATGTATACACCTCAGTGGCATTTCTTAATCTGAGTTACTGCAGCAAAAGTAAACAGATTGACCATAATTGCCCCATGGTATGAGCTAATCCATCGCTTCCTTTATCAGGGCAAAACCAGCCTTTTGCTATGCCTTTGGTAGTAAAAATTAAGACCTACGCAAGTGAGCAGTTCTGAGTAGTTTTGGTTTAGAGCTGGGGTAGAAAGCCCGGGCTAGGGAAGACAGAAGGGAATAGGGAGGTACCTGCTCGTTGTGTAGCCAAGAGCTGTCAGCTTTCCAGCCCAGGATTCGAGGCAGAGAAGTTTCCATCTGGAGATGGAGGCCCACCTTAGCTACTGAGTGCACCCTGGAACCTCCCGAGACCTGCAGGCAGGGTGGGCTGGGAGATGACCTAGTGGATAGCTCACTCAGGGGCCTCCTAATCCTGAGATATCTCCAGGGTGTTATCAGAGACCTCTGGAGGTTAAAAACAAGCCTTTCCACTTATTTACATGCAGTGCCCTTTTAGCCAAATCCTAAACCTTGCCGGACAGTGTGTGCTTATTAGGAGGAGGAGGGCCCAGGTGGATCAGGTCAGGGCCACACACACTGAGCGTGCGGGCTTTGGCCTGTGGTGGATCCTTCTCTCCACTCTCCTCTGTAAGATGGACATCACGAAAGCACCACCTCATGGGGATTTGTGAGGATTAAGTGAGGCAGTGCTTCTAAAGTACTGAGCGCTGAGCCCAAGGCCTGTCCAGTGTCCCCTCCGTGGGTTATCAGCTCAGGTTCCCTCCTGGCAAGGAGAGGGACTGGGCTTGGCCTTGACTCCATGGGCACGTCTACTATGAGTGAGGGGGCTACGTCCCTTCTATAAGTGATATCTTATGACAAGTGTCTTATTCTGTGTGACTTATTTCTCTTAGAATCGTTGTACCTAAATCCACTCATCATGCTGCTACTAACCTTATGACGTTGATTTCATGGCTGAGTGATATTCCATTGTACATAAGGACCACAACTTCTTTCTCCATTTTTCTCTTTCCTGGGATATTTAAGGTGTAACGAAGTGGAGGTTCTTGTCAACAGAGCAGCCCTAAACTTTGCGGTGCCTGTGTCTTGCTGATTTTTAGTTTTCCCAATTTATACGCCCATGAGTGGATGTGCCCTATGCTCCCTAAGCTGAGTTTTTTAGATGTTTCAGGACACACCGGGCACTTCTCCAGAGTGGCTGTTGGCAATTTACCTCCCGCCCATCAGCGTAGCCAGGCTCCCGTTTCTCCATGGCCTGTCCTGCATTTCTGGTTTTGACACTTTATTCAGCATGGCCCTTTTGACCGATGGGAAGCGAGACTTCTTGTAGCGCTGATTTGCCTTTCCAGGTTGCTTGGTTGGCCAAAAAGGGCGTATGCGTTTTTTCCTGAATATATTCAGGAAAAAACGCATACGCCCTTTTTGGCCAAGGACATCATTGTCGAGGTTTTGCAGCTTTTTCTGTGCTTTAAAGGAGATTCGAATCTCCCTCCTGAAATCTGTTTCCTGCAATTCTGCCTTGCTTTCCAATCCTCTTCGTTGCCTTCCCTCAATATATTTGTGGACGAGAGTCATCATTTATAAGTCGGCAGGTTTGTGAATTGCAGTGCCCCTGAGCTCCATTTTTCAACTCGCTTTCTTGGGAGCTGGCCGCAAAAGCGCAGGATTGCTTCAGGCCCTATTCTCGTCCCAGGCGGCAGGCTGGGCCTGTGGTTAATTCTTCTTCCTGATGGGAAATTAGAGTGGCCTGTGCCTGTCCCAACACCTAGAGCTAGTCTCTCATTGGTTCCCCCTCTTCCCGTTCATCCTCAGGACAAATTGCAACCTGTACGGAACAGGAGGTTAAAGGTGCTGATTCTCCAAGGAGGGAGATTGCTAGTAAAGCGACTGGAATGGCGAACCCGAGCACAAGGAGATGAGAAATGAGGTGCATTTTAGAAACCTTTCCCGATCACACGGTGTACCATCTTCTGGGTTTCTCATGCATGTTTTCGATGTAGGAAGATGCCCTTGAACCTGGAGATTTGGGCCCCATGGCTTGGGTACCACGCATTATTACTTTAAAGGGTCTGCGTTTGCTCACGCAACCTCACCAAACCTCTCAGCCCCAAGAGTGTCCACCCTTATGTCTCAATCAGCTGTGGGTCTAGATGTGGTCAATCCAGGTGGCATCACAGCCCCTGAACGAATTTTGTAAGAATTTCTCTCTCTTTCACTGTCTTTGTTTCACGGGTTTCTAAAAGTAATTGATTTTTATAATGGGGTTTACCTGCTGTTCACTGTTGTGTTTTTGCCGCTTTACACCCACTTGACTCACTTACAGAGAGTTATAAATACATAGGTTTTAAGATTCTTACTAGTCAGATATATTCTTGGGCGGTGAAAATGTGGTGTTGAGTCCAATTCATTGATCAAGGAGTAGGTCTTGTCTATTACCTATTGGATTTAAGAAACGGTATCTGAGCTAACTTGAATCCCTTGTTTTAGCATCACCCCACCTCACCTTTCCCGTTAAGCAGCCATAGTGTGTTTTCTAAACGTGTGACTCTATTCTGTTTTGTAATTCAGTTCAAGGGTAGCGGTTTTTACATTCCCTCTATAAGTGATATCTTATGATAAGTGTCTTTATCTGTGTGACTTATTTCACTTAGAATCGTCGTACCTAAATCCACTCATCATGCTGCTACTAGCCTTATGACGTTGATTTCATGGCTGAGTGATATTCCATTGTACATAAGGACCACAACTTCTTTATCCATTTTTCTCTTTCCTGGGATATTTAAGGTGTAACGAGGTGGAGGTTCTTGTCAACAGAGCCGCCCTAAACTTTGCTGTGCCTGTGTCTTGCTGATTTTTAGTTTTCCCAAATTATACGCCCATGATTGGATGTGCCCTATGCTCCCTAAGCTGAGTTTTTTAGATGTTTCAGGACACACCGCGCACTTTTCCGGAGTGGCTGTTGGCAATTTACATCCCGCCCATCAGCATAGCCAGGCTCCCGTTTCTCCATGGCCTGTCTTGCATTTCTGGTTTTGACACTTTATTCATCATGGCCCTTTTGACCGATGGGAAGCGAGACTTCTTTGTAGCGCTGATTTGCCTTTACAGGTTGCTTGGTTGGCCAAAAAGGGCGTATGCGTTTTTTCCTGAATATATTCAGGAAAAAACGCATACGCCCTTTTTGGCCAAGGGCATCATTGTCGAGATTTTGCCGCTTTTCCTGTGCTTTAAAGGCGATTCGAATCTCCCTCGTGAAATCTGTTTCCTGCAATTCTGCCTTGCTTTCAAATCCTCTTCGTTGCCTTCCCTCAGTATATTTTTGGACGAGAGTCATCATTTATAAGTCTGCAGGTTTGTGAATTGCAGTGCCCCTGAGCTCCATTTTTCAACTCGCTTTCTTGGGGCTGGCCGCAAAAGCGCAGGATTGCTTCAGGCCCTATTCTGGTCCCGGGCGGCAGGTTGAGCCTGTGGCTAATTCTTCTTCCTGATGGGAAAATAGAGTGACCTGTGCCTGTCCCAACACCTAGAGCTAGTCTCTCATTGGTTCCCCCTCTTCCCGTTCATCCTCAGGACAAATTGCAACCTGTACGGAACAGGAGGTTAAAGGTGCTGATTCTCCAAGAAGGGAGATTGCTAGTAAAGCGGCTGGAACGGCGAACCCGAGCACAAGGAGATGAGAAATGTGGTGCGTTTTAGAAACCTTTCCCGATCACACGGTGTACCATCTTCTGGGTTTCTCATGCATGTAGGAAGATGCCCTTGAACCTGGAGATTTGGGACCCATGGGATGGGTACCACGCAGTATTACTTGAAAGGGTCTGCGTTTGCTCACCCATCCTCACCAAACCTCTCAGCCCCAAGAGTGTCCACCCTTATGTCTCAATCAGCTGTGGGTCTAGATATGGTCAATCCAGGTGGCATCACAGCCCCTGAACGAATTTTGTAAGAATTTCTCTCTCTTTCACTGTCTTTGTTTCACGGGTTTTTAAAAGTAATTGATTTTTATAATGCGGTTTACCTGCTTTTCACTGCTGTGATTTTGCCGCTTTACACACACTTGACTCACTTACAGAGAGATATCAATGCATAGGTGTTAAGATTCTTACTATTCAGATATAATCTTGGGCGGTGAATTGGGGGTGTTGAGTCCAATTCACTGAGCAAGGAGTAGGTCTTGTCTATTACATATTGGGTTTATGGCACGGTATCTGAGCTAATTTGAAACCCTTGTTTTATGCATCACCCCACCTCACCTTTCCCGTTAAGCAGCCATAGTGTGTTTTCTAAACGTGTGACTCTATTCTGTTTTGTAATTCAGTTCAAGGGTAGCGGTTTTTACATTCCCTCTATAAGTCATATCTTATGATAAGTGTCTTTTTCTGTGTGACTTATTTCACTTAGAATCGTCGTACCTAAATCCACTCATCATGCTGCTACTAGCCTTATGACGTTGATTTCATGGCTGAGTGATATTCCATTGTACATAAGGAACACAACTTCTTTATCCATTTTTCTCTTTCCTGGGATATTTGAGGTGTAACCAAGTGGAGGTTCTTGTCAACAGAGCAGCCCTAAACTTTTGGGTGCCTCTGTCTTGCTGATTTTTAGTTTTCCCAATTTATACGCCCATGAGTGGAAGTGCCCTATGCTCCCTAAGCTGAGTTTTTTAGATGTTTCAGGACACACCGTGCACTTCTCCAGAGTGGCTGTTGGCAATTTACATCCCGCCCATCAGCGTAGCCAGGCTCCCGTTTCTCCATGGCCTGTCCTGCATTTCTGGTTTTGACACTTTATTCAGAATGGCCCTTTTGACCGATGGGAAGCGAGACTTCTTTGTAGCGCTGATTTGCCTTTCTAGGTTGCTTGGTTGGCCAAAGAGGGCGTATGCGTTTTTCCCTGAATATATTCAGGAAAAAACGCATACGCCCTTTATGGCCAAGGGCATCATTGTCGAGGTTTTGCCGCTTTTCCTGTGCTTTAAAGGCGATTCGAATCTCCCTCCTGAAATCTGTTTCCTGCAATTCTGCCTTGCTTTCAAATCCTCTTCGTTGCCTTCCCTCAATATATTTGTGGACGAGAGTCATCATTTATAAGTCTGCAGGTTTGTGAATTGCAGTGCCCCTGAGCTCCATTTTTCAACTCGCTTTCTTGGGAGCTGGCCGCAAAAGCGCAGGATTGCTTCAGGCCCTATTCTCGTCCCAGGCGGCAGGCTGAGCCTGTGTTTAATTCTTCTTCCTGATGGGAAAATAGAGTGACGTGTGCCTGTCCCAACACCTAGAGCTAGTCTCTCATTGCTTCCCCCTCTTCCCGTTCATTCTCAGGACAAATTATAACCTGTACGGAACAGAAGGTTAAAGGTGCTGTTTCTCCAAGGAGGGAGATTGCTAGTAAAGTGGCTGGAATGGCTAACCCGAGCACAAGGAGATGAGAAATGAGGTGCGTTTTAGAAACCTCTCCCGATCACACGGTGTACCATCTTCTGGGTTTCTTATGCATGTTTTCGATGTAGGATGATGCCCTTGAACCTGGAGATTTGGGACCCATGGGATGGGTACCACGCAGTATTACTTTAAAGGGTCTGCGTTTGCTCACCCAACCTCACCAAACCTCTCAGCCCCAAGAGTGTCCACCCTAATGTCTCAATCAGCTGTGGGTCTATATATGGTCAATCTAGGTGGCATCACAGCCCCTGAACGAATTTTCTAAGAATTTCTCTCTCTTTCACTGTCTTTGTTTCACGGGATTTTAAAAGTAATTGATTTTTATAATGGGGTTTACCTGCTTTTCACTGCTGTGTTTTTGCCGCTTTACACCCACTTGACTCACTTACAGAGAGATATCAATGCATAGGTTTTAAGATTCTTACTAGTCAGATATATTCTTGGGCGGTGAATAGGGGGTTTTGAGTCCAATTCATTGAGGAAGGAGTAGGAATTGTCTATTACATATTGGCTTTATGGGACGGTATCTGAGCTAATTTGAATCGATTGTTTTAGCATCACCCCACCTCACCGTTTCAGTTAAGCAGCCATAGTGTGTTTTCTAAACGTGTGACTCTATTCTGTTTTGTAATTCAGTTCAAGGGTAGCGGTTTTTACATGCCCTCTATAAGTGATATCTTATGATAAGTGTCTTTTTCTGTGTGACTTATTTCACTTAGAATCGTCGTACCTAAATCCACTCATCATGCTGCTACTAGCCTTATGACGTTTTTTTCATGGCTGAGTGATATTCCATTGTACATAAGGACCACAACTTCTTTATCCATTTTTCTCTTTCCTGGGATATTTGAGGTGTAACGAAGTGGAGGTTCTTGTCAACAGAGCAGCCCTAAACTTTGGGGTGACTGTGTCTTGCTGATTTTTAGTTTTCCCAACTTATACGTCCATGAGTGGAAGTGCCCTATGCTCCCTAAGCTGAGTTTTTTAGATGTTTCAGGACACACCGTGAACTTCTCCAGAGTGGCTGTTGGCAATTTACATCCCGCCCATCAGCGTAGCCAGGCTCCCGTTTCTCCATGGCCTGTCCTGCATTTCTGGTTTTGAAACTTTATTCAGCATTGCCCTTTTGACCGATGGGAAGCGAGACTTCTTTGTAGCGCTGATTTGCCTTTCCAGGTTGCTTGGTTGGCCAAAAAGGGCGTATGCGTTTTTTCCTGAATATATTCAGGAAAAAACGCATACGCCCTTTTTGGCCAAGGGCATCATTGTCGAGGTTTTGCCGCTTTTCCTGTGCTTTAAAGGCGATTCGAATCTCCCTCCTGAAATCTGTTTCCTGCAATTCTGCCTTGCTTTCAAATCCTCTTCGTTGCCTTCCCTCAATATATTTGTGGACGAGAGTCATCATTTATAAGTCTGCAGGTTTGTCAATTGCAGTGCCCCTGAGCTCCATTTTTCAACTCGCTTTCTTGGGAGCTGACCGCAAAAGCGCAGGATTGCTTCACGGCCTATTCTCGTCCCAGGCGGCAGGCTGAGCCTGTGGTTAATTCTTCTTCCTGATGGGAAAATAGAGTGACCTGTGCCTGTCCCAACACCTAGAGCTAGTCTCTCATTGCTTCCCCCTCTTCCCGTTCATCCTCAGGACAAATTGCAACCTGTACGGAACAGGAGGTTAAAGGTGCTGATTCTCCAAGGAGGGAGATTGCTAGTAAAGCGGCTGGAATGGCGAACCCGAGCACAAGGAGATGAGAAATGAGGTGCGTTTTAGAAACCTTTCCCGATCACACGGTGTACCATCTTCTGGGTTTCTCATGCATGTTTTCGATGTAGGAAGATGCCCTTGAACCTGGAGATTTGGGACCCATGGGATGGGTACCACGCAGTATTACTTTAAAGGGTCTGCGTTTGCTCACCCAACCTCACCAAACCTCTCAGCGCCAAGAGTGTCCACCCTTATGTCTCAATCAGCTGTGGGTCTAGATAAGGTCAATCCAGGTGGCATCACAGCCCCTGAACGAATTTTGTAAGAATTTCTCTCTCTTTCACTGTCTTTGTTTCACGGGTTTTTAAAAGTAATTGATATTTATAATGGGGTTTACCTGCTTTACACTGCTGTGATTTTGCCGCTTTACACCCACTTGACTCACTTACAGAGAGATATCAATGCATAGGTTTCAAGATTCTTACTAGTCAGATATATTCTTGGGCGGTGAATAGGGGGTGTTGAGTCCAATTCATTGAGCAAGGAGTAGGTCTTGTCTATTACATATTGGGTTTATGGAACGGTATGTGAGCTAATTTGAAACCCTTGTTTTATGCATCACCCCACCTCACCTTTCCCGTTAAGCAGCCATAGTGTGTTTTCTAAACGTGTGACTCTATTCTGTTTTGTAATTCAGTTCAAGGGTAGCGGTTTTTACATTCCCTCTATAAGTGATATCTTATGATAAGTGTCTTTTTCTGTGTGACTTATTTCACTTAGAATCGTCGTACCTAAATCCACTCATCATGCTGCTACTAGCCTTATGACGTTGATTTCATGGCTGAGTGATATTCCATTGTACATAAGGACCACAACTTCTTTATCCATTTTTCTCTTTCCTGGGATATTTAAGGTGTAACCAAGTGGAGGTTCTTGTCAACAGAGCAGCCCTAAACTTTGGGGTGCCTGTGTCTTGCTGATTTTTAGTTTTCCCAAATTATACGCCCATGAGTGGAAGTGCCCTATGCTCCCTAAGCTGAGTTTTTTAGATGTTTCAGGACACACAGTGCACTTCTCCAGAGTGGCTGTTGGTAATTTACATCCCGCCCATCAGCGTAGCCAGGCTCCCGTTTCTCCATGGCCTGTCCTGCATTTCTGGTTTTGACACTTTATTCAGCATGGCCCTTTTGACCGATGGGAAGTGAGACTTCTTTGTAGCGCTCTATTTGCCTTTCCAGGTTGCTTGGTTGGCCAAAAAGGGCGTATGCGTTTTTTCCTGAATATATTCAGGAAAAAACGCATACGCCCTTTTTGGCCAAGGGCATCATTGTCGAGGTTTTGCGGCTTTTCCTGTGCTTTAAAGGCGATTCGAATCTCTTTCCTGAAATCTGTTTCCTGCAATTCTGCCTTGCTTTGAAATCCTCATCGTTGTCTTCCCTCAATATATTTGTGGACGAGAGTCATCATTTATAAGTCTGCACGTTTGTGAATTGCAGTGCCCCTGAGCTCCATTTTTCAACTCGCTTTCTTGGGAGCTGGCCGCAAAAGCGCAGGATTGCTTCAGGCCCTATTCTGGTCCCAGGTGGCAGGATGAGCCTGTGGTTAATTCTTCTTCCTGATGGGAAAATAGAGTGACCTGTGCCTGTCCCAACACCTAGAGCTAGTCTCTCACTGGTATCCCCTCTTCCCGTTCATCCTCAGGACAAATTGCAACCTGTACGGAACAGGAGGTTAAAGGTGCTGATTCTCCAAGGAGGGAGATTGCTAGTAAAGCGGCTGGAATGGCGAACCCGAGCACAAGGAGATGAGAAATGAGGTGCGTTTTAGAAACCTTTCCCGATCACACGGTGTACCATCTTCTGGGATTCTCATGCATGTTTTCGATGTAGGAAGATGCCCTTGAACCTGGAGATTTGGGACCCATGGGATGGGTACCACGCAGTATTACTTTAAAGGGTCTGTGTTTGCTCACCCAACCTCAACAAACCTCTCAGCCCCAAGAGTGTCCACCCTTATGTCTCAATCAGCTGTGGGTCTAGATATGGTCAATCCAGGTGGCATCACAGCCCCTGAACGAATTTTGTAAGAATTTCTCTCTCTTTCACTGTCTTTGTTTCACGGGTTTTTAAAAGTAATTGATATTTATAATGGGGTTTACCTGCTTTTCACTGCTGTGATTTTGCCGCTTTACACCCACTTGACTCACTTACAGAGAGATATCAATGCATAGGTTTCAAGATTCTTACTAGTCAGATATATTCTTGGGCGGTGAATAGGGGGTGTTGAGTCCAATTCATTGAGCAAGGAGTAGGTCTTGTCTATTACATATTGGGTTTATGGAACGGTATCTGAGCTAATTTGAAACCCTTGTTTTATGCATCACCCCACCTCACCTTTCCCGTTAAGCAGCCATAGTGTGTTTTCTAAACGTGTGACTCTATTCTGTTTTGTAATTCAGTTCAAGGGTAGCGGTTTTTACATTCCCTCTATAAGTGATATCTTATGATAAGTGTCTTTTTCTGTGTGACTTATTTCACTTAGAATCGTCGTACCTAAATCCACTCATCATGCTGCTACTAGCCTTATGACGTTGATTTCATGGCTCAGTGATATTCCATTGTACATAAGGACCACAACTTCTTTATCCATTTTTCTCTTTCCTGGGATATTTAAGGTGTAACGAAGTGGAGGTTCTTGTCAACAGAGCAGCCCTAAACTTTGGGGTGCCTCTGTCTTGCTGATTTTTAGTTTTCCCAATTTATACGCCCATGAGTGGAAGTGCCCTATGCTTCCTAAGCTGAGTTTTTTAGATGTTTCAGGACACACCGTGCACTTCTCCAGTGTGGCTGTTGGCAATTTACATCCCGCCCATCAGCGTAGCCAGGCTCCCGTTTCTCCATGGCCTGCTCTGCATTTCTGGTTTTGACACTTTATTCAGCATGGGCCTTTTGACCGATGGGAAGCGAGACTTCTTTGTAGCGCTGATTTGCCTTTCTAGGTTGCTTGGTTGGCCAAAAAGGGCGTATGCGTTTTTTCCTGAATATATTCAGGAAAAAACGCATACGCCCTTTTTGGCCAAGGGCATCATTGTCGAGGTTTTGCCGCTTTTACTGTGCTTTAAAGGCGATTCGAATCTCCCTCGTGAAATCTCTTTCCTGCAATTCTGCCTTGCTTTCAAATCCTCTTCGTTGCCTTCCCTCAATATATTTGTGGACGAGCGCCATCATTTATAAGTCTGCAGGTTTGTGAATTGCAGTGCCCCTGAGCTCCATTTTTCAACTCGCTTTCTTGGGAGCTGGCCGCAAAAGCGCAGGATTGCTTCAGGCCCTATTCTCGTCCCAGGCGGCAGGCTGAGCCTGTGGTTAATTCTTCTTCCTGATGGGAAAATAGAGTGACCTGTGCCTGTCCCAACACCTAGAGCTAGTCTCTCATTGCTTCCCCCTCTTCCCGTTCATCCTCAGGACAAATTGCAACCTGTACGGAACAGGAGGTTATAGGTGCTGATTCTCCAAGGAGGGAGATTGCTAGTAAAGCGGCTGGAATGGCGAACCCGAGCACAAGGAGATGAGAAATGAGGTGCGTTTTAAAAACCTCTCCCGATCACACGGTGTACCATCTTCTGGGTTTCTTATGCATGTTTTCGATGTAGGAAGATGCCCTTGAACCTGGAGATTTGGGACCCATGGGATGGGTACCACGCAGTATTACTTTAAAGGGTCTGCGTTTGCTCACCCAACCTCACCAAACCTCTCAGCCCCAAGAGTGTCCACCCTTATGTCTCAATCAGCTGTGGGTCTATATATGGTCAAACTAGGTGGCATCACAGCCCCTGAACGAATTTTGTAAGAATTTCTCTCTCTTTCACTGTCTTTGTTTCACGAGATTTTAATAGTAATTGATTTTTATATTGGGGTTTACCTGCTTTTCACTGCTGTGTTTTTGCCGCTTTACACCCACTTGACTCACTTACAAAGAGATATCAATGTATAGGTTTTAAGATTCTTACTAGTCAGATATATTCTTGGGCGGTGAATAGGGGGTTTTGAGTCCAATTCATTGAGGAAGGAGTAGGGCTTGTCTATTACATATTGGCTTTATGGGACGGTATCTGAGCTAATTTGAATCGATTGTTTTAGCATCACCCCACCTCACCGTTCCCGTTAAGCAGCCATAGTGTGTTTTCTAAACGTGTGACTCTATTCTGTTTTGTAATTCAGTTCAAGGGTAGCGGTTTTTACATTCCCTCTATAAGTGATATCTTATGATAAGTGTCTTTTTCTGTGTGACTTATTTCACTTAGAATCGTCGTACCTAAATCCACTCATCATGCTGCCACTAGCCTTATGACGTTGATTTCATGGCTGAGTGATATTCCATTGTACATAAGGACCAAAACTTCTTTATCCATTTTTCTCTTTCCTGGGATATTTGAGGTGTAACCAAGTGGAGGTTCTTGTCAACAGAGCAGCCCTAAGCTTTGGGGTGCCTGTGTCTTGCTGATTTTTAGTTTTCCCAATTTATAGGCCCATGAGTGGAAGTGCCCTATGCTCCCTAACCTGAGTTTTTTAGATGTTTCAGGACACACCGTGCACTTCTCCAGAGTGGCTGTTCGCAATTTACATCCCGCCCATCAGCGTAGCCAGGCTCCCGTTTCTCCATGGCCTGTCCTACATTTCTGGTTTTGACACTTTATTCAGCATGGCCCTTTTGACCGATGGAAAGCGAGACTTCTTTGTAGCGCTGATTTGCCTTTCCAGGTTGCTTGGTTGGCCAAAAAGGGCGTATGCGTTTTTTCCTGAATATATTCAGGAAAAAACGCATACGCCCTTTTTGGCCAAGGGTATCATTGTCGAGGTTTTGCCGCTTTTCCTGTGCTTTAAAGGCGATTCGAATCTCCCTCCTGAAATCTGTTTCCTGCAATTCTGCCTTGCTTTCAAATCCTCTTCGTTGCCTTCCCTCAATATATTTGTGGACGAGAGTCATCATTTCGAAGTCTGCAGGTTTGTGAATTGCAGTGCCCCTGAGCTCCATTTTTCAACTCGCTTTCTTGGGAGCTGGCCACAAAAGCGCAGGATTGCTTCAGGCCCTATTCTGGTCCCAGGCGGCAGGCTGAGCCTGTGGTTAATTCTTCTTCCTGATGGGAAAATAGAGTGACCTGTGCCTGTCCCAACACCTAGAGCTAGTCTCTCATTGGTTCCCCCTCTTCCCGTTCATCCTCAGGACAAATTGCAACCTGTACGGAACAGGAGGTTAAAGGTGCTGATTCTCCAAGGAGGGAGATTGCTAGTAAAGCGGCTGGAATGGCGAACACGAGCACAAGGAGATGAGAAATGAGGTGCGTTTTAGAAACCTTTCCCGATCACACGGTGTACCATCTTCTGGGTTTCTCATGCATGTTTTCGATGTAGGAACATGCCCTTGAACCTGGAGATTTGGGACCCATTGGATGGGTACCACGCAGTATTACTTTAAAGGGTCTGCGTTTGCTCACCCAACCTCACCAAACCTCTCAGCCTCAAGAGTGTCCACCCTTATGTCTCAATCAGCTGTGGGTCTAGATATGGTCAATCCAGGTGGCATCACAGCCCCGGAACGAATTTTGTAAGAATTTCTCTCTCTTACACTGTCTTTGTTTCACGGGTTTTTAAAAGTAATTGATTTTTATAATGGGGTTTACCTGCTTTTCACTGCTGTGTTTTTGCCGCTTTACACCCACTTCACTCACTTACAGAGAGATATCAATGCATAGGTTTTAAGATTCTTACTAGTCAGATATATTCTTGGGCAGTGAATAGGGGGTGCTGAGTCCAATTCCTTGAGCAAGGAGTAGGTCTTGTCTATTACATATTGGGTTTATGGAACGGTATCTGAGATAATTTGAAACCCTTGTTTTATGCATCACCCCACCTCACCTTTCCCGTTAAAAAGCCATAGTGTGTTTTCTAAACGTGTGACTCTATTCTGTTTTGTAATTCAGTTCAAGGGAGCGGTTTTTACATTCCCTCTATAAGTGATATCTTATGATAAGTGTCTTTTTCTGTGTGACTTATTTCACTTAGAATCGTCGTACCTAAATCCACTCATCATGCTGCTACTAGCCTTATGACGTTGATTTCATGGCTGAGTGATATTCCATTGTACATAAGGACCACAACTTCTTTATCCATTTTTCTCTTTCCTGGGATATTTGAGGTGTAACGAAGTGGAGGTTCTTGTCAACAGAGCAGCCCTAAACTTTGGGGTGCCTGTGTCTTGCTGATTTTTAGTTTTCCCAACTTATACGCCCATGAGTGGAAGTGCCCTATGCTCCCTAAGCTGAGTTTTTTAGATGTTTCAGGACACACCGTGCACTTCTCAGAGTGGCTGTTGGCAATTTACATCCCGCCCATCAGCGTAGCCAGGCTCCCGTTTCTCCAAGGCCTGTCCTGCATTTCTGGTTTTGAAACTTTATTCAGCATGGCCCTTTTGACCGATGGGAAGCGAGACTTCTTTGTAGCGCTGATTTGCCTTTCCAGGTTGCTTGGTTGGCCAAAAAGGGCGTATGCGTTTTTTCCTGAATATATTCAGGAAAAAATGCATACGCCCTTTTTGGCCAAGGGCATCATTGTCGAGGTTTTGCCGCTTTTCCTGTGCTTTAAAGGCGATTCGAATCTCCTTCCTGAAATCTCTTTCCTGCAATTCTGCCTTGCTTTCAAATCCTCTTCGTTGCCTTCCCTCAATATATTTGTGGACGAGAGTCATCATTTATAAGTCTGCAGGTTTGTGAATTGCAGTGCCCCTGAGCTCCATTTTTCAACTCGCTTTCTTGGGAGCTGGCCGCAAAAGCGCAGGATTGTTACACGGCCTATTCTCCTCCCAGGCGGCAGGCTGAGCCTGTGGTTAATTCTTCTTCCTGATGGGAAAATAGAGTGACTTGTGCCTGTCCCAACACCTAGAGCTAGTCTCTCATTGCTTCCCCCTCTTTCCGTTCATCCTCAGGACAAATTGCAACCTGTACGGAACAGGAGGTTAAAGGTGCTGATTCTCCAAGGAGGGAGATTGCTAGTAAAGCGGCTGGAATTGCGAACCCGAGCACAAGGAGATGAGAAATGAGGTGCGTTTTAGAAACCATTCCCGATCACACGGTGTACCATCTTCTGGGTTTCTCATGCATGTTTTCGATGTAGGAAGATGCCCTTGAACCTGGAGATTTGGGACCCATGGGATGGGTACCACGCAGTATTACTTTAAAGGGTCTGCGTTTGCTCACCCAACCTCACCAAACCTCTCAGCGCCAAGAGTGTCCACCCTTATGTCTCAATCAGCTGTGGGTCTAGATATGATCAATCCAGGTGGCATCACAGCCCCTGAACGAATTTTGTAAGAATTTCTCTCTCTTTCACTGTCTTTGTTTCACGGGTTTTTAAAAGTAATTGATATTTATAATGGGGTTTACCTGCTTTTCACTGCTGTGATTTTGCCGCTTTACACCCACTTGACTCACTTACAGAGAGATATCAATGCATAGGTTTCAAGATTCTTACTAGTCAGATATATTCTTGGGCGGTGAATAGGGTGTGTTGAGTCCAATTCATTGATCAAGGAGTAGGTCTTGTCTATTACATATTGGGTTTATGGAACGGTATCTGAGCTAATTTGAAACCCTTGTTTTATGCATCACCCCACCTCACCTTTCCCGTTAAGCAGCCATAGTGTGTTTTCTAAACGTGTGACTCTATTCTGTTTTGTAATTCAGTTCAAGGGTAGCGGTTTTTACATTCCCTCTATAAGTGATATCTTATGATAAGTGTCTTTTTCTGTGTGACTTATTTCACTTAGAATCGTCGTACCTAAATCCACTCATCATGCTGCTACTAGCCTTATGACGTTGATTTCATGGCTGATTGATATTCCATTGTACATAAGGACCACAACTTCTTTATCCATTTTTCTCTTTCCTGGGATATTTAAGGTGTAACGAAGTGGAGGTTCTTGTCAACACAGCAGCCCTAAACTTTGGGGTGCCTCTGTCTTGCTGAGTTTTAGTTTTCCCAATTTATACGCCCATGAGTGGAAGTGCCCTATGCTCCCTAAGCTGAGTTTTTTAGATGTTTCAGGACACACCGTGCACTTCTCCAGAATGGCTGTTGGCAATTTACATCCCGCCCATCAGCGTAGCCAGGCTCCCGTTTCTCCATGGCCTGTCCTGCATTTCTGGTTTTTACACTTTATTCAGCATGGCCATTTTGACCGATGGGAAGCGAGACTTCTTTGTAGCGCTGATTTGCCTTTCCAGGTTGCTTGGTTGGCCAAAAAGGGCGTATGCGTTTTTTCCTGAATATATTCAGGAAAAAACGCATACGCCCTTTTTGGCCAAGGGCATCATTGTCGAGGTTTTGCCGCTTTTCCTGTGCTTTAAAGGCGATTCGAATCTCCCTCCTGAAATCTGTTTCCTGCAATTCTGCCTTGCTTTCAAATCCTCTTCGTTGCCTTCCCTCAATATATTTGTGGACGAGAGTCATTATTTATAAGTCTGCAGGTTTGTGAATTGCAGTGCCCCTGAGCTCCATTTTTCAACTCGCTTTCTTGGGAGCTGGCCGCAAAAGCGCAGGATTGCTTCAGGCCCTATTCTGGTCCCGGGCGGCAGGCTGAGCCTGTGGTTAATTCTTCTTCCTGATGGGAAAATAGAGTGACCTGTGCCTGTCCCAACACCTAGAGCTAGTCTCTCATTGGTTCCCCCTCTTCCCGTTCATCCTCAGGACAAATTGCAACCTGTACGGAACAGGAGGTTAAAGGTGCTGATTCTCCAAGGAGGGAGATTGCTAGTAAAGCGGCTGGAATGGCGAACCCGAGCACAAGGAGATGAGAAATGAGGTGCGTTTTAGAAACCATTCCCGATCACACGGTGTACCATCTTCTGGGTTTCTCATGCATGTTTTCGATGTAGGAAGATGCCCTTGAACCTGGAGATTTGGGACCCATGGGATGGGTACCACGCAGTATTACTTTAAAGGGTCTGCGTTTGCTCACCCAACCTCACCAAACCTCTCAGCCCCAAGAGTGTCCACCCTTATGTCTCAATCAGCTGTGGGTCTAGATATGGTCAATCCAGGTGGCATCACAGCCCCTGAACGAATTTTGTAAGAATTTCTCTCTCTTGCACTGTCTTTGTTTCACGGGTTTTTAAAAGTAATTGATTTTTATAATGGGGTTTACCTGCTTTTCACTGCTGTGATTTTGCCGCTTTACACCCACTTGACTCACTTACAGAGAGATATCAATGCATAGGTTTTAAGATTCTTACTAGTCAGATATATTCTTGGGCGTTGAATAGGGGGTGTTGAGTCCAATTCATTGAGCAAGGAGTAGGTCTTGTCTATTACATATTGGGTTTATGGAACGGTATCTGAGCTAATTTGAAACCCTTGTTTTATGCATCACCCCACCTCACCGTTCCCGTTAAGCAGCCATAGTGTGTTTTCTAAACGTGTGACTCTATTCTGTTTTGTAATTCAGTTCAAGGGTAGCGGTTTTTACATGCCCTCTATAAGTGATATCTTATGATAAGTGTCTTTTTCTGTGTGACTTATTTCACTTAGAATCGTCGTACCTAAATCCACTCATCATGCTGCTACTAGCCTTATGACGTTGATTTCATGGCTGAGTGATATTCCATTGTACATAAGGACCACAACTTCTTTATCCATTTTTCTCTTTCCTGGGATATTTGAGGTGTAACGAAGTGGAGGTTCTTGTCAACAGAGCAGCCCTAAACTTTGGGGTGCCTCTGTCTTGCTGATTTTTAGTTTTCCCAATTTATACCCCCATGAGTGGAAGTGCCCTATGCTCCCTAAGCTGAGTTTTTTAGATGTTTCAGGACACACCGTGCACTTCTCCAGTGTGGCTGTTGGCAATTTACATCCCGCCCATCAGCGTAGCGAGGCTCCCGTTTCTCCATGGCCTGCTCTGCATTTCTGGTTTTGACACTTTATTCAGCATGGGCCTTTTGACCGATGGAAAGCGAGACTTCTTTGTAGCGCTGATTTGCCTTTCTAGGTTGCTTGGTTGGCCAAAAAGGGCGTATGCGTTTTTTCCTGAATATATTCAGGAAAAAACGCATACGCCCTTTTTGGCCAAGGGCATCATTGTCGAGGTTTTGCCGCTTTTCCTGTGCTTTAAAGGCGATTCGAATCTCCCTCCTGAAATCTGTTTCCTGCAATTCTGCCTTGCTTTCAAATCCTCTTCGTTGCCTTCCCTCAATATATTTGTGGACGAGCGTCATCATTTATAAGTCTGCAGGTTTGTGAATTGCAGTGCCCCTGAGCTCCATTTTTCAACTCGCTTTCTTGGGAGCTGGCCGCAAAAGCGCAGGATTGCTTCAGGCCCTATTCTCGTCCCAGGCGGCAGGCTGAGCCTGTGGTTAATTCTTCTTCCTGATGGGAAAATAGAGTGACCTGTGCCTGTCCCAACACCTAGAGCTAGTCTCTCATTGCTTCCCCCTCTTCCCGTTCATCCTCAGGACAAATTGCAACCTGTACGGAACAGGAGGTTAAAGGTGCTGATTCTCCAAGGAGGGAGATTGCTAGTAAAGCGGCTGGAATGGCGAACCCGAGCACAAGGAGATGAGAAATGAGGTGCGTTTTAAAAACCTCTCCCGATCACACGGTGTACCATCTTCTGGGTTTCTTATGCATGTTTTCGATGTAGGAAGATGCCCTTGAACCTGGAGATTTGGGACCCATGGGATGGGTACCACGCAGTATTACTTTAAAGGGTCTGCGTTTGCTCACCCAACCTCACCAAACCTCTCAGCCCCAAGAGTGTCCACCCTTATGTCTCAATCAGCTGTGGGTCTATATATGGTCAATCTAGGTGGCATCACAGCCCCTGAACGAATTTTGTAAGAATTTCTCTCTCTTTCACTGTCTTTGTTTCACGAGATTTTAAAAGTAATTGATTTTTATATTGGGGTTTACCTGCTTTTCACTGCTGTGTTTTTGCCGCTTTACACCCACTTGACTCACTTACAAAGAGATATCAATGTATAGGTTTTAAGATTCTTACTAGTCAGATATATTCTTGGGCGGTGAATAGGGGGTTTTGAGTCCAATTCATTGAGGAAGGAGTAGGGCTTGTCTATTACATATTGGCTTTATGGGACGGTATCTGAGCTAATTTGAATCGATTGTTTTAGCATCACCCCACCTCACCGTTCCCGTTAAGCAGCCATAGTGTGTTTTCTAAACGTGTGACTCTATTCTGTTTTGTAATTCAGTTCAAGGGTAGCAGTTTTTACATTCCCTCTATAAGTGATATCTTATGATAAGTGTCTTTTTCTGTGTGACTTATTTCACTTAGAATCGTCGTACCTAAATCCACTCATCATGCTGCTACTAGCCTTATGACGTTGATTTCATGGCTGAGTGATATTCCATTGTACATAAGGACCACAACTTCTTTATCCATTTTTCTCTTTCCTGGGATATTTGAGGTGTAACCAAGTGGAGGTTCTTGTCAACAGAGCAGCCCTAAACTTTGGGGTGCCTGTGTCTTGCTGATTTTTAGTTTTCCCAATTTATACGCCCATGAGTGGAAGTGCCCTATGCTCCCTAACCTGAGTTTTTTAGATGTTTCAGGACACACCGTGCACTTCTCCAGAGTGGCTGTTGGCAATTTACATCCCGCCCATCAGCGTAGCCAGGCTCTCGTTTCTCCATGGCCTGTCCTGCATTTCTGGTTTTGACACTTTATTCAGCATGGCCCTTTTGACCGATGGAAAGCGAGACTTCTTTGTAGCGCTGATTTGCCTTTCCAGGTTGCTTGGTTGGCCAAAAAGGGCGTATTCGTTTTTTCCTGAATATATTCAGGAAAAAATGCATACGCCCTTTTTGGCCAAGGGTATCACTGTCGAGGTTTTGCCGCTTTTCCTGTGCTTTAAAGGCGATTCGAATCTCCCTCCTGAAATCTGTTTCCTGCAATTCTGCCTTGCTTTCAAATCCTCTTCGTTGCCTTCCCTCAATATATTTGTGGACGAGAGTCATCATTTCTAAGTCTGCAGGTTTGTGAATTGCAGTGCCCCTGAGCTCCATTTTTCAACTCGCTTTCTTGGGAGCTGGCCGCAAAAGCGCAGTATTGCTTCAGGCCCTATTCTGGTCCCAGGTGGCAGGCTGAGCCTGTGGTTAATTCTTCTTCCTGATGGGAAAATAGAGTGACCTGTGCCTGTCCCAACACCTAGAGCTAGTCTCTCATTGCTTCCCCCTCTTCCCGTTCATCCTCAGGACAAATTGCAACCTGTACGGAACAGGAGGTTAAAGGTGCTGATTCTCCAAGGAGGGAGATTGCTAGTAAAGCGGCTGGAATGGCGAACCCGAGCACAATGAGATGAGAAATGAGGTGCGTTCTAGAAACCTTTCCCGATCACACGGTGTACCATCTTCTGGGTTTCTCATGCATGTTTTCGATGTAGGAAGATGCCCTTGAACCTGGAGATTTGGAACCCATGGGATGGGTACCACGCAGTATTACTTTAAAGGGTCTGCGTTTGCTCACCCAACCTCACCAAACCTCTCAGCCCCAAGAGTGTCCACCCTTATGTCTCAATCAGCTGTGGGTCTAGATATGGACAATCCAGGTGGCATCACAGCCCCTGAACGAATTTTGTAAGAATTTCTCTCTCTTTCACTGTCTTTGTTTCACGGGTTTTTAAAAGTAATTGATATTTATAATGGGGTTTACCTGCTTTTCACTGCTGTGATTTTGCCGCTTTACACCCACTTGACTCACTTACAGAGAGATATCAATGCATAGGTTTTAACATTCTTACTAGTCAGATATATTCTTGGGCGGTGAATAGGGGGTGTTGAGTCCAATTCATTGAGGAAGGAGTAGGGCTTGTCTATTACATATTGGCTTTATGGGACGGTATCTGAGCTAATTTGAATCGATTGTTTTAGCATCACCCCAGCTCACCGTTCCCGATAAGCAGCCATAGTGTGTTTTCTAAACGTGTGACTCTATTCTGTTTTGTAATTCAGTTCAAGGGTAGCGGTTTTTACATTCCCTCTATAAGTGATATCTTATGATAAGTGTCTTTTTCTGTGTGACTTATTTCACTTAGAATCGTCGTACCTAAATCCACTCATCATGCTGCTACTAGCCTTATGACGTTGATTTCATGGCTGAGTGATATTCCATTGTACATAAGGACCACAACTTCTTTATCCATTTTTCTCTTTCCTGGGATATTTGAGGTGTAACCAAGTGGAGGTTCTTGTCAACAGAGCAGCCCTAAACTTTGGGGTGCCTGTGTCTTGCTGATTTTTAGTTTTCCCAATTTATACGCCCATGAGTGGAAGTGCCCTATGCTCCCTAACCTGAGTTTTTTAGATGTTTCAGGACACACCGTGCACTTCTCCAGAGTGGCTGTTGGCAATTTACATCCCGCCCATCAGCGTAGCCAGGCTCCCGTTTCTCCATGGCCTGTCCTGCATTTCTGGTTTTGACACTTTATTCAGCATGGCCCTTTTGACCGATGGGAAGTGAGACTTCTTTGTAGCGCTCTATTTGCCTTTCCAGGTTGCTTGGTTGGCCAAAAAGGGCGTATGCGTTTTTTCCTGAATATATTCAGGAAAAAACGCATACGCCCTTTTTGGCCAAGGGCATCATTGTCGAGGTTTTGCGGCTTTTCCTGTGCTTTAAAGGCGATTCGAATCTCTTTCCTGAAATCTGTTTCCTGCAATTCTGCCTTGCTTTGAAATCCTCATCGTTGCCTTCCCTCAATATATTTGTGGACGAGAGTCATCATTTATAAGTCTGCACGTTTGTGAATTGCAGTGCCCCTGAGCTCCATTTTTCAACTCGCTTTCTTGGGAGCTGGCCGCAAAAGCGCAGGATTGCTTCAGGCCCTATTCTGGTCCCAGGTGGCAGGATGAGCCTGTGGTTAATTCTTCTTCCTGATGGGAAAATAGAGTGACCTGTGCCTGTCCCAACACCTAGAGCTAGTCTCTCACTGGTATCCCCTCTTCCCGTTCATCCTCAGGACAAATTGCAACCTGTACGGAACAGGAGGTTAAAGGTGCTGATTCTCCAAGGAGGGAGATTGCTAGTAAAGCGGCTGGAATGGCGAACCCGAGCACAAGGAGATGAGAAATGAGGTGCGTTTTAGAAACCTTTCCCGATCACACGGTGTACCATCTTCTGGGATTCTCATGCATGTTTTCGATGTAGGAAGATGCCCTTGAACCTGGAGATTTGGGACCCATGGGATGGGTACCACGCAGTATTACTTTAAAGGGTCTGTGTTTGCTCACCCAACCTCAACAAACCTCTCAGCCCCAAGAGTGTCCACCCTTATGTCTCAATCAGCTGTGGGTCTAGATATGGTCAATCCAGGTGGCATCACAGCCCCTGAACGAATTTTGTAAGAATTTCTCTCTCTTTCACTGTCTTTGTTTCACGGGTTTTTAAAAGTAATTGATATTTATAATGGGGTTTACCTGCTTTTCACTGCTGTGATTTTGCCGCTTTACACCCACTTGACTCACTTACAGAGAGATATCAATGCATAGGTTTCAAGATTCTTACTAGTCAGATATATTCTTGGGCGGTGAATAGGGGGTGTTGAGTCCAATTCATTGAGCAAGGAGTAGGTCTTGTCTATTACATATTGGGTTTATGGAACGGTATCTGAGCTAATTTGAAACCCTTGTTTTATGCATCACCCCACCTCACCTTTCCCGTTAAGCAGCCATAGTGTGTTTTCTAAACGTGTGACTCTATTCTGTTTTGTAATTCAGTTCAAGGGTAGCGGTTTTTACATTCCCTCTATAAGTGATATCTTATGATAAGTGTCTTTTTCTGTGTGACTTATTTCACTTAGAATCGTCGTACCTAAATCCACTCATCATGCTGCTACTAGCCTTATGACGTTGATTTCATGGCTCAGTGATATTCCGTTGTACATAAGGACCACAACTTCTTTATCCATTTTTCTCTTTCCTGGGATATTTAAGGTGTAACGAAGTGGAGGTTCTTGTCAACAGAGCAGCCCTAAACTTTGGGGTGCCTCTGTCTTGCTGATTTTTAGTTTTCCCAATTTATACGCCCATGAGTGGAAGTGCCCTATGCTCCCTAAGCTGAGTTTTTTAGATGTTTCAGGACACACCGTGCACTTCTCCAGTGTGGCTGTTGGCAATTTACATCCCGCCCATCAGCGTAGCCAGGCTCCCGTTTCTCCATGGCCTGCTCTGCATTTCTGGTTTTGACACTTTATTCAGCATGGGCCTTTTGACCGATGGGAAGCGAGACTTCTTTGTAGCGCTGATTTGCCTTTCTAGGTTGCTTGGTTGGCCAAAAAGGGCGTATGCGTTTTTTCCTGAATATATTCAGGAAAAAACGCATACGCCCTTTTTGGCCAAGGGCATCATTGTCGAGGTTTTGCCGCTTTTACTGTGCTTTAAAGGCGATTCGAATCTCCCTCGTGAAATCTCTTTCCTGCAATTCTGCCTTGCTTTCAAATCCTCTTCGTTGCCTTCCCTCAATATATTTGTGGACGAGCGTCATCATTTATAAGTCTGCAGGTTTGTGAATTGCAGTGCCCCTGAGCTCCATTTTTCAACTCGCTTTCTTGGGAGCTGGCCGCAAAAGCGCAGGATTGCTTCAGGCCCTATTCTCGTCCCAGGCGGCAGGCTGAGCCTGTGGTTAATTCTTCTTCCTGATGGGAAAATAGAGTGACCTGTGCCTGTCCCAACACCTAGAGCTAGTCTCTCATTGCTTCCCCCTCTTCCCGTTCATCCTCAGGACAAATTGCAACCTGTACGGAACAGGAGGTTATAGGTGCTGACTCTCCAAGGAGGGAGATTGCTAGTAAAGCGGCAGGAATGGCGAACCCGAGCACAAGGAGATGAGAAATGAGGTGCGTTTTAAAAACCTCTCCCGATCACACGGTGTACCATCTTCTGGGTTTCTTATGCATGTTTTCGATGTAGGAAGATGCCCTTGAACCTGGAGATTTGGGACCCATGGGATGGGTACCACGCAGTATTACTTTAAAGGGTCTGCGTTTGCTCACCCAACCTCACCAAACCTCTCAGCCCCAAGAGTGTCCACCCTTATGTCTCAATCAGCTGTGGGTCTATATATGGTCAAACTAGGTGGCATCACAGCCCCTGAACGAATTTTGTAAGAATTTCTCTCTCTTTCACTGTCTTTGTTTCACGAGATTTTAATAGTAATTGATTTTTATATTGGGGTTTACCTGCTTTTCACTGCTGTGTTTTTGCCGCTTTACACCCACTTGACTCACTTACAAAGAGATATCAATGTATAGGTTTTAAGATTCTTACTAGTCAGATATATTCTTGGGCGGTGAATAGGGGGTTTTGAGTCCAATTCATTGAGGAAGGAGTAGGGCTTGTCTATTACATATTGGCTTTATGGGACGGTATCTGAGCTAATTTGAATCGATTGTTTTAGCATCACCCCACCTCACCGTTCCCGTTAAGCAGCCATAGTGTGTTTTCTAAACGTGTGACTCTATTCTGTTTTGTAATTCAGTTCAAGGGTAGCGGTTTTTACATTCCCTCTATAAGTGATATCTTATGATAAGTGTCTTTTTCTGTGTGACTTATTTCACTTAGAATCGTCGTACCTAAATCCACTCATCATGCTGCCACTAGCCTTATGACGTTGATTTCATGGCTGAGTGATATTCCATTGTACATAAGGACCACAACTTCTTTATCCATTTTTCTCTTTCCTGGGATATTTGAGGTGTAACCAAGTGGAGGTTCTTGTCAACAGAGCAGCCCTAAGCTTTGGGGTGCCTGTGTCTTGCTGATTTTTAGTTTTCCCAATTTATAGGCCCATGAGTGGAAGTGCCCTATGCTCCCTAACCTGAGTTTTTTAGATGTTTCAGGACACACCGTGCACTTCTCCAGAGTGGCTGTTCGCAATTTACATCCCGCCCATCAGCGTAGCCAGGCTCCCGTTTCTCCATGGCCTGTCCTACATTTCTGGTTTTGACACTTTATTCAGCATGGCCCTTTTGACCGATGGAAAGCGAGACTTCTTTGTAGCGCTGATTTGCCTTTCCAGGTTGCTTGGTTGGCCAAAAAGGGCGTATGCGTTTTTTCCTGAATATATTCAGGAAAAAACGCATACGCCCTTTTTGGCCAAGGGTATCATTGTCGAGGTTTTGCCGCTTTTCCTGTGCTTTAAAGGCGATTCGAATCTCCCTCCTGAAATCTGTTTCCTGCAATTCTGCCTTGCTTTCAAATCCTCTTCGTTGCCTTCCCTCAATATATTTGTGGACGAGAGTCATCATTTCTAAGTCTGCAGGTTTGTGAATTGCAGTGCCCCTGAGCTCCATTTTTCAACTCGCTTTCTTGGGAGCTGGCCACAAAAGCGCAGGATTGCTTCAGGCCCTATTCTGGTCCCAGGCGGCAGGCTGAGCCTGTGGTTAATTCTTCTTCCTGATGGGAAAATAGAGTGACCTGTGCCTGTCCCAACACCTAGAGCTAGTCTCTCATTGGTTCTCCCTCTTCCCGTTCATCCTCAGGACAAATTGCAACCTGTACGGAACAGGAGGTTAAAGGTGCTGATTCTCCAAGGAGGGAGATTGCTAGTAAAGCGGCTGGAATGGCGAACACGAGCACAAGGAGATGAGAAATGAGGTGCGTTTTAGAAACCTTTCCCAATCACACGGTGTACCATCTTCTGGGTTTCTCATGCATGTTTTCGATGTAGGAACATGCCCTTGAACCTGGAGATTTGGGACCCATTGGATGGGTACCACGCAGTATTACTTTAAAGGGTCTGCGTTTGCTCACCCAACCTCACCAAACCTCTCAGCCTCAATAGTGTCCACCCTTATGTCTCAATCAGCTGTGGGTCTAGATATGGTCAATCCAGGTGGCATCACAGCCCCGGAACGAATTTTGTAAGAATTTCTCTCTCTTACACTGTCTTTGTTTCACGGGTTTTTAAAAGTAATTGATTTTTATAATGGGGTTTACCTGCTTTTCACTGCTGTGTTTTTGCCGCTTTACACCCACTTCACTCACTTACAGAGAGATATCAATGCATAGGTTTTAAGATTCTTACTAGTCAGATATATTCTTGGGCAGTGAATAGGGGGTGCTGAGTCCAATTCCTTGAGCAAGGAGTAGGTCTTGTCTATTACATATTGGGTTTATGGAACGGTATCTGAGATAATTTGAAACCCTTGTTTTATGCATCACCCCACCTCACCTTTCCCGTTAAAAAGCCATAGTGTGTTTTCTAAACGTGTGACTCTATTCTGTTTTGTAATTCAGTTCAAGGGAGCGGTTTTTACATTCCCTCTATAAGTGATATCTTATGATAAGTGTCTTTTTCTGTGTGACTTATTTCACTTAGAATCGTCGTACCTAAATCCACTCATCATGCTGCTACTAGCCTTATGACGTTGATTTCATGGCTGAGTGATATTCCATTGTACATAAGGACCACAACTTCTTTATCCATTTTTCTCTTTCCTGGGATATTTGAGGTGTAACGAAGTGGAGGTTCTTGTCAACAGAGCAGCCCTAAACTTTGGGGTGCCTGTGTCTTGCTGATTTTTAGTTTTCCCAACTTATACGCCCATGAGTGGAAGTGCCCTATGCTCCCTAAGCTGAGTTTTTTAGATGTTTCAGGACACACCGTGCACTTCTCAGAGTGGCTGTTGGCAATTTACATCCCGCCCATCAGCGTAGCCAGGCTCCCGTTTCTCCAAGGCCTGTCCTGCATTTCTGGTTTTGAAACTTTATTCAGCATGGCCCTTTTGACCGATGGGAAGCGAGACTTCTTTGTAGCGCTGATTTGCCTTTCCAGGTTGCTTGGTTGGCCAAAAAGGGCGTATGCGTTTTTTCCTGAATATATTCAGGAAAAAATGCATACGCCCTTTTTGGCCAAGGGCATCATTGTCGAGGTTTTGCCGCTTTTCCTGTGCTTTAAAGGCGATTCGAATCTCCTTCCTGAAATCTCTTTCCTGCAATTCTGCCTTGCTTTCAAATCCTCTTCGTTGCCTTCCCTCAATATATTTGTGGACGAGAGTCATCATTTATAAGTCTGCAGGTTTGTGAATTGCAGTGCCCCTGAGCTCCATTTTTCAACTCGCTTTCTTGGGAGCTGGCCGCAAAAGCGCAGGATTGTTACACGGCCTATTCTCCTCCCAGGCGGCAGGCTGAGCCTGTGGTTAATTCTTCTTCCTGATGGGAAAATAGAGTGACTTGTGCCTGTCCCAACACCTAGAGCTAGTCTCTCATTGCTTCCCCCTCTTTCCGTTCATCCTCAGGACAAATTGCAACCTGTACGGAACAGGAGGTTAAAGGTGCTGATTCTCCAAGGAGGGAGATTGCTAGTAAAGCGGCTGGAATTGCGAACCCGAGCACAAGGAGATGAGAAATGAGGTGCGTTTTAGAAACCATTCCCGATCACACGGTGTACCATCTTCTGGGTTTCTCATGCATGTTTTCGATGTAGGAAGATGCCCTTGAACCTGGAGATTTGGGACCCATGGGATGGGTACCACGCAGTATTACTTTAAAGGGTCTGCGTTTGCTCACCCAACCTCACCAAACCTCTCAGCGCCAAGAGTGTCCACCCTTATGTCTCAATCAGCTGTGTGTCTAGATATGATCAATCCAGGTGGCATCACAGCCCCTGAACGAATTTTGTAAGAATTTCTCTCTCTTTCACTGTCTTTGTTTCACGGGTTTTTAAAAGTAATTGATATTTATAATGGGGTTTACCTGCTTTTCACTGCTGTGATTTTGCCGCTTTACACCCACTTGACTCACTTACAGAGAGATATCAATGCATAGGTTTCAAGATTCTTACTAGTCAGATATATTCTTGGGCGGTGAATAGGGTGTGTTGAGTCCAATTCATTGATCAAGGAGTAGGTCTTGTCTATTACATATTGGGTTTATGGAACGGTATCTGAGCTAATTTGAAACCCTTGTTTTATGCATCACCCCACCTCACCTTTCCCGTTAAGCAGCCATAGTGTGTTTTCTAAACGTGTGACTCTATTCTGTTTTGTAATTCAGTTCAAGGGTAGCGGTTTTTACATTCCCTCTATAAGTGATATCTTATGATAAGTGTCTTTTTCTGTGTGACTTATTTCACTTAGAATCGTCGTACCTAAATCCACTCATCATGCTGCTACTAGCCTTATGACGTTGATTTCATGGCTGATTGATATTCCATTGTACATAAGGACCACAACTTCTTTATCCATTTTTCTCTTTCCTGGGATATTTAAGGTGTAACGAAGTGGAGGTTCTTGTCAACACAGCAGCCCTAAACTTTGGGGTGCCTCTGTCTTGCTGAGTTTTAGTTTTCCCAATTTATACGCCCATGAGTGGAAGTGCCCTATGCTCCCTAAGCTGAGTTTTTTAGATGTTTCAGGACACACCGTGCACTTCTCCAGAATGGCTGTTGGCAATTTACATCCCGCCCATCAGCGTAGCCAGGCTCCCGTTTCTCCATGGCCTGTCCTGCATTTCTGGTTTTTACACTTTATTCAGCATGGCCATTTTGACCGATGGGAAGCGAGACTTCTTTGTAGCGCTGATTTGCCTTTCCAGGTTGCTTGGTTGGCCAAAAAGGGCGTATGCGTTTTTTCCTGAATATATTCAGGAAAAAACGCATACGCCCTTTTTGGCCAAGGGCATCATTGTCGAGGTTTTGCCGCTTTTCCTGTGCTTTAAAGGCGATTCGAATCTCCCTCCTGCAATCTGTTTCCTGCAATTCTGCCTTGCTTTCAAATCCTCTTCGTTGCCTTCCCTCAATATATTTGTGGACGAGAGTCATTATTTATAAGTCTGCAGGTTTGTGAATTGCAGTGCCCCTGAGCTCCATTTTTCAACTCGCTTTCTTGGGAGCTGGCCGCAAAAGCGCAGGATTGCTTCAGGCCCTATTCTGGTCCCGGGCGGCAGGCTGAGCCTGTGGTTAATTCTTCTTCCTGATGGGAAAATAGAGTGACCTGTGCCTGTCCCAACACCTAGAGCTAGTCTCTCATTGGTTCCCCCTCTTCCCGTTCATCCTCAGGACAAATTGCAACCTGTACGGAACAGGAGGTTAAAGGTGCTGATTCTCCAAGGAGGGAGATTGCTAGTAAAGCGGCTGGAATGGCGAACCCGAGCACAAGGAGATGAGAAATGAGGTGCGTTTTAGAAACCATTCCCGATCACACGGTGTACCATCTTCTGGGTTTCTCATGCATGTTTTCGATGTAGGAAGATGCCCTTGAACCTGGAGATTTGGGACCCATGGGATGGGTACCACGCAGTATTACTTTAAAGGGTCTGCGTTTGCTCACCCAACCTCACCAAACCTCTCAGCCCCAAGAGTGTCCACCCTTATGTCTCAATCAGCTGTGGGTCTAGATATGGTCAATCCAGGTGGCATCACAGCCCCTGAACGAATTTTGTAAGAATTTCTCTCTCTTGCACTGTCTTTGTTTCACGGGTTTTTAAAAGTAATTGATTTTTATAATGGGGTTTACCTGCTTTTCACTGCTGTGATTTTGCCGCTTTACACCCACTTGACTCACTTACAGAGAGATATCAATGCATAGGTTTTAAGATTCTTACTAGTCAGATATATTCTTGGGCGTTGAATAGGGGGTGTTGAGTCCAATTCATTGAGCAAGGAGTAGGTCTTGTCTATTACATATTGGGTTTATGGAACGGTATCTGAGCTAATTTGAAACCCTTGTTTTATGCATCACCCCACCTCACCGTTCCCGTTAAGCAGCCATAGTGTGTTTTCTAAACGTGTGACTCTATTCTGTTTTGTAATTCAGTTCAAGGGTAGCGGTTTTTACATGCCCTCTATAAGTGATATCTTATGATAAGTGTCTTTTTCTGTGTGACTTATTTCACTTAGAATCGTCGTACCTAAATCCACTCATCATGCTGCTACTAGCCTTATGACGTTGATTTCATGGCTGAGTGATATTCCATTGTACATAAGGACCACAACTTCTTTATCCATTTTTCTCTTTCCTGGGATATTTGAGGTGTAACGAAGTGGAGGTTCTTGTCAACAGAGCAGCCCTAAACTTTGGGGTGCCTCTGTCTTGCTGATTTTTAGTTTTCCCAATTTATACGCCCATGAGTGGAAGTGCCCTATGCTCCCTAAGCTGAGTTTTTTAGATGTTTCAGGACACACCGTGCACTTCTCCAGTGTGGCTGTTGGCAATTTACATCCCGCCCATCAGCGTAGCGAGGCTCCCGTTTCTCCATGGCCTGCTCTGCATTTCTGGTTTTGACACTTTATTCAGCATGGGCCTTTTGACCGATGGGAAGCGAGACTTCTTTGTAGCGCTGATTTGCCTTTCTAGGTTGCTTGGTTGGCCAAAAAGGGCGTATGCGTTTTTTCCTGAATATATTCAGGAAAAAACGCATACGCCCTTTTTGGCCAAGGGCATCATTGTCGAGGTTTTGCCGCTTTTCCTGTGCTTTAAAGGCGATTCGAATCTCCCTCCTGAAATCTGTTTCCTGCAATTCTGCCTTGCTTTCAAATCCTCTTCGTTGCCTTCCCTCAATATATTTGTGGACGAGAGTCATTATTTATAAGTCTGCAGGTTTGTGAATTGCAGTGCCCCTGAGCTCCATTTTTCAACTCGCTTTCTTGGGAGCTGGCCGCAAAAGCGCAGGATTGCTTCAGGCCCTATTCTGGTCCCGGGCGGCAGGCTGAGCCTGTGGTTAATTCTTCTTCCTGATGGGAAAATAGAGTGACCTGTGCCTGTCCCAACACCTAGAGCTAGTCTCTCATTGGTTCCCCCTCTTCCCGTTCATCCTCAGGACAAATTGCAACCTGTACGGAACAGGAGGTTAAAGGTGCTGATTCTCCAAGGAGGGAGATTGCTAGTAAAGCGGCTGGAATGGCGAACCCGAGCACAAGGAGATGAGAAATGAGGTGCGTTTTAGAAACCATTCCCGATCACACGGTGTACCATCTTCTGGGTTTCTCATGCATGTTTTCGATGTAGGAAGATGCCCTTGAACCTGGAGATTTGGGACCCATGGGATGGGTACCACGCAGTATTACTTTAAAGGGTCTGCGTTTGCTCACCCAACCTCACCAAACCTCTCAGCCCCAAGAGTGTCCACCCTTATGTCTCAATCAGCTGTGGGTCTAGATATGGTCAATCCAGGTGGCATCACAGCCCCTGAACGAATTTTGTAAGAATTTCTCTCTCTTGCACTGTCTTTGTTTCACGGGTTTTTAAAAGTAATTGATTTTTATAATGGGGTTTACCTGCTTTTCACTGCTGTGATTTTGCCGCTTTACACCCACTTGACTCACTTACAGAGAGATATCAATGCATAGGTTTTAAGATTCTTACTAGTCAGATATATTCTTGGGCGTTGAATAGGGGGTGTTGAGTCCAATTCATTGAGCAAGGAGTAGGTCTTGTCTATTACATATTGGGTTTATGGAACGGTATCTGAGCTAATTTGAAACCCTTGTTTTATGCATCACCCCACCTCACCGTTCCCGTTAAGCAGCCATAGTGTGTTTTCTAAACGTGTGACTCTATTCTGTTTTGTAATTCAGTTCAAGGGTAGCGGTTTTTACATGCCCTCTATAAGTGATATCTTATGATAAGTGTCTTTTTCTGTGTGACTTATTTCACTTAGAATCGTCGTACCTAAATCCACTCATCATGCTGCTACTAGCCTTATGACGTTGATTTCATGGCTGAGTGATATTCCATTGTACATAAGGACCACAACTTCTTTATCCATTTTTCTCTTTCCTGGGATATTTGAGGTGTAACGAAGTGGAGGTTCTTGTCAACAGAGCAGCCCTAAACTTTGGGGTGCCTCTGTCTTGCTGATTTTTAGTTTTCCCAATTTATACCCCCATGAGTGGAAGTGCCCTATGCTCCCTAAGCTGAGTTTTTTAGATGTTTCAGGACACACCGTGCACTTCTCCAGTGTGGCTGTTGGCAATTTACATCCCGCCCATCAGCGTAGCGAGGCTCCCGTTTCTCCATGGCCTGCTCTGCATTTCTGGTTTTGACACTTTATTCAGCATGGGCCTTTTGACCGATGGAAAGCGAGACTTCTTTGTAGCGCTGATTTGCCTTTCTAGGTTGCTTGGTTGGCCAAAAAGGGCGTATGCGTTTTTTCCTGAATATTCAGGAAAAAACGCATACGCCCTTTTTGGCCAAGGGCATCATTGTCGAGGTTTTGCCGCTTTTCCTGTGCTTTAAAGGCGATTCGAATCTCCCTCGTGAAATCTGTTTCCTGCAATTCTGCCTTGCTTTCAAATCCTCTTCGTTGCCTTCCCTCAATATATTTGTGGACGAGCGTCATCATTTATAAGTCTGCAGGTTTGTGAATTGCAGTGCCCCTGAGCTCCATTTTTCAACTCGCTTTCTTGGGAGCTGGCCGCAAAAGCGCAGGATTGCTTCAGGCCCTATTCTCGTCCCAGGCGGCAGGCTGAGCCTGTGGTTAATTCTTCTTCCTGATGGGAAAATAGAGTGACCTGTGCCTGTCCCAACACCTAGAGCTAGTCTCTCATTGCTTCCCCCTCTTCCCGTTCATCCTCAGGACAAATTGCAACCTGTACGGAACAGGAGGTTAAAGGTGCTGATTCTCCAAGGAGGGAGATTGCTAGTAAAGCGGCTGGAATGGCGAACCCGAGCACAAGGAGATGAGAAATGAGGTGCGTTTTAAAAACCTCTCCCGATCACACGGTGTACCATCTTCTGGGTTTCTTATGCATGTTTTCGATGTAGGAAGATGCCCTTGAACCTGGAGATTTGGGACCCATGGGATGGGTACCACGCAGTATTACTTTAAAGGGTCTGCGTTTGCTCACCCAACCTCACCAAACCTCTCAGCCCCAAGAGTGTCCACCCTTATGTCTCAATCAGCTGTGGGTCTATATATGGTCAATCTAGGTGGCATCACAGCCCCTGAACGAATTTTGTAAGAATTTCTCTCTCTTTCACTGTCTTTGTTTCACGAGATTTTAAAAGTAATTGATTTTTATATTGGGGTTTACCTGCTTTTCACTGCTGTGTTTTTGCCGCTTTACACCCACTTGACTCACTTACAAAGAGATATCAATGTATAGGTTTTAAGATTCTTACTAGTCAGATATATTCTTGGGCGGTGAATAGGGGGTTTTGAGTCCAATTCATTGAGGAAGGAGTAGGGCTTGTCTATTACATATTGGCTTTATGGGACGGTATCTGAGCTAATTTGAATCGATTGTTTTAGCATCACCCCACCTCACCGTTCCCGTTAAGCAGCCATAGTGTGTTTTCTAAACGTGTGACTCTATTCTGTTTTGTAATTCAGTTCAAGGGTAGCAGTTTTTACATTCCCTCTATAAGTGATATCTTATGATAAGTGTCTTTTTCTGTGTGACTTATTTCACTTAGAATCGTCGTACCTAAATCCACTCATCATGCTGCTACTAGCCTTATGACGTTGATTTCATGGCTGAGTGATATTCCATTGTACATAAGGACCACAACTTCTTTATCCATTTTTCTCTTTCCTGGGATATTTGAGGTGTAACCAAGTGGAGGTTCTTGTCAACAGAGCAGCCCTAAACTTTGGGGTGCCTGTGTCTTGCTGATTTTTAGTTTTCCCAATTTATACGCCCATGAGTGGAAGTGCCCTATGCTCCCTAACCTGAGTTTTTTAGATGTTTCAGGACACACCGTGCACTTCTCCAGAGTGGCTGTTGGCAATTTACATCCCGCCCATCAGCGTAGCCAGGCTCTCGTTTCTCCATGGCCTGTCCTGCATTTCTGGTTTTGACACTTTATTCAGCATGGCCCTTTTGACCGATGGAAAGCGAGACTTCTTTGTAGCGCTGATTTGCCTTTCCAGGTTGCTTGGTTGGCCAAAAAGGGCGTATTCGTTTTTTCCTGAATATATTCAGGAAAAAATGCATACGCCCTTTTTGGCCAAGGGTATCACTGTCGAGGTTTTGCCGCTTTTCCTGTGCTTTAAAGGCGATTCGAATCTCCCTCCTGAAATCTGTTTCCTGCAATTCTGCCTTGCTTTCAAATCCTCTTCGTTGCCTTCCCTCAATATATTTGTGGACGAGAGTCATCATTTCTAAGTCTGCAGGTTTGTGAATTGCAGTGCCCCTGAGCTCCATTTTTCAACTCGCTTTCTTGGGAGCTGGCCGCAAAAGCGCAGTATTGCTTCAGGCCCTATTCTGGTCCCAGGTGGCAGGCTGAGCCTGTGGTTAATTCTTCTTCCTGATGGGAAAATAGAGTGACCTGTGCCTGTCCCAACACCTAGAGCTAGTCTCTCATTGCTTCCCCCTCTTCCCGTTCATCCTCAGGACAAATTGCAACCTGTACGGAACAGGAGGTTAAAGGTGCTGATTCTCCAAGGAGGGAGATTGCTAGTAAAGCGGCTGGAATGGCGAACCCGAGCACAAGGAGATGAGAAATGAGGTGCGTTCTAGAAACCTTTCCCGATCACACGGTGTACCATCTTCTGGGTTTCTCATGCATGTTTTCGATGTAGGAAGATGCCCTTGAACCTGGAGATTTGGGACCCATGGGATGGGTACCACGCAGTATTACTTTAAAGGGTCTGCGTTTGCTCACCCAACCTCACCAAACCTCTCAGCCCCAAGAGTGTCCACCCTTATGTCTCAATCAGCTGTGGGTCTAGATATGGTCAATCCAGGTGGCATCACAGCCCCTGAACGAATTTTGTAAGAATTTCTCTCTCTTTCACTGTCTTTGTTTCACGTGTTTTTAAAAGTAATTGATATTTATAATGGGGTTTACCTGCTTTTCACTGCTGTGATTTTGCCGCTTTACACCCACTTGACTCACTTACAGAGAGATATCAATGCATAGGTTTTAACATTCTTACTAGTCAGATATATTCTTGGGCGGTGAATAGGGGGTGTTGAGTCCAATTCATTGAGGAAGGAGTAGGGCTTGTCTATTACATATTGGCTTTATGGGACGGTATCTGAGCTAATTTGAATCGATTGTTTTAGCATCACCCCAGCTCACCGTTCCCGATAAGCAGCCATAGTGTGTCTTCTAAACGTGTGACTCTATTCTGTTTTGTAATTCAGTTCAAGGGTAGCGGTTTTTACATTCCCTCTATAAGTGATATCTTATGATAAGTGTCTTTTTCTGTGTGACTTATTTCACTTAGAATCGTCGTACCTAAATCCACTCATCATGCTGCTACTAGCCTTATGACGTTGATTTCATGGCTGAGTGATATTCCATTGTACATAAGGACCACAACTTCTTTATCCATTTTTCTCTTTCCTGGGATATTTGAGGTGTAACCAAGTGGAGGTTCTTGTCAACAGAGCAGCCCTAAACTTTGGGGTGCCTGTGTCTTGCTGATTTTTAGTTTTCCCAATTTATACGCCCATGAGTGGAAGTGCCCTATGCTCCCTAAGCTGAGTTTTTTAGATGTTTCAGGACACACCGTGCACTTCTCCAGAGTGGCTGTTGGCAATTTACATCCCGCCCATCAGCGTAGCCAGGCTCCCGTTTCTCCATGGCCTGTCCTGCATTTCTGGTTTTGACACTTTATTCAGCATGGGCCTTTTGACCGATGGGAAGCGAGACTTCTTTGTAGCGCTGATTTGCCTTTCTAGGTTGCTTGGTTGGCCAAAAAGGGCGTATGCGTTTTTTCCTGAATATATTCAGGAAAAAACGCATACGCCCTTTTTGGCCAAGGGCATCATTGACGAGGTTTTGCCGCTTTTCCTGTGCTTTAAAGGCGATTCGAATCTCCCTCGTGAAATCTCTTTCCTGCAATTCTGCCTTGCTTTCAAATCCTCTTCGTTGCCTTCCCTCAATATATTTGTGGACGAGAGTCATCATTTCTAAGTCTGCAGGTTTGTGAATTGCAGTGCCCCTGAGCTCCATTTTTCAACTCGCTTTCTTGGGAGCTGGCCGCAAAAGCGCAGGATTGCTTCAGGCCCTATTCTGGTCCCGGGCGGCAGGCTGAGCCTGTGGTTAATTCTTCTTCCTGATGGGAAAATAGAGTGACCTGTGCCTGTCCCAACACCTAGAGCTAGTCTCTCATTGGTTCCCCCTCTTCCCGTTCATCCTCAGGACAAATTGCAACCTGTACGGAACAGGAGGTTAAAGGTGCTGATTCTCCAAGGAGGGAGATTGCTAGTAAAGCGGCTGGAATGGCGAACCCGAGCACAAGGAGATGAGAAATGAGGTGCGTTTTAGAAACCTTTCCCGATCACACGGTGTACCATCTTCTGGGTTTCTCATGAATGTTTTCTCTGTAGGAAGATGCCCTTGAACCTGGAGATTTGGGACCCATGGGATGGGTACCACGCAGTATTACTTTAAAGGGTCTGCGTTTGCTCACTCAACCTCACCAAACCTCTCAGCCCCAAGAGTGTCCACCCTTATGTCTCAATCAGCTGTGGGTCTAGATATGGTCAATCCAGGTGGCATCACAGCCCCTGAACGAATTTTGTAAGAATTTCTCTCTCTTGCACTGTCTTTGTTTCACGGGTTTTGAAAAGTAATTGATTTTTATAATGGGGTTTACCTGCTTTTCACTGCTGTGATTTTGCCGCTTTACACCCACTTGACTCACTTACAGAGAGATATCAATGCATAGGTTTTAAGATTCTTACTAGTCAGATATATTCTTGGGCGTTGAATAGGGGGTGTTGAGTCCAATTCATTGAGCAAGGAGTAGGTCTTGTCTATTACATATTGGGTTTATGGAACGGTATCTGAGCTAATTTGAAACCCTTGTTTTATGCATCACCCCACCTCACCTTTCCCGTTAAGCAGCCATAGTGTGTTTTCTAAACGTGTGACTCTATTCTGTTTTGTAATTCAGTTCAAGGGAGCGGTTTTTACATTCCCTCTATAAGTGATATCTTATGATAAGTGTCTTTTTCTGTGTGACTTATTTCACTTAGAATCGTCGTACCTAAATCCACTCATCATGCTGCTACTAGCCTTATGACGTTGATTTCATGGCTGAGTGATATTCCATTGTACATAAGGACCACAACTTCTTTATCCATTTTTCTCTTTCCTGGGATATTTGAGGTGTAACGAAGTGGAGGTTCTTGTCAACAGAGCAGGCCTAAACTTTGGGGTGCCTTTGTCTTGCTGATATTTAGTTTTCCCAACTTATACGCCCATGAGTGGAAGTGCCCTATGCTCCCTAAGCTGAGTTTTTTAGATGTTTCAGGACACACCGTGCACTTCTCCAGAGTGGCTGTTGGCAATTTACATCCCGCCCATCAGCGTAGCCAGGCTCCCGTTTCTCCATGGCCTGTCCTGCATTTCTGGTTTTGAAACTTTATTCAGCATGGCCCTTTTGACCGATGGGAAGCGAGACTTCTTTGTAGCGCTGATTTGCCTTTCCAGGTTGCTTGGTTGGCCAAAAAGGGCGTATGCGTTTTTTCCTGAATATATTCAGGAAAAAACGCATACGCCCTTTTTGGCCAAGGGCATCATTGTCGAGGTTTTGCCGCTTTTCCTGTGCTTTAAAGGCGATTCGAATCTCCCTCGTGAAATCTGTTTCCTGCAATTCTGCCTTGCTTTCAAATCCTCTTCGTTGCCTTCCCTCAATATATTTGTGGACGAGAGTCATCATTTATAAGTCTGCAGGTTTGTGAATTGCAGTGCCCCTGAGCTCCATTTTTCAAATCGCTTTCTTGGGAGCTGGCCGCAAAAGCGCAGGATTGCTTCAGGCCCTATTATCGTCCCAGGCGGCAGGCTGAGCCTGTGGTTAATTCTTCTTCCTGATGGGAAAATAGAGTGACCTGTGCCTGTCCGAACACCTAGAGCTAGTCTCTCATTGGTTCCCCCTCTTCCCTTTCATCCTCAGGACAAATTGCAACCTGTATGGAACAGGAGGTTAAAGGTGCTGATTCTCCAAGGAGGGAGATTGCTAGTAAAGCGGCTGGAATGGCGAACCCGAGCACAAGGAGATGAGAAATGAGGTGCGTTCTAGAAACCTTTCCCGATCACACGGTGTACCATCTTCTGGGTTTCTCATGCATGTTTTCTCTGTAGGAAGATGCCCTTGAACCTGGAGATTTGGGACCCATGGGATGGGTACCACGCAGTATTACTTTAAAGGGTCTGCGTTTGCTCACCCAACCTCACCAAACCTCTCAGCCCCAAGAGTGTCCACCCTTATGTCTCAATCAGCTGTGGGTCTAGATATGGTCAATCCAGGTGGCATCACAGCCCCTGAACGAATTTTGTAAGAATTTCTCTCTCTTGCACTGTCTTTGTTTCACGGGTTTTTAAAAGTAATTGATTTTTATAATGGGGTTTACCTGCTTTTCACTGCTGTGATTTTGCCGCTTTACACCCACTTGACTCACTTACAGAGAGATATCAATGCATAGGTTTTAAGATTCTTACTAGTCAGATATATTCTTGGGCGGTGAATAGGGGGTGTTGAGTCCAATTCATTGAGCAAGGAGTAGGTCTTGTCTATTACATATTGGGTTTATGGAACGGTATCTGAGCTAATTTGAAACCCTTGTTTTATGCATCACCCCACCTCACCTTTCCCGTTAAGCAGCCATAGTGTGTTTTCTAAACGTGTGACTCTATTCTGTTTTGTAATTCAGTTCAAGGGAGCGGTTTTTACATTCCCTCTATAAGTGATATCTTATGATAAGTGTCTTTTTCTGTGTGACTTATTTCACTTAGAATCGTCGTACCTAAATCCACTCATCATGCTGTTACTAGCCTTATGACGTTGATTTCATGGCTGAGTGATATTCCATTGTACATAAGGACCACAACTTCTTTATCCATTTTTCTCTTTCCTGGGATATTTGAGGTGTAACGAAGTGGAGGTTCTTGTCAACAGAGCAGGCCTAAACTTTGGGGTGCCTTTGTCTTGCTGATATTTAGTTTTCCCAACTTATACGCCCATGAGTGGAAGTGCCCTATGCTCCCTAAGCTGAGTTTTTTAGATGTTTCAGGACACACCGTGCACTTCTCCAGAGTGGCTGTTGGCAATTTACATCCCGCCCATCAGCGTAGCCAGGCTCCCGTTTCTCCATGGCCTGTCCTGCATTTCTGGTTTTGAAACTTTATTCAGCATGGCCCTTTTGACCGATGGGAAGCGAGACTTCTTTGTAGCGCTGATTTGCCTTTCCAGGTTGCTTGGTTGGCCAAAAAGGGCGTATGCGTTTTTTCCTGAATATATTCAGGAAAAAACGCATACGCCCTTTTTGGCCAAGGGCATCATTGTCGAGGTTTTGCCGCTTTTCCTGTGCTTTAAAGGCGATTCGAATCTCCCTCCTGAAATCTGTTTCCTGCAATTCTGCCTTGCTTTAAAATCCTCTTCGTTGCCTTCCCTCAATATATTTGTGGACGAGAGTCATCATTTCTAAGTCTGCAGGTTTGTGAATTGCAGTGCCCCTGAGCTCCATTTTTCAACTCGCTTTCTTGGGAGCTGGCCGCAAAAGCGCAGGATTGCTTCAGGCCCTATTCTCGTCCCAGGCGGCAGGCTGAGCCTGTGGTTAATTCTTCTTCCTGATGGGAAAATAGAGTGACCTGTGCCTGTCCCAACACCTAGAGCTAGTCTCTCATTGGTTCCCCCTCTTCCCGTTCATCCTCAGGACAAATTGCAACCTGTACGGAACAGGAGGTTAAAGGTGCTGATTCTCCAAGGAGGGAGATTGCTAGTAAAGCGGCTGGAATGGCGAACCCGAGCACAAGGAGATGAGAAATGAGGTGCGTTTTAGAAACCTTTCCCGATCACACGGTGTACCATCTTCTGGGTTTCTCATGCATGTTTTCGATGTAGGAAGATGCCCTTGAACCTGGAGATTTGGGACCCATGGGATGGGTACCACGCAGTATTACTTTAAAGGGTCTGCGTTTGCTCACCCAACCTCACCAAACCTCTCAGCCCCAAGAGTGTCCACCCTTATGTCTCAATCAGCTGTGGGTCTAGATATGGTCAATCCAGGTGGCATCACAGCCCCTGAACGAATTTTGTAAGAATTTCTCTCTCTTTCACTGTCTTTGTTTCACGGGTTTTTAAAAGTAATTGATTTTTATAATGGGGTTTACCTGCTTTTCACTGCTGTGTTTTTGCCGCTTTACACTCACTTGACTCACTTACAAAGAGATATCAATGTATAGGTTTTAAAATTCTTACTAGTCAGATATATTCTTGGGCGGTGAATAGGGGATTTTGAGTCCAATTCATTGAGGAAGGAGTAGGGCTTGTCTATTACATATTGGCTTTATGGGACGGTATCTGAGCTAATTTGAATCGATTGTTTTAGCATCACCCCACCTCACCGTTCCCGTTAAGCAGCCATAGTGTGTTTTCTAAACGTGTGACTCTATTCTGTTTTGTAATTCAGTTCAAGGGTAGCGGTTTTTACATTCCCTCTATAAGTGATATCTTATGATAAGTGTCTTTTTCTGTGTGACTTATTTCACTTAGAATCGTCGTACCTAAATCCACTCATCATGCTGCTACTAGCCTTATGACGTTGATTTCATGGCTGAGTGATATTCCATTGTACATAAGGACCACAACTTCTTTATCCATTTTTCTCTTTCCTGGGATATTTGAGGTGTAACCAAGTGGAGGTTCTTGTCAACAGAGCAGCCCTAAACTTTGGGGTGCCTGTGTCTTGCTGATTTTTAGTTTTCCCAATTTATACGCCCATGAGTGGAAGTGCCCTATGCTCCCTAAGCTGAGTTTTTTAGATGTTTCAGGACACACCGTGCACTTCTCCAGAGTGGCTGTTGGCAATTTACATCCCGCCCATCAGCGTAGCCAGGCTCCCGTTTCTCCATGGCCTGTCCTGCATTTCTGGTTTTGACACTTTATTCAGCATGGGCCTTTTGACCGATGGGAAGCGAGACTTCTTTGTAGCGCTGATTTGCCTTTCTAGGTTGCTTGGTTGGCCAAAAAGGGCGTATGCGTTTTTTCCTGAATATATTCAGGAAAAAACACATACGCCCTTTTTGGCCAAGGGCATCATTGTCGAGGTTTTGCCGCTTTTCCTGTGCTTTAAAGGCGATTCGAATCTCCCTCGTGAAATCTGTTTCCTGCAATTCTGCCTTGCTTTCAAATCCTCTTCGTTGCCTTCCCTCAATATATTTGTGGACGAGAGTCATCATTTATAAGTCTGCAGGTTTGTGAATTGCAGTGCCCCTGAGCTCCATTTTTCAAATCGCTTTCTTGGGAACTGGCCGCAAAAGCGCAGGATTGCTTCAGGCCCTATTATCGTCCCAGGCGGCAGGCTGAGCCTGTGGTTAATTCTTCTTCCTGATGGGAAAATAGAGTGACCTGTGCCTGTCCCAACACCTAGAGCTAGTCTCTCATTGGTTCCCCCTCTTCCCTTTCATCCTCAGGACAAATTGCAACCTGTATGGAACAGGAGGTTAAAGGTGCTGATTCTCCAAGGAGGGAGATTGCTAGTAAAGCGGCTGGAATGGCGAACCCGAGCACAATGAGATGAGAAATGAGGTGCGTTCTAGAAACCTTTCCCGATCACACGGTGTACCATCTTCTGGGTTTCTCATGCATGTTTTCGATGTAGGAAGATGCCCTTGAACCTGGAGATTTGGGACCCATGGGATGGGTACCACGCAGTATTACTTTAAAGGGTCTGCGTTTGCTCACCCAACCTCACCAAACTTCTCAGCCCCAAGAGTGTCCACCCTTATGTCTCAATCAGCTGTGGGTCTAGATATGGTCAGTCCAGGTGGCATCAAAGCCTCTGAACGAATTTTGTAAGAATTTCTCTCTCTTTCACTGTCTTTGTTTCACGGGTTTTTAAAAGTAATTGATTTTTATAATGGGGTTTACCTGCTTTTCACTGCTGTGATATTGCCGCTTTACACCCACTTGACTCACTTACAGAGAGATATCAATGCATAGGTTTCAAGATTCTTACTAGTCAGATATATTCTTGGGCGGTGAATAGGGGGTGTTGAGTCCAATTTATTGAGCAAGGGGTAGGGCTTGTCTATTACATATTAGGTTTATGGAACGGTATCTGAGCTAATTTGAAACCCTTGTTTTATGCATCACCCCACCTCACCTTTCCCGTTAAGCAGCCATAGTGTGTTTTCTAAACGTGTGACTCTATTCTGTTTTGTAATTCAGTTCAAGGGTAGCGGTTTTTACATTCCCTCTATAAGTGATATCTTATGATAAGTGTCTTTTTCTGTGTGACTTATTTCACTTAGAATCGTCGTACCTAAATCCACTCATCATGCTGCTACTAGCCTTATGACGTTGATTTCATGGCTGAGTGATATTCCATTGTACATAAGGACCACAACTTCTTTATCCATTTTTCTCTTTCCTGGGATATTTGAGGTGTAACGAAGTGGAGGTTCTTGTCAACAGAGCAGGCCTAAACTTTGGGGTGCCTTTGTCTTGCTGATATTTAGTTTTCCCAACTTATACGCCCATGAGTGGAAGTGCCCTATGCTCCCTAAGCTGAGTTTTTTAGATGTTTCAGGACACACCGTGCACTTCTCCAGAGTGGCTGTTGGCAATTTACATCCCGCCCATCAGCGTAGCCAGGCTCCCGTTTCTCCATGGCCTGTCCTGCATTTCTGGTTTTGAAACTTTATTCAGCATGGCCCTTTTGACCGATGGGAAGCGAGACTTCTTTGTAGCGCTGATTTGCCTTTCCAGGTTGCTTGGTTGGCCAAAAAGGGCGTATGCGTTTTTTCCTGAATATATTCAGGAAAAAACGCATACGCCCTTTTTGGCCAAGGGCATCATTGTCGAGGTTTTGCCGCTTTTCCTGTGCTTTAAAGGCGATTCGAATCTCCCTCCTGAAATCTGTTTCCTGCAATTCTGCCTTGCTTTAAAATCCTCTTCGTTGCCTTCCCTCAATATATTTGTGGACGAGAGTCATCATTTCTAAGTCTGCAGGTTTGTGAATTGCAGTGCCCCTGAGCTCCATTTTTCAACTTGCTTTCTTGGGAGCTGGCCGCAAAAGCGCAGGATTGCTTCAGGCCCTATTCTCGTCCCAGGCGGCAGGCTGAGCCTGTGGTTAATTCTTCTTCCTGATGGGAAAATAGAGTGACCTGTGCCTGTCCCAACACCTAGAGCTAGTCTCTCATTGCTTCCCCCTCTTCCCGTTCATCCTCAGGACAAATTGCAACCTGTACGGAACAGGAGGTTAAAGGTGCTGATTCTCCAAGGAGGGAGATTGCTAGTAAAGCGGCTGGAATGGCGAACCCGAGCACAAGGAGATGAGAAATGAGGTGCGTTTTAGAAACCTTTCCCGATCACACGGTGTACCATCTTCTGGGTTTCTCATGCATGTTTTCGATGTAGGAAGATGCCCTTGAACCTGGAGATTTGGGACCCATGGGATGGGTACCACGCAGTATTACTTTAAAGGGTCTGCGTTTGCTCACCCAACCTCACCAAACCTCTCAGCCCCAAGAGTGTCCACCCTTATGTCTCAATCAGCTGTGGGTCTAGATATGGTCAATCCAGGTGGCATCACAGCCCCTGAACGAATTTTGTAAGAATTTCTCTCTCTTTCACTGTCTTTGTTTCACGGGTTTTTAAAAGTAATTGATTTTTATAATGGGGTTTACCTGCTTTTCACTGCTGTGTTTTTGCCGCTTTACACTCACTTGACTCACTTACAAAGAGATATCAATGTATAGGTTTTAAAATTCTTACTAGTCAGATATATTCTTGGGCGGTGAATAGGGGATTTTGAGTCCAATTCATTGAGGAAGGAGTAGGGCTTGTCTATTACATATTGGCTTTATGGGACGGTATCTGAGCTAATTTGAATCGATTGTTTTAGCATCACCCCACCTCACCGTTCCCGTTAAGCAGCCATAGTGTGTTTTCTAAACGTGTGACTCTATTCTGTTTTGTAATTCAGTTCAAGGGTAGCGGTTTTTACATTCCCTCTATAAGTGATATCTTATGATAAGTGTCTTTTTCTGTGTGACTTATTTCACTTAGAATCGTCGTACCTAAATCCACTCATCATGCTGCTACTAGCCTTATGACGTTGATTTCATGGCTGAGTGATATTCCATTGTACATAAGGACCACAACTTCTTTATCCATTTTTCTCTTTCCTGGGATATTTGAGGTGTAACCAAGTGGAGGTTCTTGTCAACAGAGCAGCCCTAAACTTTGGGGTGCCTGTGTCTTGCTGATTTTTAGTTTTCCCAATTTATACGCCCATGAGTGGAAGTGCCCTATGCTCCCTAAGCTGAGTTTTTTAGATGTTTCAGGACACACCGTGCACTTCTCCAGAGTGGCTGTTGGCAATTTACATCCCGCCCATCAGCGTAGCCAGGCTCCCGTTTCTCCATGGCCTGTCCTGCATTTCTGGTTTTGACACTTTATTCAGCATGGGCCTTTTGACCGATGGGAAGCGAGACTTTTTGTAGCGCTGATTTGCCTTTCTAGGTTGCTTGGTTGGCCAAAAAGGGCGTATGCGTTTTTTCCTGAATATATTCAGGAAAAAACACATACGCCCTTTTTGGCCAAGGGCATCATTGTCGAGGTTTTGCCGCTTTTCCTGTGCTTTAAAGGCGATTCGAATCTCCCTCGTGAAATCTGTTTCCTGCAATTCTGCCTTGCTTTCAAATCCTCTTCGTTGCCTTCCCTCAATATATTTGTGGACGAGAGTCATCATTTATAAGTCTGCAGGTTTGTGAATTGCAGTGCCCCTGAGCTCCATTTTTCAAATCGCTTTCTTGGGAGCTGGCCGCAAAAGCGCAGGATTGCTTCAGGCCCTATTATCGTCCCAGGCGGCAGGCTGAGCCTGTGGTTAATTCTTCTTCCTGATGGGAAAATAGAGTGACCTGTGCCTGTCCCAACACCTAGAGCTAGTCTCTCATTGGTTCCCCCTCTTCCCTTTCATCCTCAGGACAAATTGCAACCTGTATGGAACAGGAGGTTAAAGGTGCTGATTCTCCAAGGAGGGAGATTGCTAGTAAAGCGGCTGGAATGGCGAACCCGAGCACAATGAGATGAGAAATGAGGTGCGTTCTAGAAACCTTTCCCGATCACACGGTGTACCATCTTCTGGGTTTCTCATGCATGTTTTCGATGTAGGAAGATGCCCTTGAACCTGGAGATTTGGGACCCATGGGATGGGTACCACGCAGTATTACTTTAAAGGGTCTGCGTTTGCTCACCCAACCTCACCAAACTTCTCAGCCCCAAGAGTGTCCACCCTTATGTCTCAATCAGCTGTGGGTCTAGATATGGTCAGTCCAGGTGGCATCAAAGCCTCTGAACGAATTTTGTAAGAATTTCTCTCTCTTTCACTGTCTTTGTTTCACGGGTTTTTAAAAGTAATTGATTTTTATAATGGGGTTTACCTGCTTTTCACTGCTGTGATATTGCCGCTTTACACCCACTTGACTCACTTACAGAGAGATATCAATGCATAGGTTTCAAGATTCTTACTAGTCAGATATATTCTTGGGCGGTGAATAGGGGGTGTTGAGTCCAATTTATTGAGCAAGGGGTAGGGCTTGTCTATTACATATTGGGTTTAGGGAACGGTATCTGAGATAATTTGAAACCCTTGTTTTATGCATCACCCCACCTCACCTTTCCCGTTAAGCAGCCATAGTGTGTTTTCTAAACGTGTGACTCTATTCTGTTTTGTAATTCAGTTCAAGGGTAGCGGTTTTTACATTCCCTCTATAAGTGATATCTTATGATAAGTGTCTTTTTCTGTGTGACTTATTTCACTTAGAATCGTCGTACCTAAATCCACTCATCATGCTGCTACTAGCCTTATGACGTTGATTTCATGGCTGAGTGATATTCCATTGTACATAAGGACCACAACTTCTTTATCCATTTTTCTCGTTCCTGGGATATTTGAGGTGTAACCAAGTGGAGGTTCTTGTCAACAGAGCAGCCCTAAACTTTGGGGTGCCTGTGTCTTGCTGATTTTTAGTTTTCCCAATTTATACGCCCATGAGTGGAAGTGCCCTATGCTCCCTAAGCTGAGTTTTTTAGATGTTTCAGGACACACCGTGCACTTCTCCAGAGTGGCTGTTGGCAATTTACATCCCGCCCATCAGCGTAGCCAGGCTCCCGTTTCTCCATGGCCTGTCCTGCATTTCTGGTTTTGACACTTTATTCAGCATGGCCCTTTTGACGGATGGGAAGCGAGACTTCTTTGTAGCGCTGATTTGCCTTTCTAGGTTGCTTGGTTGGCCAAAAAGGGCGTATGCGTTTTTTCCTGAATATATTCAGGAAAAAACGCATACGCCCTTTTTGGCCAAGGGCATCTTTGTCGAGGTTTTGCCGCTTTTCCTGTGCTTTAAAGGCGATTCGAATCTCCCTCGTGAAATCTGTTTCCTGCAATTCTGCCTTGCTTTCAAATCCTCTTCGTTGCCTTCCCTCAATATATTTGTGGACGAGAGTCATCATTTCTAAGTCTGCAGGTTTGTGAATTGCAGTGCCCCTGAGCTCCATTTTTCAACTCGCTTTCTTGGGAGCTGGCCGCAAAAGCGCAGGATTGCTTCAGGGCCTATTCTCGTCCCAGGCGGCAGGCTGAGCCTGTGGTTAATTCTTCTTCCTGATGGGAAAATAGAGTGACCTGTGTCTGTCCCAACACCTAGAGCTAGTCTCTCATTGCTTCCCCCTCTTCCCGTTCATCCTCAGGACAAATTGCAACCTGTACGGAGCAGGAGGTTAAAGGTGCTGATTCTCCAAGGAGGGAGATTGCTAGTAAAGCGGCTGGAATGGCGAACCCGAGCACAAGGAGATGAGAAATGAGGTGCGTTTTAGAAACCTTTCCCGATCACACGGTGTACCATCTTCTGGGTTTCTCATGCATGTTTTCGATGTAGGAAGATGCCCTTGAACCTGGAGATTTGGGACCCATGGGATGGGGACCACGCAGTATTACTTTAAAGGGTCTGCGTTTGCTCACCCAACCTCACCAAACCTCTCAGCCCCAAGAGTGTCCACCCTTATGTCTCAATCAGCTGTGGGTCTAGATATGGTCAATCCAGGTGGCATCACAGCCCCTGAACGAATTTTGTAAGAATTTCTCTCTCTTTCACTGTCTTTGTTTCACGGGTTTTTAAAAGTAATTGATTTTTATAATGGGGTTTACCTGCTTTTCACTGCTGTGATTTTGCCGCTTTACACCCACTTGACTCACTTACAGAGAGATATCAATGCATAGGTTTCAAGATTCTTACTAGTCAGATATATTCTTGGGCGGTGAATAGGGGGTGTTGAGTCCAATTCATTGAGCAAGGAGTAGGTCTTGTCTATTACATATTGGGTTTATGGAACGGTATCTGAGCTAATTTGAAACCCTTGTTTTATGCATCACCCCACCTCACCTTTCCCGTTAAGCAGCCATAGTGTGTTTTCTAAACGTGTGACTCTATTCTGTTTTGTAATTCAGTTCAAGGGTAGCGGTTTTTACATTCCCTCTATAAGTGATATCTTATGATAAGTGTCTTTTTCTGTGTGACTTATTTCACTTAGAATCGTCGTACCTAAATCCACTCATCATGCTGCTACTAACCTTATGACGTTGATTTCATGGCTGATTGATATTCCATTGTACATAAGGACCACAACTTCTTTATCCATTTTTCTCTTTCCTGGGATATTTGAGGTGTAACGAAGTGGAGGTTCTTGTCAACAGAGCAGCCCTAAACTTTGGGGTGCCTCTGTCTTGCTGATTTTTAGTTTTCCCAATTTATACGCCCATGAGTGGAAGTGCCCTATGCTCCCTAAGCTGAGTTTTTTAGATGTTTCAGGACACACCGTGCACTTCTCCAGAGTGGCTGTTGGCAATTTACATCCCGCCCATCAGCGTAGCCAGGCTCCCGTTTCTCCATGGCCTGTCCTGCATTTCTGGTTTTGACACTTTATTCAAAATGGCCCTTTTGACCGATGGGAAGCGAGACTTCTTTGTAGCGCTGATTTGCCTTTCTAGGTTGCTTGGTTGGCCAAAAAGGGCGTATGCGTTTTTTCCTGAATATATTCAGGAAAAAACGCATACGCCCTTTTTGGCCAAGGGCATCATTGTCGAGGTTTTGCCGCTTTTCCTGTGCTTTAAAGGCGATTCGAATCTCCCTCCTGAAATCTGTTTCCTGCAATTCTGCCTTGCTTTCAAATCCTCTTCGTTGCCTTCCCTCAATATATTTGTGGACGAGAGTCATCATTTATAAGTCTGCAGGTTTGTGAATTGCAGTGCCCCTGAGCTCCATTTTTCAAATCGCTTTCTTGGGAGCTGGCCGCAAAAGCGCAGGATTGCTTCAGGCCCTATTATCGTCCCAGGCGGCAGGCTGAGCCTGTGGTTAATTCTTCTTCCTGATGGGAAAATAGAGTGACCTCTGCCTGTCCCAAAACCTAGAGCTAGTCTCTCATTGCTTCCCCCTCTTCCCGTTCATCCTCCGGACAAATTGCAACCTGTACGGAACAGGAGGTTAAAGGTGCTGATTCTCCAAGGAGGGAGAATGCTAGTAAAGCGGCTGGAATGGCGAACCCGAGTACAAGGAGATGAGAAATGAGGTGCGTTTTAGAAAACTTTCCGAATCACACGGTGTACCATCTTCTGGGTTTCTCATGCATGTTTTCGATGTAGGAAGATGCCCTTGAACCTGGAGATTTGGGACCCATGGGATGGGTACCACGCAGTATTACTTTAAAGGGTCTGCGTTTGCTCACCCAACCTCACCAAACCTCTCAGCCCCAAGAGTGTCCACCCTTATGTCTCAATCAGCTGTGGGTCTAGATATGGTCAATCCAGGTGGCATCACAGCCCCTGAATGAATTTTGTAAGAATTTCTGTCTTTTTCACTGTCTTTGTTTCACGGGTTTTTAAAAGTAATTGATTTTTATAATGGGGTTTACCTGCTTTTCACTGCTGTGATTTTGCCGCTTTACACCCACTTGACTCACTTACAGAGAGATATCAATGCATAGGTTTCAAGATTCTTACTAGTCAGATATATTCTTGGGCGGTGAATAGGGGGTGTTGAGTCCAATTCATTAAGCAAGGAGTAGGTCTTGTCTATTACATATTGGGTTTATGGAACGGTATCTGAGCTAATTTGAAACCCTTGTTTTATGCATCACCCCACCTCACCTTTCCCGTTAAGCAGCCATAGTGTGTTTTCTAAACGTGTGACTCTATTCTGTTTTGTAATTCAGTTCAAGGGTAGCGGTTTTTACATTCCCTCTATAAGTGATATCTTATGATAAGTGTCTTTTTCTGTGTGACTTATTTCACTTAGAATCGTCGTACCTAAATCCACTCATCATGCTGCTACTAGCCTTATGACGTTGATTTCATGGCTGAGTGATATTCCATTGTACATAAGGACCACAACTTCTTTATCCATTTTTCTCTTTCCTGGGATATTTAAGGTGTAACGAAGTGGAGGTTCTTGTCAACAGAGCAGCCCTAAACTTTGGGGTGCCTCTGTCTTGCTGATTTTTAGTTTTCCCAATTTATACGCCCATGAGTGGAAGTGCCCTATGCTCCCTAAGCTGAGTTTTTTAGTTGTTTCAGGACACACCGTGCACTTCTCCAGAGTGGCTGTTGGCAATTTACATCCCGCCCATCAGCGTAGCCAGGCTCCCGTTTCTCCATGGCCTGTCCTGCATTTCTGGTTTTGAAACTTTATTCAGCATGGCCCTTTTGACCGATGGGAAGCGATATTTCTTTGTAGCGCTGATTTGCCTTTCCAGGTTGCTTGGTTGGCCAAAAAGGGCGTATGCGTTTTTTCCTGAATATATTCAGGAAAAAATGCATACGCCCTTTTTGGCCAAGGGCATCATTGTCGAGGTTTTGCCGCTTTTCCTGTGCTTTAAAGGCGATTCGAATCTCCCTCCTGAAATCTGTTTCCTGCAATTCTGCCTTGCTTTCAAATCCTCTTCGTTGCCTTCCCTCAATATATTTGTGGACGAGAGTCATCATTTCTAAGTCTGCAGGTTTGTGAATTGCAGTGCCCCTGAGCTCCATTTTTCAACTCGCTTTCTTGGGAGCTGGCCGCAAAAGCACAGGATTGCTTCAGGCCCTATTCTGGTCCCAGGCGGCAGGCTGAGCCTGGGGTTAATTCTTCTTCCTGATGGGAAAATAGAGTGACCTGTGCCTGTCCCAACACCTAGAGCTAGTCTCTCATTGGTTCCCCCTCTTCCCGTTCATCCTCAGGACAAATTGCAACCTGTACGGAACAGGAGGTTAAAGGTGCTGATTCTCCAAGGAGGGAGATTGCTAGTAAAGCGGCTGGAATGGCGAACCCGAGCACAAGGAGATGAGAAATGAGGTGCGTTTTAGAAACCTTTCCCGATCACACGGTGTACCATCTTCTGGGTTTCTCATGCATGTTTTCGATGTAGGAAGATGCCCTTGAACCTGGAGATTTGGGACCCATGGGATGGGTACCACGCAGTATTACTTTAAAGGGTCTGCGTTTGCTCACCCAACCTCACCAAACCTCTCAGCCCCAAGAGTGTCCACCCTTATGTCTCAATCAGCTGTGGGTCTAGATATGGTCAATCCAGGTGGCATCACAGCCCCTGAACGAATTTTGTAAGAATTTCTCTCTCTTTCACTGTCTTTGTTTCACGGGTTTTTAAAAGTAATTGATTTTTATAATGGGGTTTACCTGCTTTTCACTGCTGTGTTTTTGCCGCTTTACACTCACTTGACTCACTTACAAAGAGATATCAATGTATAGGTTTTAAAATTCTTACTAGTCAGATATATTCTTGGGCGGTGAATAGGGGATTTTGAGTCCAATTCATTGAGGAAGGAGTAGGGCTTGTCTATTACATATTGGCTTTATGGGACGGTATCTGAGCTAATTTGAATCGATTGTTTTAGCATCACCCCACCTCACCGTTCCCGTTAAGCAGCCATAGTGTGTTTTCTAAACGTGTGACTCTATTCTGTTTTGTAATTCAGTTCAAGGGTAGCGGTTTTTACATTCCCTCTATAAGTGATATCTTATGATAAGTGTCTTTTTCTGTGTGACTTATTTCACTTAGAATCGTCGTACCTAAATCCACTCATCATGCTGCTACTAGCCTTATGACGTTGATTTCATGGCTGAGTGATATTCCATTGTACATAAGGACCACAACTTCTTTATCCATTTTTCTCTTTCCTGGGATATTTGAGGTGTAACCAAGTGGAGGTTCTTGTCAACAGAGCAGCCCTAAACTTTGGGGTGCCTGTGTCTTGCTGATTTTTAGTTTTCCCAATTTATACGCCCATGAGTGGAAGTGCCCTATGCTCCCTAAGCTGAGTTTTTTAGATGTTTCAGGACACACCGTGCACTTCTCCAGAGTGGCTGTTGGCAATTTACATCCCGCCCATCAGCGTAGCCAGGCTCCCGTTTCTCCATGGCCTGTCCTGCATTTCTGGTTTTGACACTTTATTCAGCATGGGCCTTTTGACCGATGGGAAGCGAGACTTTTTGTAGCGCTGATTTGCCTTTCTAGGTTGCTTGGTTGGCCAAAAAGGGCGTATGCGTTTTTTCCTGAATATATTCAGGAAAAAACACATACGCCCTTTTTGGCCAAGGGCATCATTGTCGAGGTTTTGCCGCTTTTCCTGTGCTTTAAAGGCGATTCGAATCTCCCTCGTGAAATCTGTTTCCTGCAATTCTGCCTTGCTTTCAAATCCTCTTCGTTGCCTTCCCTCAATATATTTGTGGACGAGAGTCATCATTTATAAGTCTGCAGGTTTGTGAATTGCAGTGCCCCTGAGCTCCATTTTTCAAATCGCTTTCTTGGGAGCTGGCCGCAAAAGCGCAGGATTGCTTCAGGCCCTATTATCGTCCCAGGCGGCAGGCTGAGCCTGTGGTTAATTCTTCTTCCTGATGGGAAAATAGAGTGACCTGTGCCTGTCCCAACACCTAGAGCTAGTCTCTCATTGGTTCCCCCTCTTCCCTTTCATCCTCAGGACAAATTGCAACCTGTATGGAACAGGAGGTTAAAGGTGCTGATTCTCCAAGGAGGGAGATTGCTAGTAAAGCGGCTGGAATGGCGAACCCGAGCACAATGAGATGAGAAATGAGGTGCGTTCTAGAAACCTTTCCCGATCACACGGTGTACCATCTTCTGGGTTTCTCATGCATGTTTTCGATGTAGGAAGATGCCCTTGAACCTGGAGATTTGGGACCCATGGGATGGGTACCACGCAGTATTACTTTAAAGGGTCTGCGTTTGCTCACCCAACCTCACCAAACTTCTCAGCCCCAAGAGTGTCCACCCTTATGTCTCAATCAGCTGTGGGTCTAGATATGGTCAGTCCAGGTGGCATCAAAGCCTCTGAACGAATTTTGTAAGAATTTCTCTCTCTTTCACTGTCTTTGTTTCACGGGTTTTTAAAAGTAATTGATTTTTATAATGGGGTTTACCTGCTTTTCACTGCTGTGATATTGCCGCTTTACACCCACTTGACTCACTTACAGAGAGATATCAATGCATAGGTTTCAAGATTCTTACTAGTCAGATATATTCTTGGGCGGTGAATAGGGGGTGTTGAGTCCAATTTATTGAGCAAGGGGTAGGGCTTGTCTATTACATATTGGGTTTAGGGAACGGTATCTGAGATAATTTGAAACCCTTGTTTTATGCATCACCCCACCTCACCTTTCCCGTTAAGCAGCCATAGTGTGTTTTCTAAACGTGTGACTCTATTCTGTTTTGTAATTCAGTTCAAGGGTAGCGGTTTTTACATTCCCTCTATAAGTGATATCTTATGATAAGTGTCTTTTTCTGTGTGACTTATTTCACTTAGAATCGTCGTACCTAAATCCACTCATCATGCTGCTACTAGCCTTATGACGTTGATTTCATGGCTGAGTGATATTCCATTGTACATAAGGACCACAACTTCTTTATCCATTTTTCTCGTTCCTGGGATATTTGAGGTGTAACCAAGTGGAGGTTCTTGTCAACAGAGCAGCCCTAAACTTTGGGGTGCCTGTGTCTTGCTGATTTTTAGTTTTCCCAATTTATACGCCCATGAGTGGAAGTGCCCTATGCTCCCTAAGCTGAGTTTTTTAGATGTTTCAGGACACACCGTGCACTTCTCCAGAGTGGCTGTTGGCAATTTACATCCCGCCCATCAGCGTAGCCAGGCTCCCGTTTCTCCATGGCCTGTCCTGCATTTCTGGTTTTGACACTTTATTCAGCATGGCCCTTTTGACGGATGGGAAGCGAGACTTCTTTGTAGCGCTGATTTGCCTTTCTAGGTTGCTTGGTTGGCCAAAAAGGGCGTATGCGTTTTTTCCTGAATATATTCAGGAAAAAACGCATACGCCCTTTTTGGCCAAGGGCATCTTTGTCGAGGTTTTGCCGCTTTTCCTGTGCTTTAAAGGCGATTCGAATCTCCCTCGTGAAATCTGTTTCCTGCAATTCTGCCTTGCTTTCAAATCCTCTTCGTTGCCTTCCCTCAATATATTTGTGGACGAGAGTCATCATTTCTAAGTCTGCAGGTTTGTGAATTGCAGTGCCCCTGAGCTCCATTTTTCAACTCGCTTTCTTGGGAGCTGGCCGCAAAAGCGCAGGATTGCTTCAGGGCCTATTCTCGTCCCAGGCGGCAGGCTGAGCCTGTGGTTAATTCTTCTTCCTGATGGGAAAATAGAGTGACCTGTGTCTGTCCCAACACCTAGAGCTAGTCTCTCATTGCTTCCCCCTCTTCCCGTTCATCCTCAGGACAAATTGCAACCTGTACGGAGCAGGAGGTTAAAGGTGCTGATTCTCCAAGGAGGGAGATTGCTAGTAAAGCGGCTGGAATGGCGAACCCGAGCACAAGGAGATGAGAAATGAGGTGCGTTTTAGAAACCTTTCCCGATCACACGGTGTACCATCTTCTGGGTTTCTCATGCATGTTTTCGATGTAGGAAGATGCCCTTGAACCTGGAGATTTGGGACCCATGGGATGGGGACCACGCAGTATTACTTTAAAGGGTCTGCGTTTGCTCACCCAACCTCACCAAACCTCTCAGCCCCAAGAGTGTCCACCCTTATGTCTCAATCAGCTGTGGGTCTAGATATGGTCAATCCAGGTGGCATCACAGCCCCTGAACGAATTTTGTAAGAATTTCTCTCTCTTTCACTGTCTTTGTTTCACGGGTTTTTAAAAGTAATTGATTTTTATAATGGGGTTTACCTGCTTTTCACTGCTGTGATTTTGCCGCTTTACACCCACTTGACTCACTTACAGAGAGATATCAATGCATAGGTTTCAAGATTCTTACTAGTCAGATATATTCTTGGGCGGTGAATAGGGGGTGTTGAGTCCAATTCATTGAGCAAGGAGTAGGTCTTGTCTATTACATATTGGGTTTATGGAACGGTATCTGAGCTAATTTGAAACCCTTGTTTTATGCATCACCCCACCTCACCTTTCCCGTTAAGCAGCCATAGTGTGTTTTCTAAACGTGTGACTCTATTCTGTTTTGTAATTCAGTTCAAGGGTAGCGGTTTTTACATTCCCTCTATAAGTGATATCTTATGATAAGTGTCTTTTTCTGTGTGACTTATTTCACTTAGAATCGTCGTACCTAAATCCACTCATCATGCTGCTACTAACCTTATGACGTTGATTTCATGGCTGATTGATATTCCATTGTACATAAGGACCACAACTTCTTTATCCATTTTTCTCTTTCCTGGGATATTTGAGGTGTAACGAAGTGGAGGTTCTTGTCAACAGAGCAGCCCTAAACTTTGGGGTGCCTCTGTCTTGCTGATTTTTAGTTTTCCCAATTTATACGCCCATGAGTGGAAGTGCCCTATGCTCCCTAAGCTGAGTTTTTTAGATGTTTCAGGACACACCGTGCACTTCTCCAGAGTGGCTGTTGGCAATTTACATCCCGCCCATCAGCGTAGCCAGGCTCCCGTTTCTCCATGGCCTGTCCTGCATTTCTGGTTTTGACACTTTATTCAAAATGGCCCTTTTGACCGATGGGAAGCGAGACTTCTTTGTAGCGCTGATTTGCCTTTCTAGGTTGCTTGGTTGGCCAAAAAGGGCGTATGCGTTTTTTCCTGAATATATTCAGGAAAAAACGCATACGCCCTTTTTGGCCAAGGGCATCATTGTCGAGGTTTTGCCGCTTTTCCTGTGCTTTAAAGGCGATTCGAATCTCCCTCCTGAAATCTGTTTCCTGCAATTCTGCCTTGCTTTCAAATCCTCTTCGTTGCCTTCCCTCAATATATTTGTGGACGAGAGTCATCATTTATAAGTCTGCAGGTTTGTGAATTGCAGTGCCCCTGAGCTCCATTTTTCAAATCGCTTTCTTGGGAGCTGGCCGCAAAAGCGCAGGATTGCTTCAGGCCCTATTATCGTCCCAGGCGGCAGGCTGAGCCTGTGGTTAATTCTTCTTCCTGATGGGAAAATAGAGTGACCTCTGCCTGTCCCAAAACCTAGAGCTAGTCTCTCATTGCTTCCCCCTCTTCCCGTTCATCCTCCGGACAAATTGCAACCTGTACGGAACAGGAGGTTAAAGGTGCTGATTCTCCAAGGAGGGAGAATGCTAGTAAAGCGGCTGGAATGGCGAACCCGAGTACAAGGAGATGAGAAATGAGGTGCGTTTTAGAAAACTTTCCGAATCACACGGTGTACCATCTTCTGGGTTTCTCATGCATGTTTTCGATGTAGGAAGATGCCCTTGAACCTGGAGATTTGGGACCCATGGGATGGGTACCACGCAGTATTACTTTAAAGGGTCTGCGTTTGCTCACCCAACCTCACCAAACCTCTCAGCCCCAAGAGTGTCCACCCTTATGTCTCAATCAGCTGTGGGTCTAGATATGGTCAATCCAGGTGGCATCACAGCCCCTGAATGAATTTTGTAAGAATTTCTGTCTTTTTCACTGTCTTTGTTTCACGGGTTTTTAAAAGTAATTGATTTTTATAATGGGGTTTACCTGCTTTTCACTGCTGTGATTTTGCCGCTTTACACCCACTTGACTCACTTACAGAGAGATATCAATGCATAGGTTTCAAGATTCTTACTAGTCAGATATATTCTTGGGCGGTGAATAGGGGGTGTTGAGTCCAATTCATTAAGCAAGGAGTAGGTCTTGTCTATTACATATTGGGTTTATGGAACGGTATCTGAGCTAATTTGAAACCCTTGTTTTATGCATCACCCCACCTCACCTTTCCCGTTAAGCAGCCATAGTGTGTTTTCTAAACGTGTGACTCTATTCTGTTTTGTAATTCAGTTCAAGGGTAGCGGTTTTTACATTCCCTCTATAAGTGATATCTTATGATAAGTGTCTTTTTCTGTGTGACTTATTTCACTTAGAATCGTCGTACCTAAATCCACTCATCATGCTGCTACTAGCCTTATGACGTTGATTTCATGGCTGAGTGATATTCCATTGTACATAAGGACCACAACTTCTTTATCCATTTTTCTCTTTCCTGGGATATTTAAGGTGTAACGAAGTGGAGGTTCTTGTCAACAGAGCAGCCCTAAACTTTGGGGTGCCTCTGTCTTGCTGATTTTTAGTTTTCCCAATTTATACGCCCATGAGTGGAAGTGCCCTATGCTCCCTAAGCTGAGTTTTTTAGTTGTTTCAGGACACACCGTGCACTTCTCCAGAGTGGCTGTTGGCAATTTACATCCCGCCCATCAGCGTAGCCAGGCTCCCGTTTCTCCATGGCCTGTCCTGCATTTCTGGTTTTGAAACTTTATTCAGCATGGCCCTTTTGACCGATGGGAAGCGATATTTCTTTGTAGCGCTGATTTGCCTTTCCAGGTTGCTTGGTTGGCCAAAAAGGGCGTATGCGTTTTTTCCTGAATATATTCAGGAAAAAATGCATACGCCCTTTTTGGCCAAGGGCATCATTGTCGAGGTTTTGCCGCTTTTCCTGTGCTTTAAAGGCGATTCGAATCTCCCTCCTGAAATCTGTTTCCTGCAATTCTGCCTTGCTTTCAAATCCTCTTCGTTGCCTTCCCTCAATATATTTGTGGACGAGAGTCATCATTTCTAAGTCTGCAGGTTTGTGAATTGCAGTGCCCCTGAGCTCCATTTTTCAACTCGCTTTCTTGGGAGCTGGCCGCAAAAGCACAGGATTGCTTCAGGCCCTATTCTGGTCCCAGGCGGCAGGCTGAGCCTGGGGTTAATTCTTCTTCCTGATGGGAAAATAGAGTGACCTGTGCCTGTCCCAACACCTAGAGCTAGTCTCTCATTGGTTCCCCCTCTTCCCGTTCATCCTCAGGACAAATTGCAACCTGTACGGAACAGGAGGTTAAAGGTGCTGATTCTCCAAGGAGGGAGATTGCTAGTAAAGCGGCTGGAATGGCGAACCCGAGCACAAGGAGATGAGAAATGAGGTGCAATTTTGAAACCTTTCCCGATCACACGGTGTACCATCTTCTGGGTTTCTCATGCATGTTTTCGATGTAGGAAGATGCCCTTGAACCTGGAGATTTGGGACCCATGGGATGGGTACCACGCAGTATTACTTTAAAGGGTCTGCGTTTGCTCACCCAACCTCACCAAACCTCTCAGCCCCAAGAGTGTCCACCCTTATGTCTCAATCAGCTGTGGGTCTAGATATGGTCAATCCAGGTGGCATCACAGCCCCTGAACGAATTTTGTAAGAATTTCTCTCTCTTTCACTGTCTTTGTTTCACGGGTTTTTAAAAGTAATTGATTTTTATAATGGGGTTTACCTGCTTTTCACTGCTGTGATTTTGCCGCTTTACACCCACTTGACTCACTTACAGAGAGATATCAATGCATAGGTTTCAAGATTCTTACTAGTCAGATATATTCTTGGGCGGTGAATAGGGGGTGTTGAGTCCAATTCACTGAGCAAGGAGTAGGTCTTGTCTATTACCTATTGGGTTTATGGAACGGTATCTGAGCTAATTTGAAACCCTTGTTTTATGCATCACCCCACCTCACCTTTCCCGTTAAGCAGCCATAGTGTGTTTTCTAAACGTGTGACTCTATTCTGTTTTGTAATTCAGTTCAAGGGTAGCGGTTTTTACATTCCCTCTATAAGTGATATCTTATGATAAGTGTCTTTTTCTGTGTGACTTATTTCACTTAGAATCGTCGTACCTAAATCCACTCATCATGCTGCTACTAGCCTTATGACGTTGATTTCATGGCTCAGTGATTTTCCATTGTACATAAGGACCACAACTTCTTTATCCATTTTTCTCTTTCCTGGGATATTTAAGGTGTAACCAAGTGGAGGTTCTTGTCAACAGAGCAGCCCTAAACTTTGGGGTGCCTCTGTCTTGCTGATTTTTAGTTTTCCCAATTTATACGCCCATGAGTGGAAGTGCCCTATGCTCCCTAAGCTGAGTTTTTTAGTTGTTTCAGGACACACCGTGCACTTCTCCAGAGTGGCTGTTGGCAATTTACATCCCGCCCATCAGCGTAGCCAGGCTCCCGTTTCTCCATGGCCTGTCCTGCATTTCTGGTTTTGAAACTTTATTCAGCATGGCCCTTTTGACCGATGGGAAGCGATATTTCTTTGTAGCGCTGATTTGCCTTTCCAGGTTGCTTGGTTGGCCAAAAAGGGCGTATGCGTTTTTTCCTGAATATATTCAGGAAAAAATGCATACGCCCTTTTTGGCCAAGGGCATCATTGTCGAGGTTTTGCCGCTTTTCCTGTGCTTTAAAGGCGATTCGAATCTCCCTCCTGAAATCTGTTTCCTGCAATTCTGCCTTGCTTTCAAATCCTCTTCGTTGCCTTCCCTCAATATATTTGTGGACGAGAGTCATCATTTCTAAGTCTGCAGGTTTGTGAATTGCAGTGCCCCTGAGCTCCATTTTTCAACTCGCTTTCTTGGGAGCTGGCCGCAAAAGCACAGGATTGCTTCAGGCCCTATTCTGGTCCCAGGCGGCAGGCTGAGCCTGGGGTTAATTCTTCTTCCTGATGGGAAAATAGAGTGACCTGTGCCTGTCCCAACACCTAGAGCTAGTCTCTCATTGGTTCCCCCTCTTCCCGTTCATCCTCAGGACAAATTGCAACCTGTACGGAACAGGAGGTTAAAGGTGCTGATTCTCCAAGGAGGGAGATTGCTAGTAAAGCGGCTGGAATGGCGAACCCGAGCACAAGGAGATGAGAAATGAGGTGCAATTTTGAAACCTTTCCCGATCACACGGTGTACCATCTTCTGGGTTTCTCATGCATGTTTTCGATGTAGGAAGATGCCCTTGAACCTGGAGATTTGGGACCCATGGGATGGGTACCACGCAGTATTACTTTAAAGGGTCTGCGTTTGCTCACCCAACCTCACCAAACCTCTCAGCCCCAAGAGTGTCCACCCTTATGTCTCAATCAGCTGTGGGTCTAGATATGGTCAATCCAGGTGGCATCACAGCCCCTGAACGAATTTTGTAAGAATTTCTCTCTCTTTCACTGTCTTTGTTTCACGGGTTTTTAAAAGTAATTGATTTTTATAATGGGGTTTACCTGCTTTTCACTGCTGTGATTTTGCCGCTTTACACCCACTTGACTCACTTACAGAGAGATATCAATGCATAGGTTTCAAGATTCTTACTAGTCAGATATATTCTTGGGCGGTGAATAGGGGGTGTTGAGTCCAATTCACTGAGCAAGGAGTAGGTCTTGTCTATTACCTATTGGGTTTATGGAACGGTATCTGAGCTAATTTGAAACCCTTGTTTTATGCATCACCCCACCTCACCTTTCCCGTTAAGCAGCCATAGTGTGTTTTCTAAACGTGTGACTCTATTCTGTTTTGTAATTCAGTTCAAGGGTAGCGGTTTTTACATTCCCTCTATAAGTGATATCTTATGATAAGTGTCTTTTTCTGTGTGACTTATTTCACTTAGAATCGTCGTACCTAAATCCACTCATCATGCTGCTACTAGCCTTATGACGTTGATTTCATGGCTCAGTGATTTTCCATTGTACATAAGGACCACAACTTCTTTATCCATTTTTCTCTTTCCTGGGATATTTAAGGTGTAACCAAGTGGAGGTTCTTGTCAACAGAGCAGCCCTAAACTTTGGGGTGCCTCTGTCTTGCTGATTTTTAGTTTTCCCAATTTATACGCCCATGAGTGGAAGTGCCCTATGCTCCCTAAGCTGAGTTTTTTAGATGTTTCGGGACACACCGTGCACTTCTCCAGAGTGGCTGTTGGCAATTTACATCCCGCCCATCAGCGTAGCCAGGCTCCCGTTTCTCCATGGCCTGTCCTGCATTTCTGGTTTTGACACTTTATTCAGCATGGCCCTTTTGACCGATGGGAAGCGAGACTTCTTTGTAGCGCTGATTTGCCTTTCCAGGTTGCTTGGTTGGCCAAAAAGGGCGTATGCGTTTTTTCCTTAATATATTCAGGAAAAAACGCATACGCCCTTTTTGGCCAAGGGCATCATTGTCGAGGTTTTGCCGCTTTTCCTGTGCTTTAAAGGCGATTCGAATCTCCCTCCTGAAATCTGTTTCCTGCAATTCTGCCTTTCTTTCAAATCCTCTTCGTTGCCTTCCCTCAATATATTTGTGGACGAGAGTCATCATTTATAAGTCTGCAGGTTTGTGAATTGCAGTGCCCCTGAGCTCCATTTTTCAACTCGCTTTCTTGGGAGCTGGCCGCAAAAGCGCAGTATTGCTTCAGGCCCTATTCTCGTCCCAGGCGGCAGGCTGAGCCTGTGGTTAATTCTTCTTCCTGATGGGAAAATAGAGTGACCTCTGCCTGTCCCAAAACCTAGAGCTAGTCTCTCATTGCTTCCCCCTCTTCCCGTTCATCCTCCGGACAAATTGCAACCTGTACGGAACAGGAGGTTAAAGGTGCTGATTCTCCAAGGAGGGAGATTGCTAGTAAAGCGGCTGGAATGGCGAACCCGAGTACAAGGAGATGAGAAATGAGGTGCGATTTTGAAACCTTTCCCGATCACACGGTGTACCATCTTCTGGGTTTCTCATGCATGTTTTCGATGTAGGAAGATGCCCTTGAACCTGGAGATTTGGGACCCATGGGATGGGTACCACGCAGTATTACTTTAAAGGGTCTGCGTTTGCTCACCCAACCTCACCAAACCTCTCAGCCCCAAGAGTGTCCACCCTTATGTCTCAATCAGCTGTGGGTCTAGATATGGTCAATCCAGGTGGCATCACAGCTCCTGAACGAATTTTGTAAGAATTTCTCTCTCTTTCACTGTCTTTGTTTCACGGGTTTTTAAAAGTAATTGATTTTTATAATGGGGTTTACCTGCTTTTCACTGCTGTGATTTTGCCGCTTTACACCCACTTGACTCACTTACAGAGAGATATCAATGCATAGGTTTCAAGATTCTTACTAGTCAGATATATTCTTGGGCGGTGAATAGGGGGTGTTGAGTCCAATTCACTGAGCAAGGAGTAGGTCTTGTCTATTACCTATTGGGTTTATGGAACGGTATCTGAGCTAATTTGAAACCCTTGTTTTATGCATCACCCCACCTCACCTTTCCCGTTAAGCAGCCATAGTGTGTTTTCTAAACGTGTGACTCTATTCTGTTTTGTAATTCAGTTCAAGGGTAGCGGTTTTTACATTCCCTCTATAAGTGATATCTTATGATAAGTGTCTTTTTCTGTGTGACTTATTTCACTTAGAATCGTCGTACCTAAATCCACTCATCATGCTGCTACTAGCCTTATGACGTTGATTTCATGGCTCAGTGATTTTCCATTGTACATAAGGACCACAACTTCTTTATCCATTTTTCTCTTTCCTGGGATATTTAAGGTGTAACCAAGTGGAGGTTCTTGTCAACAGAGCAGCCCTAAACTTTGGGGTGCCTGTGTCTTGCTGATTTTTAGTTTTCCCAATTTATACGCCCATGAGTGGAAGTGCCCTATGCTCCCTAAGCTGAGTTTTTTAGATGTTTCAGGACACACCGTGCACTTCTCCAGAGTGGCTGTTGGCAATTTACATCCCGCCCATCAGCGTAGCCAGGCTCCCGTTTCTCCATGGCCTGTCCTGCATTTCTGGTTTTGACACTTTATTCAGCATGGCCCTTTTGACCGATGGGAAGCGAGACTTCTTTGTAGCGCTGATTTGCCTTTCCAGGTTGCTTGGTTGGCCAAAAAGGGCGTATGCGTTTTTTCCTGAATATATTCAGGAAAAAACGCATACGCCCTTTTTGGCCAAGGGCATCATTGTCGAGGTTTTGCCGCTTTTCCTGTGCTTTAAAGGCGATTCGAATCTCCCTCCTGAAATCTGTTTCCTGCAATTCTGCCTTTCTTTCAAATCCTCTTCGTTGCCTTCCCTCAATATATTTGTGGACGAGAGTCATCATTTATAAGTCTGCAGGTTTGTGAATTGCAGTGCCCCTGAGCTCCATTTTTCAACTCGCTTTCTTGGGAGCTGGCCGCAAAAGCGCAGTATTGCTTCAGGCCCTATTCTCGTCCCAGGCGGCAGGCTGAGCCTGTGGTTAATTCTTCTTCCTGATGGGAAAATAGAGTGACCTCTGCCTGTCCCAAAACCTAGAGCTAGTCTCTCATTGCTTCCCCCTCTTCCCGTTCATCCTCCGGACAAATTGCAACCTGTACGGAACAGGAGGTTAAAGGTGCTGATTCTCCAAGGAGGGAGATTGCTAGTAAAGCGGCTGGAATGGCGAACCCGAGTACAAGGAGATGAGAAATGAGGTGCGATTTTGAAACCTTTCCCGATCACACGGTGTACCATCTTCTGGGTTTCTCATGCATGTTTTCGATGTAGGAAGATGCCCTTGAACCTGGAGATTTGGGACCCATGGGATGGGTACCACGCAGTATTACTTTAAAGGGTCTGCGTTTGCTCACCCAACCTCACCAAACCTCTCAGCCCCAAGAGTGTCCACCCTTATGTCTCAATCAGCTGTGGGTCTAGATATGGTCAATCCAGGTGGCATCACAGCTCCTGAACGAATTTTGTAAGAATTTCTCTCTCTTTCACTGTCTTTGTTTCACGGGTTTTTAAAAGTAATTGATTTTTATAATGGGGTTTACCTGCTTTTCACTGCTGTGATTTTGCCGCTTTACACCCACTTGACTCACTTACAGAGAGATATCAATGCATAGGTTTCAAGATTCTTACTAGTCAGATATATTCTTGGGCGGTGAATAGGGGGTGTTGAGTCCAATTCACTGAGCAAGGAGTAGGTCTTGTCTATTACCTATTGGGTTTATGGAACGGTATCTGAGCTAATTTGAAACCCTTGTTTTATGCATCACCCCACCTCACCTTTCCCGTTAAGCAGCCATAGTGTGTTTTCTAAACGTGTGACTCTATTCTGTTTTGTAATTCAGTTCAAGGGTAGCGGTTTTTACATTCCCTCTATAAGTGATATCTTATGATAAGTGTCTTTTTCTGTGTGACTTATTTCACTTAGAATCGTCGTACCTAAATCCACTCATCATGCTGCTACTAGCCTTATGACGTTGATTTCATGGCTCAGTGATTTTCCATTGTACATAAGGACCACAACTTCTTTATCCATTTTTCTCTTTCCTGGGATATTTAAGGTGTAACCAAGTGGAGGTTCTTGTCAACAGAGCAGCCCTAAACTTTGGGGTGCCTGTGTCTTGCTGATTTTTAGTTTTCCCAATTTATACGCCCATGAGTGGAAGTGCCCTATGCTCCCTAAGCTGAGTTTTTTAGATGTTTCAGGACACACCGTGCACTTCTCCAGAGTGGCTGTTGGCAATTTACATCCCGCCCATCAGCGTAGCCAGGCTCCCGTTTCTCCATGGCCTGTCCTGCATTTCTGGTTTTGACACTTTATTCAGCATGGCCCTTTTGACCGATGGGAAGCGAGACTTCTTTGTAGCGCTGATTTGCCTTTCCAGGTTGCTTGGTTGGCCAAAAAGGGCGTATGCGTTTTTTCCTGAATATATTCAGGAAAAAACGCATACGCCCTTATTGGCCAAGGGCATCATTGTCGAGGTTTTGCCGCTTTTCCTGTGCTTTAAAGGCGATTCGAATCTCCCTCCTGAAATCTGTTTCCTGCAATTCTGCCTTTCTTTCAAATCCTCTTCGTTGCCTTCCCTCAATATATTTGTGGACGAGAGTCATCATTTATAAGTCTGCAGGTTTGTGAATTGCAGTGCCCCTGAGCTCCATTTTTCAACTCGCTTTCTTGGGAGCTGGCCGCAAAAGCGCAGTATTGCTTCAGGCCCTATTCTCGTCCCAGGCGGCAGGCTGAGCCTGTGGTTAATTCTTCTTCCTGATGGGAAAATAGAGTGACCTGTGCCTGTCCCAAAACCTAGAGCTAGTCTCTCATTGCTTCCCCCTCTTCCCGTTCATCCTCCGGACAAATTGCAACCTGTACGGAACAGGAGGTTAAAGGTGCTGATTCTCCAAGGAGGGAGATTGCTAGTAAAGCGGCTGGAATGGCGAACCCGAGTACAAGGAGATGAGAAATGAGGTGCGATTTTGAAACCTTTCCCGATCACACGGTGTACCATCTTCTGGGTTTCTCATGCATGTTTTCGATGTAGGAAGATGCCCTTGAACCTGGAGATTTGGGACCCATGGGATGGGTACCACGCAGTATTACTTTAAAGGGTCTGCGTTTGCTCACCCAACCTCACCAAACCTCTCAGCCCCAAGAGTGTCCACCCTTATGTCTCAATCAGCTGTGGGTCTAGATATGGTCAATCCAGGTGGCATCACAGCCCCTGAACGAATTTTGTAAGAATTTCTCTCTCTTTCACTGTCTTTGTTTCACGGGTTTTTAAAAGTAATTGATTTTTATAATGGGGTTTACCTGCTTTTCACTGCTGTGATTTTGCCGCTTTACACCCACTTGACTCACTTACAGAGAGATATCAATGCATAGGTTTCAAGATTTTACTAGTCAGATATATTCTTGGGCGGTGAATAGGGGGTGTTGAGTCCAATTCATTGAGCAAGGAGTAGGTCTTGTCTATTACCTATTGGGTTTATGGAACGGTATCTGAGCTAATTTGAAACCCTTGTTTTATGCATCACCCCACCTCACCTTTCCCGTTAAGCAGCCATAGTGTGTTTTCTAAACGTGTGACTCTATTCTGTTTTGTAATTCAGTTCAAGGGTAGCGGTTTTTACATTCCCTCTATAAGTGATATCTTATGATAAGTGTCTTTTTCTGTGTGACTTATTTCACTTAGAATCGTCGTACCTAAATCCACTCATCATGCTGCTACTAGCCTTATGACGTTGATTTCATGGCTCAGTGATTTTCCATTGTACATAAGGACCACAACTTCTTTATCCATTTTTCTCTTTCCTGGGATATTTAAGGTGTAACCAAGTGGAGGTTCTTGTCAACAGAGCAGCCCTAAACTTTGGGGTGCCTGTGTCTTGCTGATTTTTAGTTTTCCCAATTTATACGCCCATGAGTGGAAGTGCCCTATGCTCCCTAAGCTGAGTTTTTTAGATGTTTCAGGACACACCGTGCACTTCTCCAGAGTGGCTGTTGGCAATTTACATCCCGCCCATCAGCGTAGCCAGGCTCCCGTTTCTCCATGGCCTGTCCTGCATTTCTGGTTTTGACACTTTATTCAGCATGGCCCTTTTGACCGATGGGAAGCGAGACTTCTTTGTAGCGCTGATTTGCCTTTCCAGGTTGCTTGGTTGGCCAAAAAGGGCGTATGCGTTTTTTCCTGAATATATTCAGGAAAAAACGCATACGCCCTTTTTGGCCAAGGGCATCATTGTCGAGGTTTTGCCGCTTTTCCTGTGCTTTAAAGGCGATTCGAATCTCCCTCCTGAAATCTGTTTCCTGCAATTCTGCCTTTCTTTCAAATCCTCTTCGTTGCCTTCCCTCAATATATTTGTGGACGAGAGTCATCATTTATAAGTCTGCAGGTTTGTGAATTGCAGTGCCCCTGAGCTCCATTTTTCAACTCGCTTTCTTGGGAGCTGGCCGCAAAAGCGCAGTATTGCTTCAGGCCCTATTCTCGTCCCAGGCGGCAGGCTGAGCCTGTGGTTAATTCTTCTTCCTGATGGGAAAATAGAGTGACCTCTGCCTGTCCCAAAACCTAGAGCTAGTCTCTCATTGCTTCCCCCTCTTCCCGTTCATCCTCCGGACAAATTGCAACCTGTACGGAACAGGAGGTTAAAGGTGCTGATTCTCCAAGGAGGGAGATTGCTAGTAAAGCGGCTGGAATGGCGAACCCGAGTACAAGGAGATGAGAAATGAGGTGCGATTTTGAAACCTTTCCCGATCACACGGTGTACCATCTTCTGGGTTTCTCATGCATGTTTTCGATGTAGGAAGATGCCCTTGAACCTGGAGATTTGGGACCCATGGGATGGGTACCACGCAGTATTACTTTAAAGGGTCTGCGTTTGCTCACCCAACCTCACCAAACCTCTCAGCCCCAAGAGTGTCCACCCTTATGTCTCAATCAGCTGTGGGTCTAGATATGGTCAATCCAGGTGGCATCACAGCCCCTGAACGAATTTTGTAAGAATTTCTCTCTCTTTCACTGTCTTTGTTTCACGGGTTTTTAAAAGTAATTGATTTTTATAATGGGGTTTACCTGCTTTTCACTGCTGTGATTTTGCCGCTTTACACCCACTTGACTCACTTACAGAGAGATATCAATGCATAGGTTTCAAGATTTTACTAGTCAGATATATTCTTGGGCGGTGAATAGGGGGTGTTGAGTCCAATTCATTGAGCAAGGAGTAGGTCTTGTCTATTACATATTGGGTTTATGGAACGGTATCTGAGCTAATTTGAAACCCTTGTTTTATGCATCACCCCACCTCACCTTTCCCGTTAAGCAGCCATAGTGTGTTTTCTAAACGTGTGACTCTATTCTGTTTTGTAATTCAGTTCAAGGGTAGCGGTTTTTACATTCCCTCTATAAGTGATATCTTATGATAAGTGTCTTTTTCTGTGTGACTTATTTCACTTAGAATCGTCGTACCTAAATCCACTCATCATGCTGCTACTAGCCTTATGACGTTGATTTCATGGCTCAGTGATTTTCCATTGTACATAAGGACCACAACTTCTTTATCCATTTTTCTCTTTCCTGGGATATTTAAGGTGTAACCAAGTGGAGGTTCTTGTCAACAGAGCAGCCCTAAACTTTGGGGTGCCTGTGTCTTGCTGATTTTTAGTTTTCCCAATTTATACGCCCATGAGTGGAAGTGCCCTATGCTCCCTAAGCTGAGTTTTTTAGATGTTTCAGGACACACCGTGCACTTCTCCAGAGTGGCTGTTGGCAAATTACATCCCGCCCATCAGCGTAGCCAGGCTCCCGTTTCTCCATGGCCTGTCCTGCATTACTGGTTTTGACACTTTATTCAGCATGGCCCTTTTGACCGATGGGAAGCGAGACTTCTTTGTAGCGCTGATTTGCCTTTCCAGGTTGCTTGGTTGGCCAAAAAGGGCGTATGCGTTTTTTCCTGAATATATTCAGGAAAAAACGCATACGCCCTTTTTGGCCAAGGGCATCATTGTCGAGGTTTTGCCGCTTTTCCTGTGCTTTAAAGGCGATTCGAATCTCCCTCCTGAAATCTGTTTCCTGCAATTCTGCCTTTCTTTCAAATCCTCTTCGTTGCCTTCCCTCAATATATTTGTGGACGAGAGTCATCATTTATAAGTCTGCAGGTTTGTGAATTGCAGTGCCCCTGAGCTCCATTTTTCAACTCGCTTTCTTGGGAGCTGGCCGCAAAAGCGCAGTATTGCTTCAGGCCCTATTCTCGTCCCTGGCGGCAGGCTGAGCCTGTGGTTAATTCTTCTTCCTGATGGGAAAATAGAGTGACCTCTGCCTGTCCCAAAACCTAGAGCTAGTCTCTCATTGCTTCCCCCTCTTCCCGTTCATCCTCCGGACAAATTGCAACCTGTACGGAACAGGAGGTTAAAGGTGCTGATTCTCCAAGGAGGGAGATTGCTAGTAAAGCGGCTGGAATGGCGAACCCGAGTACAAGGAGATGAGAAATGAGGTGCGATTTTGAAACCTTTCCCGATCACACGGTGTACCATCTTCTGGGTTTCTCATGCATGTTTTCGATGTAGGAAGATGCCCTTGAACCTGGAGATTTGGGACCCATGGGATGGGTACCACGCAGTATTACTTTAAAGGGTCTGCGTTTGCTCACCCAACCTCACCAAACCTCTCAGCCCCAAGAGTGTCCACCCTTATGTCTCAATCAGCTGTGGGTCTAGATATGGTCAATCCAGGTGGCATCACAGCTCCTGAACGAATTTTGTAAGAATTTCTCTCTCTTTCACTGTCTTTGTTTCACGGGTTTTTAAAAGTAATTGATTTTTATAATGGGGTTTACCTGCTTTTCACTGCTGTGATTTTGCCGCTTTACACCCACTTGACTCACTTACAGAGAGATATCAATGCATAGGTTTCAAGATTCTTACTAATCAGATATATTCTTGGGCGGTGAATAGGGGGTGTTGAGTCCAATTCACTGAGCAAGGAGTAGGTCTTGTCTATTACCTATTGGGTTTATGGAACGGTATCTGAGCTAATTTGAAACCCTTGTTTTATGCATCACCCCACCTCACCTTTCCCGTTAAGCAGCCATAGTGTGTTTTCTAAACGTGTGACTCTATTCTGTTTTGTAATTCAGTTCAAGGGTAGCGGTTTTTACATTCCCTCTATAAGTGATATCTTATGATAAGTGTCTTTTTCTGTGTGACTTATTTCACTTAGAATCGTCGTACCTAAATCCACTCATCATGCTGCTACTAGCCTTATGACGTTGATTTCATGGCTCAGTGATTTTCCATTGTACATAAGGACCACAACTTCTTTATCCATTTTTCTCTTTCCTGGGATATTTAAGGTGTAACCAAGTGGAGGTTCTTGTCAACAGAGCAGCCCTAAACTTTGGGGTGCCTCTGTCTTGCTGATTTTTAGTTTTCCCAATTTATACGCCCATGAGTGGAAGTGCCCTATGCTCCCTAAGCTGAGTTTTTTAGATGTTTCAGGACACACCGTGCACTTCTCCAGAGTGGCTGTTGGCAATTTACATCCCGCCCATCAGCGTAGCCAGGCTCCCGTTTCTCCATGGCCTGTCCTGCATTACTGGTTTTGACACTTTATTCAGCATGGCCCTTTTGACCGATGGGAAGCGAGACTTCTTTGTAGCGCTGATTTGCCTTTCCAGGTTGCTTGGTTGGCCAAAAAGGGCGTATGCGTTTTTTCCTGAATATATTCAGGAAAAAACGCATACGCTCTTTTTGGCCAAGGGCATCATTGTCGAGGTTTTGCCGCTTTTCCTGTGCTTTAAAGGCGATTCGAATCTCCCTCCTGAAATCTGTTTCCTGCAATTCTGCCTTTCTTTCAAATCCTCTTCGTTGCCTTCCCTCAATATATTTGTGGACGAGAGTCATCATTTATAAGTCTGCAGGTTTGTGAATTGCAGTGCCCCTGAGCTCCATTTTTCAACTCGCTTTCTTGGGAGCTGGCCGCAAAAGCGCAGTATTGCTTCAGGCCCTATTCTCGTCCCAGGCGGCAGGCTGAGCCTGTGGTTAATTCTTCTTCCTGATGGGAAAATAGAGTGACCTCTGCCTGTCCCAAAACCTAGAGCTAGTCTCTCATTGCTTCCCCCTCTTCCCGTTCATCCTCCGGACAAATTGCAACCTGTACGGAACAGGAGGTTAAAGGTGCTGATTCTCCAAGGAGGGAGATTGCTAGTAAAGCGGCTGGAATGGCGAACCCGAGTACAAGGAGATGAGAAATGAGGTGCGATTTTGAAACCTTTCCCGATCACACGGTGTACCATCTTCTGGGTTTCTCATGCATGTTTTCGATGTAGGAAGATGCCCTTGAACCTGGAGATTTGGGACCCATGGGATGGGTACCACGCAGTATTACTTTAAAGGGTCTGCGTTTGCTCACCCAACCTCACCAAACCTCTCAGCCCCAAGAGTGTCCACCCTTATGTCTCAATCAGCTGTGGGTCTAGATATGGTCAATCCAGGTGGCATCACAGCTCCTGAACGAATTTTGTAAGAATTTCTCTCTCTTTCACTGTCTTTGTTTCACGGGTTTTTAAAAGTAATTGATTTTTATAATGGGGTTTACCTGCTTTTCACTGCTGTGATTTTGCCGCTTTACACCCACTTGACTCACTTACAGAGAGATATCAATGCATAGGTTTCAAGATTCTTACTAGTCAGATATATTCTTGGGCGGTGAATAGGGGGTGTTGAGTCCAATTCACTGAGCAAGGAGTAGGTCTTGTCTATTACCTATTGGGTTTATGGAACGGTATCTGAGCTAATTTGAAACCCTTGTTTTATGCATCACCCCACCTCACCTTTCCCGTTAAGCAGCCATAGTGTGTTTTCTAAACGTGTGACTCTATTCTGTTTTGTAATTCAGTTCAAGGGTAGCGGTTTTTACATTCCCTCTATAAGTGATATCTTATGATAAGTGTCTTTTTCTGTGTGACTTATTTCACTTAGAATCGTCGTACCTAAATCCACTCATCATGCTGCTACTAGCCTTATGACGTTGATTTCATGGCTCAGTGATTTTCCATTGTACATAAGGACCACAACTTCTTTATCCATTTTTCTCTTTCCTGGGATATTTAAGGTGTAACCAAGTGGAGGTTCTTGTCAACAGAGCAGCCCTAAACTTTGGGGTGCCTCTGTCTTGCTGATTTTTAGTTTTCCCAATTTATACGCCCATGAGTGGAAGTGCCCTATGCTCCCTAAGCTGAGTTTTTTAGATGTTTCAGGACACACCGTGCACTTCTCCAGAGTGGCTGTTGGCAATTTACATCCCGCCCATCAGCGTAGCCAGGCTCCCGTTTCTCCATGGCCTGTCCTGCATTTCTGGTTTTGACACTTTATTCAGCATGGCCCTTTTGACCGATGGGAAGCGAGACTTCTTTGTAGCGCTGATTTGCCTTTCCAGGTTGCTTGGTTGGCCAAAAAGGGCGTATGCGTTTTTTCCTGAATATATTCAGGAAAAAACGCATACGCCCTTTTTGGCCAAGGGCATCATTGTCGAGGTTTTGCCGCTTTTCCTGTGCTTTAAAGGCGATTCGAATCTCCCTCCTGAAATCTGTTTCCTGCAATTCTGCCTTTCTTTCAAATCCTCTTCGTTGCCTTCCCTCAATATATTTGTGGACGAGAGTCATCATTTATAAGTCTGCAGGTTTGTGAATTGCAGTGCCCCTGAGCTCCATTTTTCAACTCGCTTTCTTGGGAGCTGGCCGCAAAAGCGCAGTATTGCTTCAGGCCCTATTCTCGTCCCAGGCGGCAGGCTGAGCCTGTGGTTAATTCTTCTTCCTGATGGGAAAATAGAGTGACCTCTGCCTGTCCCAAAACCTAGAGCTAGTCTCTCATTGCTTCCCCCTCTTCCCGTTCATCCTCCGGACAAATTGCAACCTGTACGGAACAGGAGGTTAAAGGTGCTGATTCTCCAAGGAGGGAGATTGCTAGTAAAGCGGCTGGAATGGCGAACCCGAGTACAAGGAGATGAGAAATGAGGTGCGATTTTGAAACCTTTCCCGATCACACGGTGTACCATCTTCTGGGTTTCTCATGCATGTTTTCGATGTAGGAAGATGCCCTTGAACCTGGAGATTTGGGACCCATGGGATGGGTACCACGCAGTATTACTTTAAAGGGTCTGCGTTTGCTCACCCAACCTCACCAAACCTCTCAGCCCCAAGAGTGTCCACCCTTATGTCTCAATCAGCTGTGGGTCTAGATATGGTCAATCCAGGTGGCATCACAGCTCCTGAACGAATTTTGTAAGAATTTCTCTCTCTTTCACTGTCTTTGTTTCACGGGTTTTTAAAAGTAATTGATTTTTATAATGGGGTTTACCTGCTTTTCACTGCTGTGATTTTGCCGCTTTACACCCACTTGACTCACTTACAGAGAGATATCAATGCATAGGTTTCAAGATTCTTACTAGTCAGATATATTCTTGGGCGGTGAATAGGGGGTGTTGAGTCCAATTCACTGAGCAAGGAGTAGGTCTTGTCTATTACCTATTGGGTTTATGGAACGGTATCTGAGCTAATTTGAAACCCTTGTTTTATGCATCACCCCACCTCACCTTTCCCGTTAAGCAGCCATAGTGTGTTTTCTAAACGTGTGACTCTATTCTGTTTTGTAATTCAGTTCAAGGGTAGCGGTTTTTACATTCCCTCTATAAGTGATATCTTATGATAAGTGTCTTTTTCTGTGTGACTTATTTCACTTAGAATCGTCGTACCTAAATCCACTCATCATGCTGCTACTAGCCTTATGACGTTGATTTCATGGCTCAGTGATTTTCCATTGTACATAAGGACCACAACTTCTTTATCCATTTTTCTCTTTCCTGGGATATTTAAGGTGTAACCAAGTGGAGGTTCTTGTCAACAGAGCAGCCCTAAAGTTTGGGGTGCCTGTGTCTTGCTGATTTTTAGTTTTCCCAATTTATACGCCCATGAGTGGAAGTGCCCTATGCTCCCTAAGCTGAGTTTTTTAGATGTTTCAGGACACACCGTGCACTTCTCCAGAGTGGCTGTTGGCAATTTACATCCCGCCCATCAGCGTAGCCAGGCTCCCGTTTCTCCATGGCCTGTCCTGCATTTCTGGTTTTGACACTTTATTCAGCATGGCCCTTTTGACCGATGGGAAGCGAGACTTCTTTGTAGCGCTGATTTGCCTTTCCAGGTTGCTTGGTTGGCCAAAAAGGGCGTATGCGTTTTTTCCTGAATATATTCAGGAAAAAACGCATACGCCCTTTTTGGCCAAGGGCATCATTGTCGAGGTTTTGCCGCTTTTCCTGTGCTTTAAAGGCGATTCGAATCTCCCTCCTGAAATCTGTTTCCTGCAATTCTGCCTTTCTTTCAAATCCTCTTCGTTGCCTTCCCTCAATATATTTGTGGACGAGAGTCATCATTTATAAGTCTGCAGGTTTGTGAATTGCAGTGCCCCTGAGCTCCATTTTTCAACTCGCTTTCTTGGGAGCTGGCCGCAAAAGCGCAGTATTGCTTCAGGCCCTATTCTCGTCCCAGGCGGCAGGCTGAGCCTGTGGTTAATTCTTCTTCCTGATGGGAAAATAGAGTGACCTCTGCCTGTCCCAAAACCTAGAGCTAGTCTCTCATTGCTTCCCCCTCTTCCCGTTCATCCTCCGGACAAATTGCAACCTGTACGGAACAGGAGGTTAAAGGTGCTGATTCTCCAAGGAGGGAGATTGCTAGTAAAGCGGCTGGAATGGCGAACCCGAGTACAAGGAGATGAGAAATGAGGTGCGATTTTGAAACCTTTCCCGATCACACGGTGTACCATCTTCTGGGTTTCTCATGCATGTTTTCGATGTAGGAACATGCCCTTGAACCTGGAGATTTGGGACCCATGGGATGGGTACCACGCAGTATTACTTTAAAGGGTCTGCGTTTGCTCACCCAACCTCACCAAACCTCTCAGCCCCAAGAGTGTCCACCCTTATGTCTCAGTCAGCTGTGGGTCTAGATATGGTCAATCCAGGTGGCATCACAGCCCCTGAACGAATTTTGTAAGAATTTCTCTCTCTTTCACTGTCTTTGTTTCACGGGTTTTTAAAAGTAATTGATTTTTATAATGGGGTTTACCTGCTTTTCACTGCTGTGATTTTGCCGCTTTACACCCACTTGACTCACTTACAGAGAGATATCAATGCATAGGTTTCAAGATTCTTACTAGGCAGATATATTCTTGGGCGGTGAATAGGGGGTGTTGAGTCCAATTCACTGAGCAAGGAGTAGGTCTTGTCTATTACCTATTGGGTTTATGGAACGGTATCTGAGCTAATTTGAAACCCTTGTTTTATGCATCACCCCACCTCACCTTTCCCGTTAAGCAGCCATAGTGTGTTTTCTAAACGTGTGACTCTATTCTGTTTTGTAATTCAGTTCAAGGGTAGCGGTTTTTACATTCCCTCTATAAGTGATATCTTATGATAAGTGTCTTTTTCTGTGTGACTTATTTCACTTAGAATCGTCGTACCTAAATCCACTCATCATGCTGCTACTAGCCTTATGACGTTGATTTCATGGCTGAGTGATATTCCATTGTACATAAGGACCACAACTTCTTTATCCATTTTTCTCTTTCCTGGGATATTTAAGGTGTAACCAAGTGGAGGTTCTTGTCAACAGAGCAGCCCTAAACTTTGGGGTGCCTGTGTCTTGCTGATTTTTAGTTTTCCCAATTTATACGCCCATGAGTGGAAGTGCCCTATGCTCCCTAAGCTGAGTTTTTTAGATGTTTCAGGACACACCGTGCACTTCTCCAGAGTGGCTGTTGGCAATTTACATCCCGCCCATCAGCGTAGCCAGGCTCCCGTTTCTCCATGGCCTGTCCTGCATTTCTGGTTTTGACACTTTATTCAGCATGGCCCTTTTGACCGATGGGAAGCGAGACTTCTTTGTAGCGCTGATTTGCCTTTCCAGGTTGCTTGGTTGGCCAAAAAGGGCGTATGCGTTTTTTCCTGAATATATTCAGGAAAAAACGCATACGCCCTTTTTGGCCAAGGGCATCATTGTCGAGGTTTTGCCGCTTTTCCTGTGCTTTAAAGGCGATTCGAATCTCCCTCCTGAAATCTGTTTCCTGCAATTCTGCCTTTCTTTCAAATCCTCTTCGTTGCCTTCCCTCAATATATTTGTGGACGAGAGTCATCATTTATAAGTCTGCAGGTTTGTGAATTGCAGTGCCCCTGAGCTCCATTTTTCAACTCGCTTTCTTGGGAGCTGGCCGCAAAAGCGCAGTATTGCTTCAGGCCCTATTCTCGTCCCAGGCGGCAGGCTGAGCCTGTGGTTAATTCTTCTTCCTGATGGGAAAATAGAGTGACCTCTGCCTGTCCCAAAACCTAGAGCTAGTCTCTCATTGCTTCCCCCTCTTCCCGTTCATCCTCCGGACAAATTGCAACCTGTACGGAACAGGAGGTTAAAGGTGCTGATTCTCCAAGGAGGGAGATTGGTAGTAAAGCGGCTGGAATGGCGACCCCGAGTACAAGGAGATGAGAAATGAGGTGCGATTTTGAAACCTTTCCCGATCACACGGTGTACCATCTTCTGGGTTTCTCATGCATGTTTTCGATGTAGGAACATGCCCTTGAACCTGGAGATTTGGGACCCATGGGATGGGTACCACGCAGTATTACTTTAAAGGGTCTGCGTTTGCTCACCCAACCTCACCAAACCTCTCAGCCCCAAGAGTGTCCACCCTTATGTCTCAGTCAGCTGTGGGTCTAGATATGGTCAATCCAGGTGGCATCACAGCCCCTGAACGAATTTTGTAAGAATTTCTCTCTCTTTCACTGTCTTTGTTTCACGGGTTTTTAAAAGTAATTGATTTTTATAATGGGGTTTACCTGCTTTTCACTGCTGTGATTTTGCCGCTTTACACCCACTTGACTCACTTACAGAGAGATATCAATGCATAGGTTTCAAGATTCTTACTAGGCAGATATATTCTTGGGCGGTGAATAGGGGGTGTTGAGTCCAATTCACTGAGCAAGGAGTAGGTCTTGTCTATTACCTATTGGGTTTATGGAACGGTATCTGAGCTAATTTGAAACCCTTGTTTTATGCATCACCCCACCTCACCTTTCCCGTTAAGCAGCCATAGTGTGTTTTCTAAACGTGTGACTCTATTCTGTTTTGTAATTCAGTTCAAGGGTAGCGGTTTTTACATTCCCTCTATAAGTGATATCTTATGATAAGTGTCTTTTTCTGTGTGACTTATTTCACTTAGAATCGTCGTACCTAAATCCACTCATCATGCTGCTACTAGCCTTATGACGTTGATTTCATGGCTCAGTGATTTTCCATTGTACATAAGGACCACAACTTCTTTATCCATTTTTCTCTTTCCTGGGATATTTAAGGTGTAACCAAGTGGAGGTTCTTGTCAACAGAGCAGCCCTAAAGTTTGGGGTGCCTGTGTCTTGCTGATTTTTAGTTTTCCCAATTTATACGCCCATGAGTGGAAGTGCCCTATGCTCCCTAAGGTGAGTTTTTTAGATGTTTCAGGACACACCGTGCACTTCTCCAGAGTGGCTGTTGGCAATTTACATCCCGCCCATCAGCGTAGCCAGGCTCCCGTTTCTCCATGGCCTGTCCTGCATTTCTGGTTTTGACACTTTATTCAGCATGGCCCTTTTGACCGATGGGAAGCGAGACTTCTTTGTAGCGCTGATTTGCCTTTCCAGGTTGCTTGGTTGGCCAAAAAGGGCGTATGCGTTTTTTCCTGAATATATTCAGGAAAAAACGCATACGCCCTTTTTGGCCAAGGGCATCATTGTCGAGGTTTTGCCGCTTTTCCTGTGCTTTAAAGGCGATTCGAATCTCCCTCCTGAAATCTGTTTCCTGCAATTCTGCCTTTCTTTCAAATCCTCTTCGTTGCCTTCCCTCAATATATTTGTGGACGAGAGTCATCATTTATAAGTCTGCAGGTTTGTGAATTGCAGTGCCCCTGAGCTCCATTTTTCAACTCGCTTTCTTGGGAGCTGGCCGCAAAAGCGCAGTATTGCTTCAGGCCCTATTCTCGTCCCAGGCGGCAGGCTGAGCCTGTGGTTAATTCTTCTTCCTGATGGGAAAATAGAGTGACCTCTGCCTGTCCCAAAACCTAGAGCTAGTCTCTCATTGCTTCCCCCTCTTCCCGTTCATCCTCCGGACAAATTGCAACCTGTACGGAACAGGAGGTTAAAGGTGCTGATTCTCCAAGGAGGGAGATTGCTAGTAAAGCGGCTGGAATGGCGAACCCGAGTACAAGGAGATGAGAAATGAGGTGCGATTTTGAAACCTTTCCCGATCACACGGTGTACCATCTTCTGGGTTTCTCATGCATGTTTTCGATGTAGGAACATGCCCTTGAACCTGGAGATTTGGGACCCATGGGATGGGTACCACGCAGTATTACTTTAAAGGGTCTGCGTTTGCTCACCCAACCTCACCAAACCTCTCAGCCCCAAGAGTGTCCACCCTTATGTCTCAGTCAGCTGTGGGTCTAGATATGGTCAATCCAGGTGGCATCACAGCCCCTGAACGAATTTTGTAAGAATTTCTCTCTCTTTCACTGTCTTTGTTTCACGGGTTTTTAAAAGTAATTGATTTTTATAATGGGGTTTACCTGCTTTTCACTGCTGTGATTTTGCCGCTTTACACCCACTTGACTCACTTACAGAGAGATATCAATGCATAGGTTTCAAGATTCTTACTAGGCAGATATATTCTTGGGCGGTGAATAGGGGGTGTTGAGTCCAATTCACTGAGCAAGGAGTAGGTCTTGTCTATTACCTATTGGGTTTATGGAACGGTATCTGAGCTAATTTGAAACCCTTGTTTTATGCATCACCCCACCTCACCTTTCCCGTTAAGCAGCCATAGTGTGTTTTCTAAACGTGTGACTCTATTCTGTTTTGTAATTCAGTTCAAGGGTAGCGGTTTTTACATTCCCTCTATAAGTGATATCTTATGATAAGTGTCTTTTTCTGTGTGACTTATTTCACTTAGAATCGTCGTACCTAAATCCACTCATCATGCTGCTACTAGCCTTATGACGTTGATTTCATGGCTGAGTGATATTCCATTGTACATAAGGACCACAACTTCTTTATCCATTTTTCTCTTTCCTGGGATATTTAAGGTGTAACCAAGTGGAGGTTCTTGTCAACAGAGCAGCCCTAAACTTTGGGGTGCCTGTGTCTTGCTGATTTTTAGTTTTCCCAATTTATACGCCCATGAGTGGAAGTGCCCTATGCTCCCTAAGCTGAGTTTTTTAGATGTTTCAGGACACACCGTGCACTTCTCCAGAGTGGCTGTTGGCAATTTACATCCCGCCCATCAGCGTAGCCAGGCTCCCGTTTCTCCATGGCCTGTCCTGCATTTCTGGTTTTGACACTTTATTCAGCATGGCCCTTTTGACCGATGGGAAGCGAGACTTCTTTGTAGCGCTGATTTGCCTTTCCAGGTTGCTTGGTTGGCCAAACAGGGCGTATGCGTTTTTTCCTGAATATATTCAGGAAAAAACGCATACGCCCTTTTTGGCCAAGGGCATCATTGTCGAGGTTTTGCCGCTTTTCCTGTGCTTTAAAGGCGATTCGAATCTCCCTCCTGAAATCTGTTTCCTGCAATTCTGCCTTTCTTTCAAATCCTCTTCGTTGCCTTCCCTCAATATATTTGTGGACGAGAGTCATCATTTATAAGTCTGCAGGTTTGTGAATTGCAGTGCCCCTGAGCTCCATTTTTCAACTCGCTTTCTTGGGAGCTGGCCGCAAAAGCGCAGTATTGCTTCAGGCCCTATTCTCGTCCCAGGCGGCAGGCTGAGCCTGTGGTTAATTCTTCTTCCTGATGGGAAAATAGAGTGACCTCTGCCTGTCCCAAAACCTAGAGCTAGTCTCTCATTGCTTCCCCCTCTTCCCGTTCATCCTCCGGACAAATTGCAACCTGTACGGAACAGGAGGTTAAAGGTGCTGATTCTCCAAGGAGGGAGATTGGTAGTAAAGCGGCTGGAATGGCGACCCCGAGTACAAGGAGATGAGAAATGAGGTGCGATTTTGAAACCTTTCCCGATCACACGGTGTACCATCTTCTGGGTTTCTCATGCATGTTTTCGATGTAGGAACATGCCCTTGAACCTGGAGATTTGGGACCCATGGGATGGGTACCACGCAGTATTACTTTAAAGGGTCTGCGTTTGCTCACCCAACCTCACCAAACCTCTCAGCCCCAAGAGTGTCCACCCTTATGTCTCAGTCAGCTGTGGGTCTAGATATGGTCAATCCAGGTGGCATCACAGCCCCTGAACGAATTTTGTAAGAATTTCTCTCTCTTTCACTGTCTTTGTTTCACGGGTTTTTAAAAGTAATTGATTTTTATAATGGGGTTTACCTGCTTTTCACTGCTGTGATTTTGCCGCTTTACACCCACTTGACTCACTTACAGAGAGATATCAATGCATAGGTTTCAAGATTCTTACTAGGCAGATATATTCTTGGGCGGTGAATAGGGGGTGTTGAGTCCAATTCACTGAGCAAGGAGTAGGTCTTGTCTATTACCTATTGGGTTTATGGAACGGTATCTGAGCTAATTTGAAACCCTTGTTTTATGCATCACCCCACCTCACCTTTCCCGTTAAGCAGCCATAGTGTGTTTTCTAAACGTGTGACTCTATTCTGTTTTGTAATTCAGTTCAAGGGTAGCGGTTTTTACATTCCCTCTATAAGTGATATCTTATGATAAGTGTCTTTTTCTGTGTGACTTATTTCACTTAGAATCGTCGTACCTAAATCCACTCATCATGCTGCTACTAGCCTTATGACGTTGATTTCATGGCTGAGTGATATTCCATTGTACATAAGGACCACAACTTCTTTATCCATTTTTCTCTTTCCTGGGATATTTAAGGTGTAACCAAGTGGAGGTTCTTGTCAACAGAGCAGCCCTAAACTTTGGGGTGCCTGTGTCTTGCTGATTTTTAGTTTTCCCAATTTATACGCCCATGAGTGGAAGTGCCCTATGCTCCCTAAGCTGAGTTTTTTAGATGTTTCAGGACACACCGTGCACTTCTCCAGAGTGGCTGTTGGCAATTTACATCCCGCCCATCAGCGTAGCCAGGCTCCCGTTTCTCCATGGCCTGTCCTGCATTTCTGGTTTTGACACTTTATTCAGCATGGCCCTTTTGACCGATGGGAAGCGAGACTTCTTTGTAGCGCTGATTTGCCTTTCCAGGTTGCTTGGTTGGCCAAAAAGGGCGTATGCGGTTTTTCCTGAATATATTCAGGAAAAAACGCATACGCCCTTTTTGGCCAAGGGCATCATTGTCGAGGTTTTGCCGCTTTTCCTGTGCTTTAAAGGCGATTCGAATCTCCCTCCTGAAATCTGTTTCCTGCAATTCTGCCTTTCTTTCAAATCCTCTTCGTTGCCTTCCCTCAATATATTTGTGGACGAGAGTCATCATTTATAAGTCTGCAGGTTTGTGAATTGCAGTGCCCCTGAGCTCCATTTTTCAACTCGCTTTCTTGGGAGCTGGCCGCAAAAGCGCAGTATTGCTTCAGGCCCTATTCTCGTCCCAGGCGGCAGGCTGAGCCTGTGGTTAATTCTTCTTCCTGATGGGAAAATAGAGTGACCTCTGCCTGTCCCAAAACCTAGAGCTAGTCTCTCATTGCTTCCCCCTCTTCCCGTTCATCCTCCGGACAAATTGCAACCTGTACGGAACAGGAGGTTAAAGGTGCTGATTCTCCAAGGAGGGAGATTGGTAGTAAAGCGGCTGGAATGGCGACCCCGAGTACAAGGAGATGAGAAATGAGGTGCGATTTTGAAACCTTTCCCGATCACACGGTGTACCATCTTCTGGGTTTCTCATGCATGTTTTCGATGTAGGAACATGCCCTTGAACCTGGAGATTTGGGACCCATGGGATGGGTACCACGCAGTATTACTTTAAAGGGTCTGCGTTTGCTCACCCAACCTCACCAAACCTCTCAGCCCCAAGAGTGTCCACCCTTATGTCTCAGTCAGCTGTGGGTCTAGATATGGTCAATCCAGGTGGCATCACAGCCCCTGAACGAATTTTGTAAGAATTTCTCTCTCTTTCACTGTCTTTGTTTCACGGGTTTTTAAAAGTAATTGATTTTTATAATGGGGTTTACCTGCTTTTCACTGCTGTGATTTTGCCGCTTTACACCCACTTGACTCACTTACAGAGAGATATCAATGCATAGGTTTCAAGATTCTTACTAGGCAGATATATTCTTGGGCGGTGAATAGGGGGTGTTGAGTCCAATTCACTGAGCAAGGAGTAGGTCTTGTCTATTACCTATTGGGTTTATGGAACGGTATCTGAGCTAATTTGAAACCCTTGTTTTATGCATCACCCCACCTCACCTTTCCCGTTAAGCAGCCATAGTGTGTTTTCTAAACGTGTGACTCTATTCTGTTTTGTAATTCAGTTCAAGGGTAGCGGTTTTTACATTCCCTCTATAAGTGATATCTTATGATAAGTGTCTTTTTCTGTGTGACTTATTTCACTTAGAATCGTCGTACCTAAATCCACTCATCATGCTGCTACTAGCCTTATGACGTTGATTTCATGGCTGAGTGATATTCCATTGTACATAAGGACCACAACTTCTTTATCCATTTTTCTCTTTCCTGGGATATTTAAGGTGTAACCAAGTGGAGGTTCTTGTCAACAGAGCAGCCCTAAACTTTGGGGTGCCTGTGTCTTGCTGATTTTTAGTTTTCCCAATTTATACGCCCATGAGTGGAAGTGCCCTATGCTCCCTAAGCTGAGTTTTTTAGATGTTTCAGGACACACCGTGCACTTCTCCAGAGTGGCTGTTGGCAATTTACATCCCGCCCATCAGCGTAGCCAGGCTCCCGTTTCTCCATGGCCTGTCCTGCATTTCTGGTTTTGACACTTTATTCAGCATGGCCCTTTTGACCGATGGGAAGCGAGACTTCTTTGTAGCGCTGATTTGCCTTTCCAGGTTGCTTGGTTGGCCAAAAAGGGCGTATGCGTTTTTTCCTGAATATATTCAGGAAAAAACGCATACGCCCTTTTTGGCCAAGGGCATCATTGTCGAGGTTTTGCCGCTTTTCCTGTGCTTTAAAGGCGATTCGAATCTCCCTCCTGAAATCTGTTTCCTGCAATTCTGCCTTTCTTTCAAATCCTCTTCGTTGCCTTCCCTCAATATATTTGTGGACGAGAGTCATCATTTATAAGTCTGCAGGTTTGTGAATTGCAGTGCCCCTGAGCTCCATTTTTCAACTCGCTTTCTTGGGAGCTGGCCGCAAAAGCGCAGTATTGCTTCAGGCCCTATTCTCGTCCCAGGCGGCAGGCTGAGCCTGTGGTTAATTCTTCTTCCTGATGGGAAAATAGAGTGACCTCTGCCTGTCCCAAAACCTAGAGCTAGTCTCTCATTGCTTCCCCCTCTTCCCGTTCATCCTCCGGACAAATTGCAACCTGTACGGAACAGGAGGTTAAAGGTGCTGATTCTCCAAGGAGGGAGATTGGTAGTAAAGCGGCTGGAATGGCGACCCCGAGTACAAGGAGATGAGAAATGAGGTGCGATTTTGAAACCTTTCCCGATCACACGGTGTACCATCTTCTGGGTTTCTCATGCATGTTTTCGATGTAGGAACATGCCCTTGAACCTGGAGATTTGGGACCCATGGGATGGGTACCACGCAGTATTACTTTAAAGGGTCTGCGTTTGCTCACCCAACCTCACCAAACCTCTCAGCCCCAAGAGTGTCCACCCTTATGTCTCAGTCAGCTGTGGGTCTAGATATGGTCAATCCAGGTGGCATCACAGCCCCTGAACGAATTTTGTAAGAATTTCTCTCTCTTTCACTGTCTTTGTTTCACGGGTTTTTAAAAGTAATTGATTTTTATAATGGGGTTTACCTGCTTTTCACTGCTGTGATTTTGCCGCTTTACACCCACTTGACTCACTTACAGAGAGATATCAATGCATAGGTTTCAAGATTCTTACTAGGCAGATATATTCTTGGGCGGTGAATAGGGGGTGTTGAGTCCAATTCACTGAGCAAGGAGTAGGTCTTGTCTATTACCTATTGGGTTTATGGAACGGTATCTGAGCTAATTTGAAACCCTTGTTTTATGCATCACCCCACCTCACCTTTCCCGTTAAGCAGCCATAGTGTGTTTTCTAAACGTGTGACTCTATTCTGTTTTGTAATTCAGTTCAAGGGTAGCGGTTTTTACATTCCCTCTATAAGTGATATCTTATGATAAGTGTCTTTTTCTGTGTGACTTATTTCACTTAGAATCGTCGTACCTAAATCCACTCATCATGCTGCTACTAGCCTTATGACGTTGATTTCATGGCTCAGTGATTTTCCATTGTACATAAGGACCACAACTTCTTTATCCATTTTTCTCTTTCCTGGGATATTTAACGTGTAACCAAGTGGAGGTTCTTGTCAACAGAGCAGCCCTAAAGTTTGGGGTGCCTGTGTCTTGCTGATTTTTAGTTTTCCCAATTTATACGCCCATGAGTGGAAGTGCCCTATGCTCCCTAAGGTGAGTTTTTTAGATGTTTCAGGACACACCGTGCACTTCTCCAGAGTGGCTGTTGGCAATTTACATCCCGCCCATCAGCGTAGCCAGGCTCCCGTTTCTCCATGGCCTGTCCTGCATTTCTGGTTTTGACACTTTATTCAGCATGGCCCTTTTGACCGATGGGAAGCGAGACTTCTTTGTAGCGCTGATTTGCCTTTCCAGGTTGCTTGGTTGGCCAAAAAGGGCGTATGCGTTTTTTCCTGAATATATTCAGGAAAAAACGCATACGCCCTTTTTGGCCAAGGGCATCATTGTCGAGGTTTTGCCGCTTTTCCTGTGCTTTAAAGGCGATTCGAATCTCCCTCCTGAAATCTGTTTCCTGCAATTCTGCCTTTCTTTCAAATCCTCTTCGTTGCCTTCCCTCAATATATTTGTGGACGAGAGTCATCATTTATAAGTCTGCAGGTTTGTGAATTGCAGTGCCCCTGAGCTCCATTTTTCAACTCGCTTTCTTGGGAGCTGGCCGCAAAAGCGCAGTATTGCTTCAGGCCCTATTCTCGTCCCAGGCGGCAGGCTGAGCCTGTGGTTAATTCTTCTTCCTGATGGGAAAATAGAGTGACCTCTGCCTGTCCCAAAACCTAGAGCTAGTCTCTCATTGCTTCCCCCTCTTCCCGTTCATCCTCCGGACAAATTGCAACCTGTACGGAACAGGAGGTTAAAGGTGCTGATTCTCCAAGGAGGGAGATTGCTAGTAAAGCGGCTGGAATGGCGAACCCGAGTACAAGGAGATGAGAAATGAGGTGCGATTTTGAAACCTTTCCCGATCACACGGTGTACCATCTTCTGGGTTTCTCATGCATGTTTTCGATGTAGGAACATGCCCTTGAACCTGGAGATTTGGGACCCATGGGATGGGTACCACGCAGTATTACTTTAAAGGGTCTGCGTTTGCTCACCCAACCTCACCAAACCTCTCAGCCCCAAGAGTGTCCACCCTTATGTCTCAGTCAGCTGTGGGTCTAGATATGGTCAATCCAGGTGGCATCACAGCCCCTGAACGAATTTTGTAAGAATTTCTCTCTCTTTCACTGTCTTTGTTTCACGGGTTTTTAAAAGTAATTGATTTTTATAATGGGGTTTACCTGCTTTTCACTGCTGTGATTTTGCCGCTTTACACCCACTTGACTCACTTACAGAGAGATATCAATGCATAGGTTTCAAGATTCTTACTAGGCAGATATATTCTTGGGCGGTGAATAGGGGGTGTTGAGTCCAATTCACTGAGCAAGGAGTAGGTCTTGTCTATTACCTATTGGGTTTATGGAACGGTATCTGAGCTAATTTGAAACCCTTGTTTTATGCATCACCCCACCTCACCTTTCCCGTTAAGCAGCCATAGTGTGTTTTCTAAACGTGTGACTCTATTCTGTTTTGTAATTCAGTTCAAGGGTAGCGGTTTTTACATTCCCTCTATAAGTGATATCTTATGATAAGTGTCTTTTTCTGTGTGACTTATTTCACTTAGAATCGTCGTACCTAAATCCACTCATCATGCTGCTACTAGCCTTATGACGTTGATTTCATGGCTGAGTGATATTCCATTGTACATAAGGACCACAACTTCTTTATCCATTTTTCTCTTTCCTGGGATATTTAAGGTGTAACCAAGTGGAGGTTCTTGTCAACAGAGCAGCCCTAAACTTTGGGGTGCCTGTGTCTTGCTGATTTTTAGTTTTCCCAATTTATACGCCCATGAGTGGAAGTGCCCTATGCTCCCTAAGCTGAGTTTTTTAGATGTTTCAGGACACACCGTGCACTTCTCCAGAGTGGCTGTTGGCAATTTACATCCCGCCCATCAGCGTAGCCAGGCTCCCGTTTCTCCATGGCCTGTCCTGCATTTCTGGTTTTGACACTTTATTCAGCATGGCCCTTTTGACCGATGGGAAGCGAGACTTCTTTGTAGCGCTGATTTGCCTTTCCAGGTTGCTTGGTTGGCCAAAAAGGGCGTATGCGTTTTTTCCTGAATATATTCAGGAAAAAACGCATACGCCCTTTTTGGCCAAGGGCATCATTGTCGAGGTTTTGCCGCTTTTCCTGTGCTTTAAAGGCGATTCGAATCTCCCTCCTGAAATCTGTTTCCTGCAATTCTGCCTTTCTTTCAAATCCTCTTCGTTGCCTTCCCTCAATATATTTGTGGACGAGAGTCATCATTTATAAGTCTGCAGGTTTGTGAATTGCAGTGCCCCTGAGCTCCATTTTTCAACTCGCTTTCTTGGGAGCTGGCCGCAAAAGCGCAGTATTGCTTCAGGCCCTATTCTCGTCCCAGGCGGCAGGCTGAGCCTGTGGTTAATTCTTCTTCCTGATGGGAAAATAGAGTGACCTCTGCCTGTCCCAAAACCTAGAGCTAGTCTCTCATTGCTTCCCCCTCTTCCCGTTCATCCTCCGGACAAATTGCAACCTGTACGGAACAGGAGGTTAAAGGTGCTGATTCTCCAAGGAGGGAGATTGCTAGTAAAGCGGCTGGAATGGCGACCCCGAGTACAAGGAGATGAGAAATGAGGTGCGATTTTGAAACCTTTCCCGATCACACGGTGTACCATCTTCTGGGTTTCTCATGCATGTTTTCGATGTAGGAAGATGCCCTTGAACCTGGAGATTTGGGACCCATGGGATGGGTACCACGCAGTATTACTTTAAAGGGTCTGCGTTTGCTCACCCAACCTCACCAAACCTCTCAGCCCCAAGAGTGTCCACCCTTATGTCTCAATCAGCTGTGGGTCTAGATATGGTCAATCCAGGTGGCATCACAGCCCCTGAACGAATTTTGTAAGAATTTCTCTCTCTTTCACTGTCTTTGTTTCACGGGTTTTTAAAAGTAATTGATTTTTATAATGGGGTTTACCTGCTTTTCACTGCTGTGATTTTGCCGCTTTACACCCACTTGACTCACTTACAGAGAGATATCAATGCATAGGTTTCAAGATTTTACTAGTCAGATATATTCTTGGGCGGTGAATAGGGGGTGTTGAGTCCAATTCATTGAGCAAGGAGTAGGGCTTGTCTATTACCTATTGGGTTTATGGAACGGTATCTGAGCTAATTTGAATCCCTTGTTTTATGCATCACCCCACCTCACCTTTCCCGTTAAGCAGCCATAGTGTGTTTTCTAAACGTGTGACTCTATTCTGTTTTGTAATTCAGTTCAAGGGTAGCGGTTTTTACATTCCCTCTATAAGTGATATCTTATGATAAGTGTCTTTTTCTGTGTGACTTATTTCACTTAGAATCGTCGTACCTAAATCCACTCATCATGCTGCTACTAGCCTTATGACGTTGATTTCATGGCTGAGTGATATTCCATTGTACATAAGGACCACAACTTCTTTATCCATTTTTCTCTTTCCTGGGATATTTAAGGTGTAACCAAGTGGAGGTTCTTGTCAACAGAGCAGCCCTAAACTTTGGGGTGCCTGTGTCTTGCTGATTTTTAGTTTTCCCAATTTATACGCCCATGAGTGGAAGTGCCCTATGCTCCCTAAGCTGAGTTTTTTAGATGTTTCAGGACACACCGTGCACTTCTCCAGAGTGGCTGTTGGCAATTTACATCCCGCCCATCAGCGTAGCCAGGCTCCCGTTTCTCCATGGCCTGTCCTGCATTTCTGGTTTTGACACTTTATTCAGCATGGCCCTTTTGACCGATGGGAAGCGAGACTTCTTTGTAGCGCTGATTTGCCTTTCCAGGTTGCTTGGTTGGCCAAAAAGGGCGTATGCGTTTTTTCCTGAATATATTCAGGAAAAAACGCATACGCCCTTTTTGGCCAAGGGCATCATTGTCGAGGTTTTGCCGCTTTTCCTGTGCTTTAAAGGCGATTCGAATCTCCCTCCTGAAATCTGTTTCCTGCAATTCTGCCTTTCTTTCAAATCCTCTTCGTTGCCTTCCCTCAATATATTTGTGGACGAGAGTCATCATTTATAAGTCTGCAGGTTTGTGAATTGCAGTGCCCCTGAGCTCCATTTTTCAACTCGCTTTCTTGGGAGCTGGCCGCAAAAGCGCAGTATTGCTTCAGGCCCTATTCTCGTCCCAGGCGGCAGGCTGAGCCTGTGGTTAATTCTTCTTCCTGATGGGAAAATAGAGTGACCTCTGCCTGTCCCAAAACCTAGAGCTAGTCTCTCATTGCTTCCCCCTCTTCCCGTTCATCCTCCGGACAAATTGCAACCTGTACGGAACAGGAGGTTAAAGGTGCTGATTCTCCAAGGAGGGAGATTGGTAGTAAAGCGGCTGGAATGGCGACCCCGAGTACAAGGAGATGAGAAATGAGGTGCGATTTTGAAACCTTTCCCGATCACACGGTGTACCATCTTCTGGGTTTCTCATGCATGTTTTCGATGTAGGAACATGCCCTTGAACCTGGAGATTTGGGACCCATGGGATGGGTACCACGCAGTATTACTTTAAAGGGTCTGCGTTTGCTCACCCAACCTCACCAAACCTCTCAGCCCCAAGAGTGTCCACCCTTATGTCTCAGTCAGCTGTGGGTCTAGATATGGTCAATCCAGGTGGCATCACAGCCCCTGAACGAATTTTGTAAGAATTTCTCTCTCTTTCACTGTCTTTGTTTCACGGGTTTTTAAAAGTAATTGATTTTTATAATGGGGTTTACCTGCTTTTCACTGCTGTGATTTTGCCGCTTTACACCCACTTGACTCACTTACAGAGAGATATCAATGCATAGGTTTCAAGATTCTTACTAGGCAGATATATTCTTGGGCGGTGAATAGGGGGTGTTGAGTCCAATTCACTGAGCAAGGAGTAGGTCTTGTCTATTACCTATTGGGTTTATGGAACGGTATCTGAGCTAATTTGAAACCCTTGTTTTATGCATCACCCCACCTCACCTTTCCCGTTAAGCAGCCATAGTGTGTTTTCTAAACGTGTGACTCTATTCTGTTTTGTAATTCAGTTCAAGGGTAGCGGTTTTTACATTCCCTCTATAAGTGATATCTTATGATAAGTGTCTTTTTCTGTGTGACTTATTTCACTTAGAATCGTCGTACCTAAATCCACTCATCATGCTGCTACTAGCCTTATGACGTTGATTTCATGGCTCAGTGATTTTCCATTGTACATAAGGACCACAACTTCTTTATCCATTTTTCTCTTTCCTGGGATATTTAAGGTGTAACCAAGTGGAGGTTCTTGTCAACAGAGCAGCCCTAAAGTTTGGGGTGCCTGTGTCTTGCTGATTTTTAGTTTTCCCAATTTATACGCCCATGAGTGGAAGTGCCCTATGCTCCCTAAGGTGAGTTTTTTAGATGTTTCAGGACACACCGTGCACTTCTCCAGAGTGGCTGTTGGCAATTTACATCCCGCCCATCAGCGTAGCCAGGCTCCCGTTTCTCCATGGCCTGTCCTGCATTTCTGGTTTTGACACTTTATTCAGCATGGCCCTTTTGACCGATGGGAAGCGAGACTTCTTTGTAGCGCTGATTTGCCTTTCCAGGTTGCTTGGTTGGCCAAAAAGGGCGTATGCGTTTTTTCCTGAATATATTCAGGAAAAAACGCATACGCCCTTTTTGGCCAAGGGCATCATTGTCGAGGTTTTGCCGCTTTTCCTGTGCTTTAAAGGCGATTCGAATCTCCCTCCTGAAATCTGTTTCCTGCAATTCTGCCTTTCTTTCAAATCCTCTTCGTTGCCTTCCCTCAATATATTTGTGGACGAGAGTCATCATTTATAAGTCTGCAGGTTTGTGAATTGCAGTGCCCCTGAGCTCCATTTTTCAACTCGCTTTCTTGGGAGCTGGCCGCAAAAGCGCAGTATTGCTTCAGGCCCTATTCTCGTCCCAGGCGGCAGGCTGAGCCTGTGGTTAATTCTTCTTCCTGATGGGAAAATAGAGTGACCTCTGCCTGTCCCAAAACCTAGAGCTAGTCTCTCATTGCTTCCCCCTCTTCCCGTTCATCCTCCGGACAAATTGCAACCTGTACGGAACAGGAGGTTAAAGGTGCTGATTCTCCAAGGAGGGAGATTGCTAGTAAAGCGGCTGGAATGGCGAACCCGAGTACAAGGAGATGAGAAATGAGGTGCGATTTTGAAACCTTTCCCGATCACACGGTGTACCATCTTCTGGGTTTCTCATGCATGTTTTCGATGTAGGAACATGCCCTTGAACCTGGAGATTTGGGACCCATGGGATGGGTACCACGCAGTATTACTTTAAAGGGTCTGCGTTTGCTCACCCAACCTCACCAAACCTCTCAGCCCCAAGAGTGTCCACCCTTATGTCTCAGTCAGCTGTGGGTCTAGATATGGTCAATCCAGGTGGCATCACAGCCCCTGAACGAATTTTGTAAGAATTTCTCTCTCTTTCACTGTCTTTGTTTCACGGGTTTTTAAAAGTAATTGATTTTTATAATGGGGTTTACCTGCTTTTCACTGCTGTGATTTTGCCGCTTTACACCCACTTGACTCACTTACAGAGAGATATCAATGCATAGGTTTCAAGATTCTTACTAGGCAGATATATTCTTGGGCGGTGAATAGGGGGTGTTGAGTCCAATTCACTGAGCAAGGAGTAGGTCTTGTCTATTACCTATTGGGTTTATGGAACGGTATCTGAGCTAATTTGAAACCCTTGTTTTATGCATCACCCCACCTCACCTTTCCCGTTAAGCAGCCATAGTGTGTTTTCTAAACGTGTGACTCTATTCTGTTTTGTAATTCAGTTCAAGGGTAGCGGTTTTTACATTCCCTCTATAAGTGATATCTTATGATAAGTGTCTTTTTCTGTGTGACTTATTTCACTTAGAATCGTCGTACCTAAATCCACTCATCATGCTGCTACTAGCCTTATGACGTTGATTTCATGGCTGAGTGATATTCCATTGTACATAAGGACCACAACTTCTTTATCCATTTTTCTCTTTCCTGGGATATTTAAGGTGTAACCAAGTGGAGGTTCTTGTCAACAGAGCAGCCCTAAACTTTGGGGTGCCTGTGTCTTGCTGATTTTTAGTTTTCCCAATTTATACGCCCATGAGTGGAAGTGCCCTATGCTCCCTAAGCTGAGTTTTTTAGATGTTTCAGGACACACCGTGCACTTCTCCAGAGTGGCTGTTGGCAATTTACATCCCGCCCATCAGCGTAGCCAGGCTCCCGTTTCTCCATGGCCTGTCCTGCATTTCTGGTTTTGACACTTTATTCAGCATGGCCCTTTTGACCGATGGGAAGCGAGACTTCTTTGTAGCGCTGATTTGCCTTTCCAGGTTGCTTGGTTGGCCAAAAAGGGCGTATGCGTTTTTTCCTGAATATATTCAGGAAAAAACGCATACGCCCTTTTTGGCCAAGGGCATCATTGTCGAGGTTTTGCCGCTTTTCCTGTGCTTTAAAGGCGATTCGAATCTCCCTCCTGAAATCTGTTTCCTGCAATTCTGCCTTTCTTTCAAATCCTCTTCGTTGCCTTCCCTCAATATATTTGTGGACGAGAGTCATCATTTATAAGTCTGCAGGTTTGTGAATTGCAGTGCCCCTGAGCTCCATTTTTCAACTCGCTTTCTTGGGAGCTGGCCGCAAAAGCGCAGTATTGCTTCAGGCCCTATTCTCGTCCCAGGCGGCAGGCTGAGCCTGTGGTTAATTCTTCTTCCTGATGGGAAAATAGAGTGACCTCTGCCTGTCCCAAAACCTAGAGCTAGTCTCTCATTGCTTCCCCCTCTTCCCGTTCATCCTCCGGACAAATTGCAACCTGTACGGAACAGGAGGTTAAAGGTGCTGATTCTCCAAGGAGGGAGATTGGTAGTAAAGCGGCTGGAATGGCGACCCCGAGTACAAGGAGATGAGAAATGAGGTGCGATTTTGAAACCTTTCCCGATCACACGGTGTACCATCTTCTGGGTTTCTCATGCATGTTTTCGATGTAGGAACATGCCCTTGAACCTGGAGATTTGGGACCCATGGGATGGGTACCACGCAGTATTACTTTAAAGGGTCTGCGTTTGCTCACCCAACCTCACCAAACCTCTCAGCCCCAAGAGTGTCCACCCTTATGTCTCAGTCAGCTGTGGGTCTAGATATGGTCAATCCAGGTGGCATCACAGCCCCTGAACGAATTTTGTAAGAATTTCTCTCTCTTTCACTGTCTTTGTTTCACGGGTTTTTAAAAGTAATTGATTTTTATAATGGGGTTTACCTGCTTTTCACTGCTGTGATTTTGCCGCTTTACACCCACTTGACTCACTTACAGAGAGATATCAATGCATAGGTTTCAAGATTCTTACTAGGCAGATATATTCTTGGGCGGTGAATAGGGGGTGTTGAGTCCAATTCACTGAGCAAGGAGTAGGTCTTGTCTATTACCTATTGGGTTTATGGAACGGTATCTGAGCTAATTTGAAACCCTTGTTTTATGCATCACCCCACCTCACCTTTCCCGTTAAGCAGCCATAGTGTGTTTTCTAAACGTGTGACTCTATTCTGTTTTGTAATTCAGTTCAAGGGTAGCGGTTTTTACATTCCCTCTATAAGTGATATCTTATGATAAGTGTATTTTTCTGTGTGACTTATTTCACTTAGAATCGTCGTACCTAAATCCACTCATCATGCTGCTACTAGCCTTATGACGTTGATTTCATGGCTCAGTGATTTTCCATTGTACATAAGGACCACAACTTCTTTATCCATTTTTCTCTTTCCTGGGATATTTAAGGTGTAACCAAGTGGAGGTTCTTGTCAACAGAGCAGCCCTAAAGTTTGGGGTGCCTGTGTCTTGCTGATTTTTAGTTTTCCCAATTTATACGCCCATGAGTGGAAGTGCCCTATGCTCCCTAAGGTGAGTTTTTTAGATGTTTCAGGACACACCGTGCACTTCTCCAGAGTGGCTGTTGGCAATTTACATCCCGCCCATCAGCGTAGCCAGGCTCCCGTTTCTCCATGGCCTGTCCTGCATTTCTGGTTTTGACACTTTATTCAGCATGGCCCTTTTGACCGATGGGAAGCGAGACTTCTTTGTAGCGCTGATTTGCCTTTCCAGGTTGCTTGGTTGGCCAAAAAGGGCGTATGCGTTTTTTCCTGAATATATTCAGGAAAAAACGCATACGCCCTTTTTGGCCAAGGGCATCATTGTCGAGGTTTTGCCGCTTTTCCTGTGCTTTAAAGGCGATTCGAATCTCCCTCCTGAAATCTGTTTCCTGCAATTCTGCCTTTCTTTCAAATCCTCTTCGTTGCCTTCCCTCAATATATTTGTGGACGAGAGTCATCATTTATAAGTCTGCAGGTTTGTGAATTGCAGTGCCCCTGAGCTCCATTTTTCAACTCGCTTTCTTGGGAGCTGGCCGCAAAAGCGCAGTATTGCTTCAGGCCCTATTCTCGTCCCAGGCGGCAGGCTGAGCCTGTGGTTAATTCTTCTTCCTGATGGGAAAATAGAGTGACCTCTGCCTGTCCCAAAACCTAGAGCTAGTCTCTCATTGCTTCCCCCTCTTCCCGTTCATCCTCCGGACAAATTGCAACCTGTACGGAACAGGAGGTTAAAGGTGCTGATTCTCCAAGGAGGGAGATTGCTAGTAAAGCGGCTGGAATGGCGAACCCGAGTACAAGGAGATGAGAAATGAGGTGCGATTTTGAAACCTTTCCCGATCACACGGTGTACCATCTTCTGGGTTTCTCATGCATGTTTTCGATGTAGGAAGATGCCCTTGAACCTGGAGATTTGGGACCCATGGGATGGGTACCACGCAGTATTACTTTAAAGGGTCTGCGTTTGCTCACCCAACCTCACCAAACCTCTCAGCCCCAAGAGTGTCCACCCTTATGTCTCAATCAGCTGTGGGTCTAGATATGGTCAATCCAGGTGGCATCACAGCCCCTGAACGAATTTTGTAAGAATTTCTCTCTCTTTCACTGTCTTTGTTTCACGGGTTTTTAAAAGTAATTGATTTTTATAATGGGGTTTACCTGCTTTTCACTGCTGTGATTTTGCCGCTTTACACCCACTTGACTCACTTACAGAGAGATATCAATGCATAGGTTTCAAGATTTTACTAGTCAGATATATTCTTGGGCGGTGAATAGGGGGTGTTGAGTCCAATTCATTGAGCAAGGAGTAGGGCTTGTCTATTACATATTGGGTTTATGGAACGGTATCTGTGCTAATTTGAATCCCTTGTTTTATGCATCACCCCACCTCACCTTTCCCGTTAAGCAGCCATAGTGTGTTTTCTAAACGTGTGACTCTATTCTGTTTTGTAATTCAGTTCAAGGGTAGCGGTTTTTACATTCCCTCTATAAGTGTTATCTTTTTTTTTTTTCGATTTAACAACTTTATTGAGATATAATTGGCATACAATAAACTTGTGGATACTTTAAATATATTATTTGATAAATGTTGACATATGTATACACCTCAGTGGCATTTCTTAATCTGAGTTACTGCAGCAAAAGTGAACAGATTGACCATAATTGCCCCATGGTATGAGCTAATCCATCGCTTCCTTTATCAGGGCAAAACCACCCTTTTGCTATGCCTTTGGTAGTAAAAATTAAGACCTACGCAAGTGAGCAGTTCTGAGTAGTTTTGGTTTAGAGCTGGGGTAGAAAGCCCGGGCTAGGGAAGACAGAAGGGAATAGGGAGGTACCTGCTCGTTGTGTAGCCAAGAGCTGTCAGCTTTCCAGCCCAGGATTCGAGGCAGAGAAGTTTCCATCTGGAGATGGAGGCCCACCTTAGCTACTGAGTGCACCCTGGAACCTCCCGAGACCTGCAGGCAGGGTGGGCTGGGAGATGACCTAGTGGATAGCTCACTCAGGGGCCTCCTAATCCTGAGATATCTCCAGGGTGTTATCAGAGACCTCTGGAGGTTAAAAACAAGCCTTTCCACTTATTTACATGCAGTGCCCTTTTAGCCAAATCCTAAACCTTGCCGGACAGTGTGTGCTTATTAGGAGGAGGAGGGCCCAGGTGGATCAGGTCAGGGCCACACACACTGAGCGTGCGGGCTTTGGCCTGTGGTGGATCCTTCTCTCCACTCTCCTCTGTAAGATGGACATCACGAAAGCACCACCTCATGGGGATTTGTGAGGATTAAGTGAGGCAGTGCTTCTAAAGTACTGAGCGCTGAGCCCAAGGCCTGTCCAGTGTCCCCTCCGTGGGTTATCAGCTCAGGTTCCCTCCTGGCAAGGAGAGGGACTGGGCTTGGCCTTGACTCCATGGGCACGTCTACTATGAGTGAGGGGGCTACGTCCTTTCTATAAGTGATATCTTATGACAAGTGTCTTATTCTGTGTGACTTATTTCTCTTAGAATCGTCGTACCTAAATCCACTCATCATGCTGCTACTAGCCTTATGACGTTGATTTCATGGCTAAGTGATATTCCATTGTACATAAGGACCACAACTTCTTTATCCATTTTTCTCTTTCCTGGGATATTTAAGGTGTAACGAAGTGGAGGTTCTTGTCAACAGAGCAGCCCTAAACTTTGCGGTGCCTGTGTCTTGCTGATTTTTAGTTTTCCCAATTTATACGCCCATGAGTGGATGTGCCCTATGCTCCCTAAGCTGAGTTTTTTAGATGTTTCAGGACACACCGGGCACTTCTCCAGAGTGGCTGTTGGCAATTTACCTCCCGCCCATCAGCGTAGCCAGGCTCCCGTTTCTCCATGGCCTGTCCTGCATTTCTGGTTTTGACACTTTATTCAGCATGGCCCTTTTGACCGATGGGAAGCGAGACTTCTTGTAGCGCTGATTTGCCTTTCCAGGTTGCTTGGTTGGCCAAAAAGGGCGTATGCGTTTTTTCCTGAATATATTCAGGAAAAAACGCATACGCCCTTTTTGGCCAAGGACATCATTGTCGAGGTTTTGCAGCTTTTTCTGTGCTTTAAAGGCGATTCGAATCTCCCTCCTGAAATCTGTTTCCTGCAATTCTGCCTTGCTTTCAAATCCTCTTCGTTGCCTTCCCTCAATATATTTGTGGACGAGAGTCATCATTTATAAGTCGGCAGGTTTGTGAATTGCAGTGCCCCTGAGCTCCATTTTTCAACTCGCTTTCTTGGGAGCTGGCCGCAAAAGCGCAGGATTGCTTCAGGCCCTATTCTCGTCCCAGGCGGCAGGCTGGGCCTGTGGTTAATTCTTCTTCCTGATGGGAAATTAGAGTGGCCTGTGCCTGTCCCAACACCTAGAGCTAGTCTCTCATTGGTTCCCCCTCTTCCCGTTCATCCTCAGGACAAATTGCAACCTGTACGGAACAGGAGGTTAAAGGTGCTGATTCTCCAAGGAGGGAGATTGCTAGTAAAGCGGCTGGAATGGCGAACCCGTGCACAAGGAGATGAGAAATGAGGTGCATTTTAGAAACCTTTCCCGATCACACGGTGTACCATCTTCTGGGTTTCTCATGCATGTTTTCGATGTAGGAAGATGCCCTTGAACCTGGAGATTTGGGCCCCATGGGTTGGGTACCACGCAGTATTACTTTAAAGGGTCTGCGTTTGCTCACCCAACCTCACCAAACCTCTCAGCCCCAAGAGTGTCCACCCTTATGTCTCAATCAGCTGTGGGTCTAGATATGGTCAATCCAGGTGGCATCACAGCCCCTGAACGAATTTTGTAAGAATTTCTCTCTCTTTCACTGTCTTTGTTTCACGGGTTTCTAAAAGTAATTGATTTTTATAATGGGGTTTACCTGCTGTTCACTGTTGTGTTTTTGCCGCTTTACACCCACTTGACTCACTTACAGAGAGTTATAAATACATAGGTTTTAAGATTCTTACTAGTCAGATATATTCTTGGGCGGTGAAAATGTGGTGTTGAGTCCAATTCATTGATCAAGGAGTAGGTCTTGTCTATTACCTATTGGATTTAAGAAACGGTATCTGAGCTAACTTGAATCCCTTGTTTTAGCATCACCCCACCTCACCTTTCCCGTTAAGCAGCCATAGTGTGTTTTCTAAACGTGTGACTCTATTCTGTTTTGTAATTCAGTTCAAGGGTAGCGGTTTTTACATTCCCTCTATAAGTGATATCTTATGATAAGTGTCTTTATCTGTGTGACTTATTTCACTTAGAATCGTCGTACCTAAATCCACTCATCATGCTGCTACTAGCCTTATGACGTTGATTTCATGGCTGAGTGATATTCCATTGTACATAAGGACCACAACTTCTTTATCCATTTTTCTCTTTCCTGGGATATTTAAGGTGTAACGAGGTGGAGGTTCTTGTCAACAGAGCCGCCCTAAACTTTGCTGTGCCTGTGTCTTGCTGATTTTTAGTTTTCCCAAATTATACGCCCATGATTGGATGTGCCCTATGCTCCCTAAGCTGAGTTTTTTAGATGTTTCAGGACACACCGTGCACTTCTCCGGAGTGGCTGTTGGCAATTTACATCCCGCCCATCAGCATAGCCAGGCTCCCGTTTCTCCATGGCCTGTCTTGCATTTCTGGTTTTGACACTTTATTCATCATGGCCCTTTTGACCGATGGGAAGCGAGACTTCTTTGTAGCGCTGATTTGCCTTTACAGGTTGCTTGGTTGGCCAAAAAGGGCGTATGCGTTTTTTCCTGAATATATTCAGGAAAAACCGCATACGCCCTTTTTGGCCAAGGGCATCATTGTCGAGGTTTTGCCGCTTTTCCTGTGCTTTAAAGGCGATTCGAATCTTCCTCCTGAAATCTGTTTCCTGCAATTCTGCCTTGCTTTCAAATCCTCTTCGTTGCCTTCCCTCAGTATATTTGTGGACGAGAGTCATCATTTATAAGTCTGCAGGTTTGTGAATTGCAGTGCCCCTGAGCTCCATTTTTCAACTCACTTTCTTGGGGCTGGCCGCAAAAGCGCAGGATTGCTTCAGGCCCTATTCTGGTCCCGGGCGGCAGGTTGAGCCTGTGGCTAATTCTTCTTCCTGATGGGAAAATAGAGTGACCTGTGCCTGTCCCAACACCTAGAGCTAGTCTCTCATTGGTTCCCCCTCTTCCCGTTCATCCTCAGGACAAATTGCAACCTGTACGGAACAGGAGGTTAAAGGTGCTGATTCTCCAAGAAAGGAGATTGCTAGTAAAGCGGCTGGAACGGCGAACCCGAGCACAAGGAGATGAGAAATGTGGTGCGTTTTAGAAAGCTTTCCCGATCACACGGTGTACCATCTTCTGGGTTACTCATGCATGTTTTCGATGTAGGAAGATGCCCTTGAACCTGGAGATTTGGGACCCATGGGATGGGTACCACGCAGTATTACTTTAAAGGGTCTGCGTTTGCTCACCCATCCTCACCAAACCTCTCAGCCCCAAGAGTGTCCACCCTTATGTCTCAATCAGCTGTGGGTCTAGATATGGTCAATCCAGGTGGCATCACAGCCCCTGAACGAATTTTGTAAGAATTTCTATCTCTTTCACTGTCTTTGTTTCACGGGTTTTTAAAAGTAATTGATTTTTATAATGCGGTTTACCTGCTTTTCACTGCTGTGATTTTGCCGCTTTACACCCACTTGACTCACTTACAGAGAGATATCAATGCATAGGTGTTAAGATTCTTACTATTCATATATAATCTTGGGCGGTGAATTGGGGGTGTTGAGTCCAATTCACTGAGCAAGGAGTAGGTCTTGTCTATTACATATTGGGTTTATGGAACGGTATCTGAGCTAATTTGAAACCCTTGTTTTATGCATCACCCCACCTTACCTTTCCCGTTAAGCAGCCATAGTGTGTTTTCTAAACGTGTGACTCTGCTGTGATTTGTAATTCAGTTCAAGGGTAGCGGTTTTTATATTCCCTCTATAAGTGATATCTTATGATAAGTATATTTTTCTCTGTGACTTATTTCACTTAGAATCGTCCTACCTAAATCCACTCATCTTGCTGCTACTAGCCTTATGACGTTGATTTCATGGCTGAGTGATATTCCATTGTACATAAGGACCACAACTTCTTTATCCATTTTTCTCTTTCCTGGGATATTTAAGGTGTAACGAAGTGGAGGTTCTTGTCAACAGAGCAGCCCTAAACTTTGGGGTGCCTGTGTCTTGCTGATTTTTAGTTTTCCCAATTTATACGCCCATGAGTGGATGTGCCCTATGCTCTCTAAGCTGAGTTTTTTACATGTTTCAGGACATACCGTGCACTTCTCCAGAGTGGCTGTTGGCAATTTACATCCCGCCCATCAGCGTAGCCAGGCTCCCGTTTCTCCATGGCCTGTCCTACATTTCTGGTTTTGACACTTTATTCAGCATGGCCCTTTTGACCGATGGGAAGCGAGACTTCTTTGTAGCGCTGATTTGCCTTTCCAGGTTGCTTGGTTGGCCAAAAAGAGCGTATGCGTTTTTTCCTGAATATATTCAGGAAAAAACGCATACGCCCTTTTTGGCCAAGGGCATCATTGTCGAGGTTTTGCCGCTTTTCCTGTGCTTTAAAGGCGATTCGAATCTCCCTCCTGAAATCTGTTTCCTGCAATTCTGCCTTGCTTTCAAATCCTCTTCGTTGCCTTCCCTCAGTATATTTTTGGACGAGAGTCATCATTTATAAGTCTGCAGGTTTGTGAATTGCAGTGCCCCTGAGCTCCATTTTTCAACTCGCTTTCTTGGGGCTGGCTGCAAAAGCGCAGGATTGCTTCAGGCCCTATTCTGGTCCCGGGGGGCAGGTTGAGCCTGTGGCTAATTCTTCTTCCTGATGGGAAAATAGAGTGACCTGTGCCTGTCCCAACACCTAGAGCTAGTCTCTCATTGGTTCCCCCTCTTCCCGTTCATCCTCAGGACAAATTGCACCCTGTACGGAACAGGAGGTTAAAGGTGCTGATTCTCCAAGGAGGGAGATTGCTAGTAAAGCGGCTGGAATGGCGAACCCGAGCACAAGGAGATGAGAAATGAGGTGCGATTTTGAAACCTTTCCCGATCACACGGTGTACCATCTTCTGGGTTTCTCATGCATGTTTTCGATGTAGGAAGATGCCCTTGAACCTGGAGATTTGGGACCCATGGGATGGGTACCACGCAGTATTACTTTAAAGGGTCTGCGTTTGCTCACCCAACCTCACCAAACCTCTCAGCCCCAAGAGTGTCCACCCTTATGTCTCAATCAGCTGTGGGTCTAGATATGGTCAATCCAGGTGGCATCACAGCCCCTGAACGAATTTTGTAAGAATTTCTCTCTCTTTCACTGTCTTTGTTTCACGGGTTTTTAAAAGTAATTGATTTTTATAATGGGGTTTACCTGCTTTTCACTGCTGTGATTTTGCCGCTTTACACCCACTTGACTCACTTACAGAGAGATATCAATGCATAGGTTTCAAGATTTTACTAGTCAGATATATTCTTGGGCGGTGAATAGGGGGTGTTGAGTCCAATTCATTGAGCAAGGAGTAGGGCTTGTCTATTACATATTGGGTTTATGGAACGGTATCTGAGCTAATTTGAATCCCTTGTTTTATGCATCACCCCACCTCACCTTTCCCGTTAAGCAGCCATAGTGTGTTTTCTAAACGTGTGACTCTATTCTGTTTTGTAATTCAGTTCAAGGGTAGCGGTTTTTACATTCCCTCTATAAGTGTTATCTTTTTTTTTTTCGATTTAACAACTTTATTGAGATATAATTGGCATACAATAAACTTGTGGATACTTTAAATATATTATTTGATAAATGTTGACATATGTATACACCTCAGTGGCATTTCTTAATCTGAGTTACTGCAGCAAAAGTGAACAGATTGACCATAATTGCCCCATGGTATGAGCTAATCCATCGCTTCCTTTATCAGGGCAAAACCACCCTTTTGCTATGCCTTTGGTAGTAAAAATTAAGACCTACGCAAGTGAGCAGTTCTGAGTAGTTTTGGTTTAGAGCTGGGGTAGAAAGCCCGGGCTAGGGAAGACAGAAGGGAATAGGGAGGTACCTGCTCGTTGTGTAGCCAAGAGCTGTCAGCTTTCCAGCCCAGGATTCGAGGCAGAGAAGTTTCCATCTGGAGATGGAGGCCCACCTTAGCTACTGAGTGCACCCTGGAACCTCCCGAGACCTGCAGGCAGGGTGGGCTGGGAGATGACCTAGTGGATAGCTCACTCAGGGGCCTCCTAATCCTGAGATATCTCCAGGGTGTTATCAGAGACCTCTGGAGGTTAAAAACAAGCCTTTCCACTTATTTACATGCAGTGCCCTTTTAGCCAAATCCTAAACCTTGCCGGACAGTGTGTGCTTATTAGGAGGAGGAGGGCCCAGGTGGATCAGGTCAGGGCCACACACACTGAGCGTGCGGGCTTTGGCCTGTGGTGGATCCTTCTCTCCACTCTCCTCTGTAAGATGGACATCACGAAAGCACCACCTCATGGGGATTTGTGAGGATTAAGTGAGGCAGTGCTTCTAAAGTACTGAGCGCTGAGCCCAAGGCCTGTCCAGTGTCCCCTCCGTGGGTTATCAGCTCAGGTTCCCTCCTGGCAAGGAGAGGGACTGGGCTTGGCCTTGACTCCATGGGCACGTCTACTATGAGTGAGGGGGCTACGTCCTTTCTATAAGTGATATCTTATGACAAGTGTCTTATTCTGTGTGACTTATTTCTCTTAGAATCGTCGTACCTAAATCCACTCATCATGCTGCTACTAGCCTTATGACGTTGATTTCATGGCTAAGTGATATTCCATTGTACATAAGGACCACAACTTCTTTATCCATTTTTGTCTTTCCTGGGATATTTAAGGTGTAACGAAGTGGAGGTTCTTGTCAACAGAGCAGCCCTAAACTTTGCGGTGCCTGTGTCTTGCTGATTTTTAGTTTTCCCAATTTATACGCCCATGAGTGGATGTGCCCTATGCTCCCTAAGCTGAGTTTTTTAGATGTTTCAGGACACACCGGGCACTTCTCCAGAGTGGCTGTTGGCAATTTACCTCCCGCCCATCAGCGTAGCCAGGCTCCCGTTTCTCCATGGCCTGTCCTGCATTTCTGGTTTTGACACTTTATTCAGCATGGCCCTTTTGACCGATGGGAAGCGAGACTTCTTGTAGCGCTGATTTGCCTTTCCAGGTTGCTTGGTTGGCCAAAAAGGGCGTATGCGTTTTTTCCTGAATATATTCAGGAAAAAACGCATACGCCCTTTTTGGCCAAGGACATCATTGTCGAGGTTTTGCAGCTTTTTCTGTGCTTTAAAGGCGATTCGAATCTCCCTCCTGAAATCTGTTTCCTGCAATTCTGCCTTGCTTTCAAATCCTCTTCGTTGCCTTCCCTCAATATATTTGTGGACGAGAGTCATCATTTATAAGTCGGCAGGTTTGTGAATTGCAGTGCCCCTGAGCTCCATTTTTCAACTCGCTTTCTTGGGAGCTGGCCGCAAAAGCGCAGGATTGCTTCAGGCCCTATTCTCGTCCCAGGCGGCAGGCTGGGCCTGTGGTTAATTCTTCTTCCTGATGGGAAATTAGAGTGGCCTGTGCCTGTCCCAACACCTAGAGCTAGTCTCTCATTGGTTCCCCCTCTTCCCGTTCATCCTCAGGACAAATTGCAACCTGTACGGAACAGGAGGTTAAAGGTGCTGATTCTCCAAGGAGGGAGATTGCTAGTAAAGCGGCTGGAATGGCGAACCCGTGCACAAGGAGATGAGAAATGAGGTGCATTTTAGAAACCTTTCCCGATCACACGGTGTACCATCTTCTGGGTTTCTCATGCATGTTTTCGATGTAGGAAGATGCCCTTGAACCTGGAGATTTGGGCCCCATGGGTTGGGTACCACGCAGTATTACTTTAAAGGGTCTGCGTTTGCTCACCCAACCTCACCAAACCTCTCAGCCCCAAGAGTGTCCACCCTTATGTCTCAATCAGCTGTGGGTCTAGATATGGTCAATCCAGGTGGCATCACAGCCCCTGAACGAATTTTGTAAGAATTTCTCTCTCTTTCACTGTCTTTGTTTCACGGGTTTCTAAAAGTAATTGATTTTTATAATGGGGTTTACCTGCTGTTCACTGTTGTGTTTTTGCCGCTTTACACCCACTTGACTCACTTACAGAGAGTTATAAATACATAGGTTTTAAGATTCTTACTAGTCAGATATATTCTTGGGCGGTGAAAATGTGGTGTTGAGTCCAATTCATTGATCAAGGAGTAGGTCTTGTCTATTACCTATTGGATTTAAGAAACGGTATCTGAGCTAACTTGAATCCCTTGTTTTAGCATCACCCCACCTCACCTTTCCCGTTAAGCAGCCATAGTGTGTTTTCTAAACGTGTGACTCTATTCTGTTTTGTAATTCAGTTCAAGGGTAGCGGTTTTTACATTCCCTCTATAAGTGATATCTTATGATAAGTGTCTTTATCTGTGTGACTTATTTCACTTAGAATCGTCGTACCTAAATCCACTCATCATGCTGCTACTAGCCTTATGACGTTGATTTCATGGCTGAGTGATATTCCATTGTACATAAGGACCACAACTTCTTTATCCATTTTTCTCTTTCCTGGGATATTTAAGGTGTAACGAGGTGGAGGTTCTTGTCAACAGAGCCGCCCTAAACTTTGCTGTGCCTGTGTCTTGCTGATTTTTAGTTTTCCCAAATTATACGCCCATGATTGGATGTGCCCTATGCTCCCTAAGCTGAGTTTTTTAGATGTTTCAGGACACACCGTGCACTTCTCCGGAGTGGCTGTTGGCAATTTACATCCCGCCCATCAGCATAGCCAGGCTCCCGTTTCTCCATGGCCTGTCTTGCATTTCTGGTTTTGACACTTTATTCATCATGGCCCTTTTGACCGATGGGAAGCGAGACTTCTTTGTAGCGCTGATTTGCCTTTACAGGTTGCTTGGTTGGCCAAAAAGGGCGTATGCGTTTTTTCCTGAATATATTCAGGAAAAAACGCATACGCCCTTTTTGGCCAAGGGCATCATTGTCGAGGTTTTGCCGCTTTTCCTGTGCTTTAAAGGCGATTCGAATCTCCCTCGTGAAATCTGTTTCCTGCAATTCTGCCTTGCTTTCAAATCCTCTTCGTTGCCTTCCCTCAGTATATTTGTGGACGAGAGTCATCATTTATAAGTCTGCAGGTTTGTGAATTGCAGTGCCCCTGAGCTCCATTTTTCAACTCACTTTCTTGGGGCTGGCCGCAAAAGCGCAGGATTGCTTCAGGCCCTATTCTGGTCCCGGGCGGCAGGTTGAGCCTGTGGCTAATTCTTCTTCCTGATGGGAAAATAGAGTGACCTGTGCCTGTCCCAACACCTAGAGCTAGTCTCTCATTGGTTCCCCCTCTTCCCGTTCATCCTCAGGACAAATTGCAACCTGTACGGAACAGGAGTTTAAAGGTGCTGATTCTCCAAGAAGGGAGATTGCTAGTAAAGCGGCTGGAACGGCGAACCCGAGCACAAGGAGATGAGAAATGTGGTGCGTTTTAGAAAGCTTTCCCGATCACACGGTGTACCATCTTCTGGGTTTCTCATGCATGTTTTCGATGTAGGAAGATGCCCTTGAACCTGGAGATTTGGGACCCATGGGATGGGTACCACGCAGTATTACTTTAAAGGGTCTGCGTTTGCTCACCCATCCTCACCAAACCTCTCAGCCCCAAGAGTGTCCACCCTTATGTCTCAATCAGCTGTGGGTCTAGATATGGTCAATCCAGGTGGCATCACAGCCCCTGAACGAATTTTGTAAGAATTTCTATCTCTTTCACTGTCTTTGTTTCACGGGTTTTTAAAAGTAATTGATTTTTATAATGCGGTTTACCTGCTTTTCACTGCTGTGATTTTGCCGCTTTACACCCACTTGACTCACTTACAGAGAGATATCAATGCATAGGTGTTAAGATTCTTACTATTCAGATATAATCTTGGGCGGTGAATTGGGGGTGTTGAGTCCAATTCACTGAGCAAGGAGTAGGTCTTGTCTATTACATATTGGGTTTATGGAACGGTATCTGAGCTAATTTGAAACCCTTGTTTTATGCATCACCCCACCTTACCTTTCCCGTTAAGCAGCCATAGTGTGTTTTCTAAACGTGTGACTCTGCTGTGATTTGTAATTCAGTTCAAGGGTAGCGGTTTTTATATTCCCTCTATAAGTGATATCTTATGATAAGTATATTTTTCTCTGTGACTTATTTCACTTAGAATCGTCCTACCTAAATCCACTCATCTTGCTGCTACTAGCCTTATGACGTTGATTTCATGGCTGAGTGATATTCCATTGTACATAAGGACCACAACTTCTTTATCCATTTTTCTCTTTCCTGGGATATTTAAGGTGTAACGAAGTGGAGGTTCTTGTCAACAGAGCAGCCCTAAACTTTGGGGTGCCTGTGTCTTGCTGATTTTTAGTTTTCCCAATTTATACGCCCATGAGTGGATGTGCCCTATGCTCTCTAAGCTGAGTTTTTTACATGTTTCAGGACATACCGTGCACTTCTCCAGAGTGGCTGTTGGCAATTTACATCCCGCCCATCAGCGTAGCCAGGCTCCCGTTTCTCCATGGCCTGTCCTACATTTCTGGTTTTGACACTTTATTCAGCATGGCCCTTTTGACCGATGGGAAGCGAGACTTCTTTGTAGCGCTGATTTGCCTTTCCAGGTTGCTTGGTTGGCCAAAAAGAGCGTATGCGTTTTTTCCTGAATATATTCAGGAAAAAACGCATACGCCCTTTTTGGCCAAGGGCATCATTGTCGAGGTTTTGCCGCTTTTCCTGTGCTTTAAAGGCGATTCGAATCTCCCTCCTGAAATCTGTTTCCTGCAATTCTGCCTTGCTTTCAAATCCTCTTCGTTGCCTTCCCTCAGTATATTTTTGGACGAGAGTCATCATTTATAAGTCTGCAGGTTTGTGAATTGCAGTGCCCCTGAGCTCCATTTTTCAACTCGCTTTCTTGGGGCTGGCTGCAAAAGCGCAGGATTGCTTCAGGCCCTATTCTGGTCCCGGGGGGCAGGTTGAGCCTGTGGCTAATTCTTCTTCCTGATGGGAAAATAGAGTGACCTGTGCCTGTCCCAACACCTAGAGCTAGTCTCTCATTGGTTCCCCCTCTTCCCGTTCATCCTCAGGACAAATTGCACCCTGTACGGAACAGGAGGTTAAAGGTGCTGATTCTCCAAGGAGGGAGATTGCTAGTAAAGCGGCTGGAATGGCGAACCCGAGCACAAGGAGATGAGAAATGAGGTGCGTTTTAGAAACCTTTCCCGATCACACGGTGTACCATCTTCTGGGTTTCTCATGCTTGTTTTCGATGTAGGAAGATGCCCTTGAACCTGGAGATTTGGGCCCCATGGGTTGGGTACCACGCAGTATTACTTTAAAGGGTCTGCGTTTGCTCACCCAACCTCACCAAACCTCTCAGCCCCAAGAGTGTCCACCCTTATGTCTCAATCAGCTGTGGGTCTAGATATGGTCAACCCAGGTGGCATCACAGCCCCTGAACGAATTTTGTAAGAATTTCTCTCTCTTTCACTGTCTTTGTTTCACGGGTTTTTAAAAGTAATTGATTTTTATAATGGGGTTTACCTGCTGTTCACTGCTGTGTTTTTGCCGCTTTACACCCACTTGACTCACTTACAGAGAGTTATAAATACATAGGTTTTAAGATTCTTACTAGTCAGATATATTCTTGGGCGGTGAAAATGTGGTGTTGAGTCCAATTCATTGATCAAGGAGTAGGTCTTGTCTATTACCTATTGGGTTTAAGAAACGATATCTGACCTAACATGAATCCCTTGTTTTAGCATCACCCCACCTCACCTTTCCCGTTAAGCAGCCATAGTGTGTTTTCTAAACGTGTGACTCTATTCTGTTTTGTAATTCAGTTCAAGGGTAGCGGTTTTTACATTCCCTCTATAAGTGTTATCTTTTTTTTTGTTCGATTTAACAACTTTATTGAGATATAATTGGCATACAATAAACTTGTGGATACTTTAAATATATTATTTGATAAATGTTGACATATGTATACACCTCAGTGGCATTTCTTAATCTGAGTTACTGCAGCAAAAGTAAACAGATTGACCATAATTGCCCCATGGTATGAGCTAATCCATCGCTTCCTTTATCAGGGCAAAACCACCCTTTTGCTATGCCTTTGGTAGTAAAAATTAAGACCTACGCAAGTGAGCAGTTCTGAGTAGTTTTGGTTTAGAGCTGGGGTAGAAAGCCCGGGCTAGGGAAGGCAGAAGGGAATAGGGAGGTACCTGCTCGTTGTGTAGCCAAGAGCTGTCAGCTTTCCAGCCCAGGATTCGAGGCAGAGAAGTTTCCATCTGGAGATGGAGGCCCACCTTAGCTACTGAGTGCACCCTGGTACCTCCCGAGACCTGCAGGCAGGGTGGGCTGGGAGATGACCTAGTGGATAGCTCACTCAGGGGCCTCCTAATCCTGAGATATCTCCAGGGTGTTATCAGAGACCTCTGGAGGTTAAAAACAAGCCTTTCCACTTATTTACATGCAGTGCCCTTTTAGCCAAATCCTAAACCTTGCCGGACACTGTGTGCTTATTAGGAGGAGGAGGGCCCAGGTGGATCAGGTCAGGGCCACACACACTGAGCGTGCGGGCTTTGGCCTGTGGTGGATCCTTCTCTCCACTCTCCTCTGTAAGATGGACATCACGAAAGCACCACCTCATGGGGATTTGTGAGGATTAAGTGAGGCAGTGCTTCTAAAGTACTGAGCGCTGAGCCCAAGGCCTGTCCAGTGTCCCCTCCGTGGGTTATCAGCTCAGGTTCCCTCCTGGCAAGGAGAGGGACTGGGCTTGGCCTTGACTCCATGGGCACGTCTACTATGAGGGAGGGGGCTACGTCCCTTCTATAAGTGATATCTTATGACAAGTGTCTTATTCTGTGTGACTTATTTCTCTTAGAATCGTCGTACCTAAATCCACTCATCATGCTGCTACTAGCCTTATGACGTTGATTTCATGGCTGAGTGATATTCCATTGTACATAAGGACCACAACTTCTTTATCCATTTTTCTCTTTCCTGGGATATTTAAGGTGTAACGAAGTGGAGGTTCTTGTCAACAGAGCAGCCCTAAACTTTGCGGTGCCTGTGTCTTGCTGATTTTTAGTTTTCCCAATTTATACGCCCATGAGTGGATGTGCACTATGCTCCCTAAGCTGAGTTTTTTAGATGTTTCAGGACACACCGGGCACTTCTCCAGAGTGGCTGTTGGCAATTTACCTCCCGCCCATCAGCGTAGCCAGGCTCCCGTTTCTCCATGGCCTGTCCTGCATTTCTGGTTTTGACACTTTATTCAGCATGGCCCTTTTGACCGATGGGAAGCGAGACTTCTTTGTAGCGCTGATTTGCCTTTCCAGGTTGCTTGGTTGGCCAAAAAGGGCGTATGCGTTTTTTCCTGAATATATTCAGGAAAAAACGCATACGCCCTTTTTGGCCAAGGGCATCATTGTCGAGGTTTTGCCGCTTTTCCTGTGCTTTAAAGGCGATTCGAATCTCCCTCGTGAAATCTGTTTCCTGCAATTCTGCCTTGTTTTCAAATCCTCTTCGTTGCCTTCCCTCAGTATATTTTTGGACGAGAGTCATCATTTATAAGTCTGCAGGTTTGTGAATTGCAGTCCCCCTGAGCTCCATTTTTCAACTCGCTTTCTTGGGGCTGGCTGCAAAAGCGCAGGATTGCTTCAGGCCCTATTCTGGTCCCGGGCGGCAGGTTGAGCCTGTGGCTAATTCTTCTTCCTAATGGGAAAATAGAGTGACCTGTGCCTGTCCCAACACCTAGAGCTAGTCTCTCATTGGTTCCCCCTCTTCCCGTTCATCCTCAGGACAAATTGCAACCTGTACGGAACAGGAGGTTAAAGGTGCTGATTCTCCAAGGAGGGAGATTGCTAGTAAAGCGGCTGGAATGGCGAACCCGAGCACAAGGAGATGAGAAATGAGGTGCGTTTTAGAAACCTTTCCCGATCACACGGTGTACCATCTTCTGGGTTTCTCATGCTTGTTTTCGATGTAGGAAGATGCCCTTGAACCTGGAGATTTGGGCCCCATGGGTTGGGTACCACGCAGTATTACTTTAAAGGGTCTGCGTTTGCTCACCCAACCTCACCAAACCTCTCAGCCCCAAGAGTGTCCACCCTTATGTCTCAATCAGCTGTGGGTCTAGATATGGTCAATCCAGGTGGCATCACAGCCCCTGAACAAATTTTGTAAGAATTTCTCTCTCTTTCACTGTCTTTGTTTCACGGGTTTTTAAAAGTAATTGATTTTTATAATGGGGTTTACCTGCTGTTCACTGCTGTGTTTTTGCCGCTTTACACCCACTTGACTCACTTACAGAGAGTTATAAATACATAGGTTTTAAGATTCTTACTAGTCAGATATATTCTTGGGCGGTGAAAATGTGGTGTTGAGTCCAATTCATTGATCAAGGAGTAGGTCTTGTCTATTACCTATTGTGTTTAAGAAACGATATCTGAGCTAACTTGAATCCCTTGTTTTAGCATCACCCCACCTCACCTTTCCCGTTAAGCAGCCATAGTGTGTTTTCTAAACGTGTGACTCTATTCTGTTTTGTAATTCAGTTCAAGGGTAGCGGTTTTTACATTCCCTCTATAAGTGTTATCTTTTTTTTTGTTCGATTTAACAACTTTATTGAGATATAATTGGCATACAATAAACTTGTGGATACTTTAAATATATTATTTGATAAATGTTGACATATGTATACACCTCAGTGGCATTTCTTAATCTGAGTTACTGCAGCAAAAGTGAACAGATTGACCATAATTGCCCCATGGTATGAGCTAATCCATCGCTTCCTTTATCAGGGCAAAACCACCCTTTTGCTATGCCTTTGGTAGTAAAAATTAAGACCTACACAAGTGAGCAGTTCTGAGTAGTTTTGGTTTAGAGCTGGGGTAGAAAGCCCGGGCTAGGGAAGACAGAAGGGAATAGGGAGGTACCTGCTCGTTGTGTAGCCAAGAGCTGTCAGCTTTCCAGCCCAGGATTCGAGGCAGAGAAGTTTCCATCTGGAGATGGAGGCCCACCTTAGCTACTGAGTGCACCCTGGAACCTCCCGAGACCTGCAGGCAGGGTGGGCTGGGAGATGACCTAGTGGATAGCTCACTCAGGGGCCTCCTAATCCTGAGATATCTCCAGGGTGTTATCAGAGACCTCTGGAGGTTAAAAACAAGCCTTTCCACTTATTTACATGCAGTGCCCTTTTAGCCAAATCCTAAACCTTGCCGGACAGTGTGTGCTTATTAGGAGGAGGAGGGCCCAGGTGGATCAGGTCAGGGCCACACACACTGAGCGTGCGGGCTTTGGCCTGTGGTGGATCCTTCTCTCCACTCTCCTCTGTAAGATGGACATCACGAAAGCACCACCTCATGGGGATTTGTGAGGATTAAGTGAGGCAGTGCTTCTAAAGTACTGAGCGCTGAGCCCAAGGCCTGTCCAGTGTCCCCTCCGTGGGTTATCAGCTCAGGTTCCCTCCTGGCAAGGAGAGGGACTGGGCTTGGCCTTGACTCCATGGGCACGTCTACTATGAGGGAGGGGGCTACGTCCCTTCTATAAGTGATATCTTATGACAAGTGTCTTATTCTGTGTGACTTATTTCTCTTAGAATCGTCGTACCTAAATCCACTCATCATGCTGCTACTAGCCTTATGACGTTGATTTCATGGCTGAGTGATATTCCATTGTACATAAGGACCACAACTTCTTTATCCATTTTTGTCTTTCCTGGGATATTTAAGGTGTAACGAAGTGGAGGTTCTTGTCAACAGAGCAGCCCTAAACTTTGCGGTGCCTGTGTCTTGCTGATTTTTAGTTTTCCCAATTTATACGCCCATGAGTGGATGTGCCCTATGCTCCCTAAGCTGAGTTTTTTAGATGTTTCAGGACACACCGGGCACTTCTCCAGAGTGGCTGTTGGCAATTTACCTCCCGCCCATCAGCGTAGCCAGGCTCCCGTTTCTCCATGGCCTGTCCTGCATTTCTGGTTTTGACACTTTATTCAGCATGGCCCTTTTGACCGATGGGAAGCGAGACTTCTTGTAGCGCTGATTTGCCTTTCCAGGTTGCTTGGTTGGCCAAAAAGGGCGTATGCGTTTTTTCCTGAATATATTCAGGAAAAAACGCATACGCCCTTTTTGGCCAAGGACATCATTGTCGAGGTTTTGCAGCTTTTTCTGTGCTTTAAAGGCGATTCGAATCTCCCTCCTGAAATCTGTTTCCTGCAATTCTGCCTTGCTTTCAAATCCTCTTCGTTGCCTTCCCTCAATATATTTGTGGACGAGAGTCATCATTTATAAGTCGGCAGGTTTGTGAATTGCAGTGCCCCTGAGCTCCATTTTTCAACTCGCTTTCTTGGGAGCTGGCCGCAAAAGCGCAGGATTGCTTCAGGCCCTATTCTCGTCCCAGGCGGCAGGCTGGGCCTGTGGTTAATTCTTCTTCCTGATGGGAAATTAGAGTGGCCTGTGCCTGTCCCAACACCTAGAGCTAGTCTCTCATTGGTTCCCCCTCTTCCCGTTCATCCTCAGGACAAATTGCAACCTGTACGGAACAGGAGGTTAAAGGTGCTGATTCTCCAAGGAGGGAGATTGCTAGTAAAGCAGCTGGAATGGCGAACCCGAGCACAAGGAGATGAGAAATGAGGTGCATTTTAGAAACCTTTCCCGATCACACGGTGTACCATCTTCTGGGTTTCTCATGCATGTTTTCGATGTAGGAAGATGCCCTTGAACCTGGAGATTTGGGCCCCATGGGTTGGGTACCACGCAGTTTTACTTTAAAGGGTCTGCGTTTGCTCACCCAACCTCACCAAACCTCTCAGCCCCAAGAGTGTCCACCCTTATGTCTCAATCAGCTGTGGGTCTAGATATGGTCAATCCAGGTGGCATCACAGCCCCTGAACGAATTTCGTAAGAATTTCTCTCTCTTTCACTGTCTTTGTTTCACGGGTTTCTAAAAGTAATTGATTTTTATAATGGGGTTTACCTGCTGTTCACTGTTGTGTTTTTGCCGCTTTACACCCACTTGACTCACTTACAGAGAGTTATAAATACATAGGTTTTAAGATTCTTACTAGTCAGATATATTCTTGGGCGGTGAAAATGTGGTGTTGAGTCCAATTCATTGATCAAGGAGTAGGTCTTGTCTATTACCTATTGGATTTAAGAAACGGTATCTGAGCTAACTTGAATCCCTTGTTTTAGCATCACCCCACCTCACCTTTCCCGTTAAGCAGCCATAGTGTGTTTTCTAAACGTGTGACTCTATTCTGTTTTGTAATTCAGTTCAAGGGTAGCGGTTTTTACATTCCCTCTATAAGTGATATCTTATGATAAGTGTCTTTATCTGTGTGACTTATTTCACTTAGAATCATCGTACCTAAATCCACTCATCATGCTGCTACTAGCCTTATGACGTTGATTTCATGGCTGAGTGATATTCCATTGTACATAAGGACCACAACTTCTTTATCCATTTTTCTCTTTCCTGGGATATTTAAGGTGTAACGAGGTGGAGGTTCTTGTCAACAGAGCCGCCCTAAACTTTGCTGTGCCTGTGTCTTGCTGATTTTTAGTTTTCCCAAATTATACGCCCATGATTGGATGTGCCCTATGCTCCCTAAGCTGAGTTTTTTAGATGTTTCAGGACACACCGTGCACTTCTCCGGAGTGGCTGTTGGCAATTTACATCCCGCCCATCAGCATAGCCAGGCTCCCGTTTCTCCATGGCCTGTCTTGCATTTCTGGTTTTGACACTTTATTCATCATGGCCCTTTTGACCGATGGGAAGCGAGACTTCTTTGTAGCGCTGATTTGCCTTTACAGGTTGCTTGGTTGGCCAAAAAGGGCGTATGCGTTTTTTCCTGAATATATTCAGGAAAAAACGCATACGCCCTTTTTGGCCAAGGGCATCATTGTCGAGGTTTTGCCGCTTTTCCTGTGCTTTAAAGGCGATTCGAATCTCCCTCGTGAAATCTGTTTCCTGCAATTCTGCCTTGCTTTCAAATCCTCTTCGTTGCCTTCCCTCAGTATATTTGTGGACGAGAGTCATCATTTATAAGTCTGCAGGTTTGTGAATTGCAGTGCCCCTGAGCTCCATTTTTCAACTCACTTTCTTGGGGCTGGCCGCAAAAGCGCAGGATTGCTTCAGGCCCTATTCTGGTCCCGGGCGGCAGGTTGAGCCTGTGGCTAATTCTTCTTCCTGATGGGAAAATAGAGTGACCTGTGCCTGTCCCAACACCTAGAGCTAGTCTCTCATTGGTTCCCCCTCTTCCCGTTCATCCTCAGGACAAATTGCAACCTGTACGGAACAGGAGGTTAAAGGTGCTGATTCTCCAAGAAGGGAGATTGCTAGTAAAGCGGCTGGAACGGCGAACCCGAGCACAAGGAGATGAGAAATGTGGTGCGTTTTAGAAAGCTTTCCCGATCACACGGTGTACCATCTTCTGGGTTACTCATGCATGTTTTCGATGTAGGAAGATGCCCTTGAACCTGGAGATTTGGGACCCATGGGATGGGTACCACGCAGTATTACTTTAAAGGGTCTGCGTTTGCTCACCCATCCTCACCAAACCTCTCAGCCCCAAGAGTGTCCACCCTTATGTCTCAATCAGCTGTGGGTCTAGATATGGTCAATCCAGGTGGCATCACAGCCCCTGAACGAATTTTGTAAGAATTTCTATCTCTTTCACTGTCTTTGTTTCACGGGTTTTTAAAAGTAATTGATTTTTATAATGCGGTTTACCTGCTTTTCACTGCTGTGATTTTGCCGCTTTACACCCACTTGACTCACTTACAGAGAGATATCAATGCATAGGTGTTAAGATTCTTACTATTCATATATAATCTTGGGCGGTGAATTGGGGGTGTTGAGTCCAATTCACTGAGCAAGGAGTAGGTCTTGTCTATTACATATTGGGTTTATGGAACGGTATCTGAGCTAATTTGAAACCCTTGTTTTATGCATCACCCCACCTTACCTTTCCCGTTAAGCAGCCATAGTGTGTTTTCTAAACGTGTGACTCTGCTGTGATTTGTAATTCAGTTCAAGGGTAGCGGTTTTTATATTCCCTCTATAAGTGATATCTTATGATAAGTATATTTTTCTCTGTGACTTATTTCACTTAGAATCGTCCTACCTAAATCCACTCATCTTGCTGCTACTAGCCTTATGACGTTGATTTCATGGCTGAGTGATATTCCATTGTACATAAGGACCACAACTTCTTTATCCATTTTTCTCTTTCCTGGGATATTTAAGGTGTAACGAAGTGGAGGTTCTTGTCAACAGAGCAGCCCTAAACTTTGGGGTGCCTGTGTCTTGCTGATTTTTAGTTTTCCCAATTTATACGCCCATGAGTGGATGTGCCCTATGCTCTCTAAGCTGAGTTTTTTACATGTTTCAGGACATACCGTGCACTTCTCCAGAGTGGCTGTTGGCAATTTACATCCCGCCCATCAGCGTAGCCAGGCTCCCGTTTCTCCATGGCCTGTCCTACATTTCTGGTTTTGACACTTTATTCAGCATGGCCCTTTTGACCGATGGGAAGCGAGACTTCTTTGTAGCGCTGATTTGCCTTTCCAGGTTGCTTGGTTGGCCAAAAAGAGCGTATGCGTTTTTTCCTGAATATATTCAGGAAAAAACGCATACGCCCTTTTTGGCCAAGGGCATCATTGTCGAGGTTTTGCCGCTTTTCCTGTGCTTTAAAGGCGATTCGAATCTCCCTCCTGAAATCTGTTTCCTGCAATTCTGCCTTGCTTTCAAATCCTCTTCGTTGCCTTCCCTCAGTATATTTTTGGACGAGAGTCATCATTTATAAGTCTGCAGGTTTGTGAATTGCAGTGCCCCTGAGCTCCATTTTTCAACTCGCTTTCTTGGGGCTGGCTGCAAAAGCGCAGGATTGCTTCAGGCCCTATTCTGGTCCCGGGGGGCAGGTTGAGCCTGTGGCTAATTCTTCTTCCTGATGGGAAAATAGAGTGACCTGTGCCTGTCCCAACACCTAGAGCTAGTCTCTCATTGGTTCCCCCTCTTCCCGTTCATCCTCAGGACAAATTGCACCCTGTACGGAACAGGAGGTTAAAGGTGCTGATTCTCCAAGGAGGGAGATTGCTAGTAAAGCGGCTGGAATGGCGAACCCGAGCACAAGGAGATGAGAAATGAGGTGCGATTTTGAAACCTTTCCCGATCACACGGTGTACCATCTTCTGGGTTTCTCATGCATGTTTTCGATGTAGGAAGATGCCCTTGAACCTGGAGATTTGGGACCCATGGGATGGGTACCACGCAGTATTACTTTAAAGGGTCTGCGTTTGCTCACCCAACCTCACCAAACCTCTCAGCCCCAAGAGTGTCCACCCTTATGTCTCAATCAGCTGTGGGTCTAGATATGGTCAATCCAGGTGGCATCACAGCCCCTGAACGAATTTTGTAAGAATTTCTCTCTCTTTCACTGTCTTTGTTTCACGGGTTTTTAAAAGTAATTGATTTTTATAATGGGGTTTACCTGCTTTTCACTGCTGTGATTTTGCCGCTTTACACCCACTTGACTCACTTACAGAGAGATATCAATGCATAGGTTTCAAGATTTTACTAGTCAGATATATTCTTGGGCGGTGAATAGGGGGTGTTGAGTCCAATTCATTGAGCAAGGAGTAGGGCTTGTCTATTACATATTGGGTTTATGGAACGGTATCTGAGCTAATTTGAATCCCTTGTTTTATGCATCACCCCACCTCACCTTTCCCGTTAAGCAGCCATAGTGTGTTTTCTAAACGTGTGACTCTATTCTGTTTTGTAATTCAGTTCAAGGGTAGCGGTTTTTACATTCCCTCTATAAGTGTTATCTTTTTTTTTTTTCGATTTAACAACTTTATTGAGATATAATTGGCATACAATAAACTTGTGGATACTTTAAATATATTATTTGATAAATGTTGACATATGTATACACCTCAGTGGCATTTCTTAATCTGAGTTACTGCAGCAAAAGTGAACAGATTGACCATAATTGCCCCATGGTATGAGCTAATCCATCGCTTCCTTTATCAGGGCAAAACCACCCTTTTGCTATGCCTTTGGTAGTAAAAATTAAGACCTACGCAAGTGAGCAGTTCTGAGTAGTTTTGGTTTAGAGCTGGGGTAGAAAGCCCGGGCTAGGGAAGACAGAAGGGAATAGGGAGGTACCTGCTCGTTGTGTAGCCAAGAGCTGTCAGCTTTCCAGCCCAGGATTCGAGGCAGAGAAGTTTCCATCTGGAGATGGAGGCCCACCTTAGCTACTGAGTGCACCCTGGAACCTCCCGAGACCTGCAGGCAGGGTGGGCTGGGAGATGACCTAGTGGATAGCTCACTCAGGGGCCTCCTAATCCTGAGATATCTCCAGGGTGTTATCAGAGACCTCTGGAGGTTAAAAACAAGCCTTTCCACTTATTTACATGCAGTGCCCTTTTAGCCAAATCCTAAACCTTGCCGGACAGTGTGTGCTTATTAGGAGGAGGAGGGCCCAGGTGGATCAGGTCAGGGCCACACACACTGAGCGTGCGGGCTTTGGCCTGTGGTGGATCCTTCTCTCCACTCTCCTCTGTAAGATGGACATCACGAAAGCACCACCTCATGGGGATTTGTGAGGATTAAGTGAGGCAGTGCTTCTAAAGTACTGAGCGCTGAGCCCAAGGCCTGTCCAGTGTCCCCTCCGTGGGTTATCAGCTCAGGTTCCCTCCTGGCAAGGAGAGGGACTGGGCTTGGCCTTGACTCCATGGGCACGTCTACTATGAGGGAGGGGGCTACGTCCCTTCTATAAGTGATATCTTATGACAAGTGTCTTATTCTGTGTGACTTATTTCTCTTAGAATCGTCGTACCTAAATCCACTCATCATGCTGCTACTAGCCTTATGACGTTGATTTCATGGCTGAGTGATATTCCATTGTACATAAGGACCACAACTTCTTTATCCATTTTTGTCTTTCCTGGGATATTTAAGGTGTAACGAAGTGGAGGTTCTTGTCAACAGAGCAGCCCTAAACTTTGCGGTGCCTGTGTCTTGCTGATTTTTAGTTTTCCCAATTTATACGCCCATGAGTGGATGTGCCCTATGCTCCCTAAGCTGAGTTTTTTAGATGTTTCAGGACACACCGGGCACTTCTCCAGAGTGGCTGTTGGCAATTTACCTCCCGCCCATCAGCGTAGCCAGGCTCCCGTTTCTCCATGGCCTGTCCTGCATTTCTGGTTTTGACACTTTATTCAGCATGGCCCTTTTGACCGATGGGAAGCGAGACTTCTTGTAGCGCTGATTTGCCTTTCCAGGTTGCTTGGTTGGCCAAAAAGGGCGTATGCGTTTTTTCCTGAATATATTCAGGAAAAAACGCATACGCCCTTTTTGGCCAAGGACATCATTGTCGAGGTTTTGCAGCTTTTTCTGTGCTTTAAAGGCGATTCGAATCTCCCTCCTGAAATCTGTTTCCTGCAATTCTGCCTTGCTTTCAAATCCTCTTCGTTGCCTTCCCTCAATATATTTGTGGACGAGAGTCATCATTTATAAGTCGGCAGGTTTGTGAATTGCAGTGCCCCTGAGCTCCATTTTTCAACTCGCTTTCTTGGGAGCTGGCCGCAAAAGCGCAGGATTGCTTCAGGCCCTATTCTCGTCCCAGGCGGCAGGCTGGGCCTGTGGTTAATTCTTCTTCCTGATGGGAAATTAGAGTGGCCTGTGCCTGTCCCAACACCTAGAGCTAGTCTCTCATTGGTTCCCCCTCTTCCCGTTCATCCTCAGGACAAATTGCAACCTGTACGGAACAGGAGGTTAAAGGTGCTGATTCTCCAAGGAGGGAGATTGCTAGTAAAGCGGCTGGAATGGCGAACCCGAGCACAAGGAGATGAGAAATGAGGTGCATTTTAGAAACCTTTCCCGATCACACGGTGTACCATCTTCTGGGTTTCTCATGCATGTTTTCGATGTAGGAAGATGCCCTTGAACCTGGAGATTTGGGCCCCATGGGTTGGGTACCACGCAGTTTTACTTTAAAGGGTCTGCGTTTGCTCACCCAACCTCACCAAACCTCTCAGCCCCAAGAGTGTCCACCCTTATGTCTCAATCAGCTGTGGGTCTAGATATGGTCAATCCAGGTGGCATCACAGCCCCTGAACGAATTTTGTAAGAATTTCTCTCTCTTTCACTGTCTTTGTTTCACGGGTTTCTAAAAGTAATTGATTTTTATAATGGGGTTTACCTGCTGTTCACTGTTGTGTTTTTGCCGCTTTACACCCACTTGACTCACTTACAGAGAGTTATAAATATATAGGTTTTAAGATTCTTACTAGTCAGATATATTCTTGGGCGGTGAAAATGTGGTGTTGAGTCCAATTCATTGATCAAGGAGTAGGTCTTGTCTATTACCTATTGGATTTAAGAAACGGTATCTGAGCTAACTTGAATCCCTTGTTTTAGCATCACCCCACCTCACCTTTCCCGTTAAGCAGCCATAGTGTGTTTTCTAAACGTGTGACTCTATTCTGTTTTGTAATTCAGTTCAAGGGTAGCGGTTTTTACATTCCCTCTATAAGTGATATCTTATGATAAGTGTCTTTATCTGTGTGACTTATTTCACTTAGAATCGTCGTACCTAAATCCACTCATCATGCTGCTACTAGCCTTATGACGTTGATTTCATGGCTGAGTGATATTCCATTGTACATAAGGACCACAACTTCTTTATCCATTTTTCTCTTTCCTGGGATATTTAAGGTGTAACGAGGTGGAGGTTCTTGTCAACAGAGCCGCCCTAAACTTTGCTGTGCCTGTGTCTTGCTGATTTTTAGTTTTCCCAAATTATACGCCCATGATTGGATGTGCCCTATGCTCCCTAAGCTGAGTTTTTTAGATGTTTCAGGACACACCGTGCACTTCTCCGGAGTGGCTGTTGGCAATTTACATCCCGCCCATCAGCATAGCCAGGCTCCCGTTTCTCCATGGCCTGTCTTGCATTTCTGGTTTTGACACTTTATTCATCATGGCCCTTTTGACCGATGGGAAGCGAGACTTCTTTGTAGCGCTGCTTTGCCTTTACAGGTTGCTTGGTTGGCCAAAAAGGGCGTATGCGTTTTTTCCTGAATATATTCAGGAAAAAACGCGTACGCCCTTTTTGGCCAAGGGCATCATTGTCGAGGTTTTGCCGCTTTTCCTGTGCTTTAAAGGCGATTCGAATCTCCCTCGTGAAATCTGTTTCCTGCAATTCTGCCATGCTTTCAAATCCTCTTCGTTGCCTTCCCTCAGTATATTTTTGGACGAGAGTCATCATTTATAAGTCTGCAGGTTTGTGAATTGCAGTGCCCCTGAGCTCCATTTTTCAACTCACTTTCTTGGGGCTGGCCGCAAAAGCGCTGGATTGCTTCAGGCCCTATTCTGGTCCCGGGCGGCAGGTTGAGCCTGTGGCTAATTCTTCTTCCTGATGGGAAAATAGAGTGACCTGTGCCTGTCCCAACACCTAGAGCTAGTCTCTCATTGGTTCCCCCTCTTCCCGTTCATCCTCAGGACAAATTGCAACCTGTACGGAACAGGAGGTTAAAGGTGCTGATTCTCCAAGAAGGGAGATTGCTAGTAAAGCGGCTGGAACGGCGAACCCGAGCACAAGGAGATGAGAAATGTGGTGCGTTTTAGAAAGCTTTCCCGATCACACGGTGTACCATCTTCTGGGTTTCTCATGCATGTTTTCGATGTAGGAAGATGCCCTTGAACCTGGAGATTTGGGACCCATGGGATGGGTACCACGCAGTATTACTTTAAAGGGTCTGCGTTTGCTCACCCATCCTCACCAAACCTCTCAGCCCCAAGAGTGTCCACCCTTATGTCTCAATCAGCTGTGGGTCTAGATATGGTCAATCCAGGTGGCATCACAGCCCCTGAACGAATTTTGTAAGAATTTCTATCTCTTTCACTGTCTTTGTTTCACGGGTTTTTAAAAGTAATTGATTTTTATAATGCGGTTTACCTGCTTTTCACTGCTGTGATTTTGCCGCTTTACACCCACTTGACTCACTTACAGAGAGATATCAATGCATAGGTGTTAAGATTCTTACTATTCAGATATAATCTTGGGCGGTGAATTGGGGGTGTTGAGTCCAATTCACTGAGCAAGGAGTAGGTCTTGTCTATTACATATTGGGTTTATGGAACGGTATCTGAGCTAATTTGAAACCCTTGTTTTATGCATCACCCCACCTCACCTTTCCCGTTAAGCAGCCATAGTGTGTTTTCTAAACGTGTGACTCTGCTGTGATTTGTAATTCAGTTCAAGGGTAGCGGTTTTTATATTCCCTCTATAAGTGATATCTTATGATAAGTATATTTTTCTCTGTGACTTATTTCACTTAGAATCGTCCTACCTAAATCCACTCATCTTGCTGCTACTAGCCTTATGACGTTGATTTCATGGCTGAGTGATATTCCATTGTACATAAGGACGACAACTTCTTTATCCATTTTTCTCTTTCCTGGGATATTTAAGGTGTAACGAAGTGGAGGTTCTTGTCAACAGAGCAGCCCTAAACTTTGGGGTGCCTGTGTCTTGCTGATTTTTAGTTTTCCCAATTTATACGCCCATGAGTGGATGTGCCCTATGCTCTCTAAGCTGAGTTTTTTACATGTTTCAGGACATACCGTGCACTTCTCCAGAGTGGCTGTTGGCAATTTACATCCCGCCCATCAGCGTAGCCAGGCTCCCGTTTCTCCATGGCCTGTCCTACATTTCTGGTTTTGACACTTTATTCAGCATGGCCCTTTTGACCGATGGGAAACGAGACTTCTTTGTAGCGCTGATTTGCCTTTCCAGGTTGCTTGGTTGGCCAAAAAGGGCGTATGCGTTTTTTCCTGAATATATTCAGGAAAAAACGCATACGCCCTTTTTGGCCAAGGGCATCATTGTCGAGGTTTTGCCGCTTTTCCTGGGCTTTAAAGGCGATTCGAATCTCCCTCCTGAAATCTGTTTCCTGCAATTCTGCCTTGCTTTCAAATCCTCTTCGTTGCCTTCCCTCAGTATATTTTTGGACGAGAGTCATCATTTATAAGTCTGCAGGTTTGTGAATTGCAGTGCCCCTGAGCTCCATTTTTCAACTCGCTTTCTTGGGGCTGGCTGCAAAAGCGCAGGATTGCTTCAGGCCCTATTCTGGTCCCGGGCGGCAGGTTGAGCCTGTGGCTAATTCTTCTTCCTAATGGGAAAATAGAGTGACCTGTGCCTGTCCCAACACCTAGAGCTAGTCTCTCATTGGTTCCCCCTCTTCCCGTTCATCCTCAGGACAAATTGCAACCTGTACGGAACAGGAGGTTAAAGGTGCTGATTCTCCAAGGAGGGAGATTGCTAGTAAAGCGGCTGGAATGGCGAACCCGAGCACAAGGAGATGAGAAATGAGGTGCGTTTTAGAAACCTTTTCCGATCACACGGTGTACCATCTTCTGGGTTTCTCATGCTTGTTTTCGATGTAGGAAGATGCCCTTGAACCTGGAGATTTGGGCCCCATGGGTTGGGTACCACGCAGTATTACTTTAAAGGGTCTGCGTTTGCTCACCCAACCTCACCAAACCTCTCAGCCCCAAGAGTGTCCACCCTTATGTCTCAATCAGCTGTGGGTCTAGATATGGTCAATCCAGGTGGCATCACAGCCCCTGAACGAATTTTGTAAGAATTTCTCTCTCTTTCACTGTCTTTGTTTCACGGGTTTTTAAAAGTAATTGATTTTTATAATGGGGTTTACCTGCTGTTCACTGCTGTGTTTTTGCCGCTTTACACCCACTTGACTCACTTACAGAGAGTTATAAATACATAGGTTTTAAGATTCTTACTAGTCAGATATATTCTTGGGCGGTGAAAATGTGGTGTTGAGTCCAATTCATTGATCAAGGTGTAGGTCTTGTCTATTACCTATTGGGTTTAAGAAACGATATCTGAGCTAACTTGAATCCCTTGTTTTAGCATCACCCCACCTCACCTTTCCCGTTAAGCAGACATAGTGTGTTTTCTAAACGTGTGACTCTATTCTGTTTTGTAATTCAGTTCAAGGGTAGCGGTTTTTACATTCCCTCTATAAGTGTTATCTTTTTTTTTTCGATTTAACAACTTTATTGAGATATAATTGGCATACAATAAACTTGTGGATACTTTAAATATATTATTTGATAAATGTTGACATATGTATACACCTCAGTGGCATTTCTTAATCTGAGTTACTGCAGCAAAAGTGAACAGATTGACCATAATTGCCCCATGGTATGAGCTAATCCATCGCTTCCTTTATCAGGGCAAAACCACCCTTTTGCTATGCCTTTGGTAGTAAAAATTAAGACCTACGCAAGTGAGCAGTTCTGAGTAGTTTTGGTTTAGAGCTGGGGTAGAAAGCCCGGGCTAGGGAAGACAGAAGGGAATAGGGAGGTACCTGCTCGTTGTGTAGCCAAGAGCTGTCAGCTTTCCAGCCCAGGATTCGAGGCAGAGAAGTTTCCATCTGGAGATGGAGGCCCACCTTAGCTACTGAGTGCACCCTGGAACCTCCCGAGACCTGCAGGCAGGGTGGGCTGGGAGATGACCTAGTGGATAGCTCACTCAGGGGCCTCCTAATCCTGAGATATCTCCAGGGTGTTATCAGAGACCTCTGGAGGTTAAAAACAAGCCTTTCCACTTATTTACATGCAGTGCCCTTTTAGCCAAATCCTAAACCTTGCCGGACAGTGTGTGCTTATTAGGAGGAGGAGGGCCCAGGTGGATCAGGTCAGGGCCACACACACTGAGCGTGCGGGCTTTGGCCTGTGGTGGATCCTTCTCTCCACTCTCCTCTGTAAGATGGACATCACGAAAGCACCACCTCATGGGGATTTGTGAGGATTAAGTGAGGCAGTGCTTCTAAAGTACTGAGCGCTGAGCCCAAGGCCTGTCCAGTGTCCCCTCCGTGGGTTATCAGCTCAGGTTCCCTCCTGGCAAGGAGAGGGACTGGGCTTGGCCTTGACTCCATGGGCACGTCTACTATGAGGGAGGGGGCTACGTCCCTTCTATAAGTGATATCTTATGACAAGTGTCTTATTCTGTGTGACTTATTTCTCTTAGAATCGTCGTACCTAAATCCACTCATCATGCTGCTACTAGCCTTATGACGTTGATTTCATGGCTGAGTGATATTCCATTGTACATAAGGACCACAACTTCTTTATCCATTTTTGTCTTTCCTGGGATATTTAAGGTGTAACGAAGTGGAGGTTCTTGTCAACAGAGCAGCCCTAAACTTTGCGGTGCCTGTGTCTTGCTGATTTTTAGTTTTCCCAATTTATACGCCCATGAGTGGATGTGCCCTATGCTCCCTAAGCTGAGTTTTTTAGATGTTTCAGGACACACCGGGCACTTCTCCAGAGTGGCTGTTGGCAATTTACCTCCCGCCCATCAGCGTAGCCAGGCTCCCGTTTCTCCATGGCCTGTCCTGCATTTCTGGTTTTGACACTTTATTCAGCATGGCCCTTTTGACCGATGGGAAGCGAGACTTCTTTGTAGCGCTGATTTGCCTTTCCAGGTTGCTTGGTTGGCCAAAAAGGGCGTATGCGTTTTTTCCTGAATATATTCAGGAAAAAACGCATACGCCCTTTTTGGCCAAGGACATCATTGTCGAGGTTTTGCAGCTTTTTCTGTGCTTTAAAGGCGATTCGAATCTCCCTCCTGAAATCTGTTTCCTGCAATTCTGCCTTGCTTTCCAATCCTCTTCGTTGCCTTCCCTCAATATATTTGTGGACGAGAGTCATCATTTATAAGTCGGCAGGTTTGTGAATTGCAGTGCCCCTGAGCTCCATTTTTCAACTCGCTTTCTTGGGAGCTGGCCGCAAAAGCGCAGGATTGCTTCAGGCCCTATTCTCGTCCCAGGCGGCAGGCTGAGCCTGTGGTTAATTCTTCTTCCTGATGGGAAAATAGAGTGACCTGTGTCTGTCCCAAAACCTAGAGCTAGTCTCTCATTGCTTCCCCCTCTTCCCGTTCATCCTCCGGACAAATTGCAACCTGTACGGAACAGGAGGTTAAAGGTGCTGATTCTCCAAGGAGGGAGATTGCTAGTAAAGCGGCTGGAATGGCGAACCCGAGTACAAGGAGATGAGAAATGAGGTGCGATTTTGAAACCTTTCCCGATCACACGGTGTACCATCTTCTGGGTTTCTCATGCATGTTTTCGATGTAGGAAGATGCCCTTGAACCTGGAGATTTGGGACCCATGGGATGGGTACCACGCAGTATTACTTTAAAGGGTCTGCGTTTGCTCACCCAACCTCACCAAACCTCTCAAACCCAAGAGTGTCCACCCTTATGTCTCAATCAGCTGTGGGTCTAGATATGGTCAATCCAGGTGGCATCACAGCTCCTGAACGAATTTTGTAAGAATTTCTATCTCTTTCACTGTCTTTGTTTCACGGGTTTTTAAAAGTAATTGATTTTTATAATGCGGTTTACCTGCTTTTCACTGCTGTGATTTTGCCGCTTTACACCCACTTGACTCACTTACAGAGAGATATCAATGCATAGGTGTTAAGATTCTTACTATTCATATATAATCTTGGGCGGTGAATTGGGGGTGTTGAGTCCAATTCACTGAGCAAGGAGTAGGTCTTGTCTATTACATATTGGGTTTATGGAACGGTATCTGAGCTAATTTGAAACCCTTGTTTTATGCATCACCCCACCTTACCTTTCCCGTTAAGCAGCCATAGTGTGTTTTCTAAACGTGTGACTCTGCTGTGATTTGTAATTCAGTTCAAGGGTAGCGGTTTTTATATTCCCTCTATAAGTGATATCTTATGATAAGTATATTTTTCTCTGTGACTTATTTCACTTAGAATCGTCCTACCTAAATCCACTCATCTTGCTGCTACTAGCCTTATGACGTTGATTTCATGGCTGAGTGATATTCCATTGTACATAAGGACCACAACTTCTTTATCCATTTTTCTCTTTCCTGGGATATTTAAGGTGTAACGAAGTGGAGGTTCTTGTCAACAGAGCAGCCCTAAACTTTGGGGTGCCTGTGTCTTGCTGATTTTTAGTTTTCCCAATTTATACGCCCATGAGTGGATGTGCCCTATGCTCTCTAAGCTGAGTTTTTTACATGTTTCAGGACATACCGTGCACTTCTCCAGAGTGGCTGTTGGCAATTTACATCCCGCCCATCAGCGTAGCCAGGCTCCCGTTTCTCCATGGCCTGTCCTACATTTCTGGTTTTGACACTTTATTCAGCATGGCCCTTTTGACCGATGGGAAGCGAGACTTCTTTGTAGCGCTGATTTGCCTTTCCAGGTTGCTTGGTTGGCCAAAAAGAGCGTATGCGTTTTTTCCTGAATATATTCAGGAAAAAACGCATACGCCCTTTTTGGCCAAGGGCATCATTGTCGAGGTTTTGCCGCTTTTCCTGTGCTTTAAAGGCGATTCGAATCTCCCTCCTGAAATCTGTTTCCTGCAATTCTGCCTTGCTTTCAAATCCTCTTCGTTGCCTTCCCTCAGTATATTTTTGGACGAGAGTCATCATTTATAAGTCTGCAGGTTTGTGAATTGCAGTGCCCCTGAGCTCCATTTTTCAACTCGCTTTCTTGGGGCTGGCTGCAAAAGCGCAGGATTGCTTCAGGCCCTATTCTGGTCCCGGGGGGCAGGTTGAGCCTGTGGCTAATTCTTCTTCCTGATGGGAAAATAGAGTGACCTGTGCCTGTCCCAACACCTAGAGCTAGTCTCTCATTGGTTCCCCCTCTTCCCGTTCATCCTCAGGACAAATTGCACCCTGTACGGAACAGGAGGTTAAAGGTGCTGATTCTCCAAGGAGGGAGATTGCTAGTAAAGCGGCTGGAATGGCGAACCCGAGCACAAGGAGATGAGAAATGAGGTGCGATTTTGAAACCTTTCCCGATCACACGGTGTACCATCTTCTGGGTTTCTCATGCATGTTTTCGATGTAGGAAGATGCCCTTGAACCTGGAGATTTGGGACCCATGGGATGGGTACCACGCAGTATTACTTTAAAGGGTCTGCGTTTGCTCACCCAACCTCACCAAACCTCTCAGCCCCAAGAGTGTCCACCCTTATGTCTCAATCAGCTGTGGGTCTAGATATGGTCAATCCAGGTGGCATCACAGCCCCTGAACGAATTTTGTAAGAATTTCTCTCTCTTTCACTGTCTTTGTTTCACGGGTTTTTAAAAGTAATTGATTTTTATAATGGGGTTTACCTGCTTTTCACTGCTGTGATTTTGCCGCTTTACACCCACTTGACTCACTTACAGAGAGATATCAATGCATAGGTTTCAAGATTTTACTAGTCAGATATATTCTTGGGCGGTGAATAGGGGGTGTTGAGTCCAATTCATTGAGCAAGGAGTAGGGCTTGTCTATTACATATTGGGTTTATGGAACGGTATCTGAGCTAATTTGAATCCCTTGTTTTATGCATCACCCCACCTCACCTTTCCCGTTAAGCAGCCATAGTGTGTTTTCTAAACGTGTGACTCTATTCTGTTTTGTAATTCAGTTCAAGGGTAGCGGTTTTTACATTCCCTCTATAAGTGTTATCTTTTTTTTTTTTCGATTTAACAACTTTATTGAGATATAATTGGCATACAATAAACTTGTGGATACTTTAAATATATTATTTGATAAATGTTGACATATGTATACACCTCAGTGGCATTTCTTAATCTGAGTTACTGCAGCAAAAGTGAACAGATTGACCATAATTGCCCCATGGTATGAGCTAATCCATCGCTTCCTTTATCAGGGCAAAACCACCCTTTTGCTATGCCTTTGGTAGTAAAAATTAAGACCTACGCAAGTGAGCAGTTCTGAGTAGTTTTGGTTTAGAGCTGGGGTAGAAAGCCCGGGCTAGGGAAGACAGAAGGGAATAGGGAGGTACCTGCTCGTTGTGTAGCCAAGAGCTGTCAGCTTTCCAGCCCAGGATTCGAGGCAGAGAAGTTTCCATCTGGAGATGGAGGCCCACCTTAGCTACTGAGTGCACCCTGGAACCTCCCGAGACCTGCAGGCAGGGTGGGCTGGGAGATGACCTAGTGGATAGCTCACTCAGGGGCCTCCTAATCCTGAGATATCTCCAGGGTGTTATCAGAGACCTCTGGAGGTTAAAAACAAGCCTTTCCACTTATTTACATGCAGTGCCCTTTTAGCCAAATCCTAAACCTTGCCGGACAGTGTGTGCTTATTAGGAGGAGGAGGGCCCAGGTGGATCAGGTCAGGGCCACACACACTGAGCGTGCGGGCTTTGGCCTGTGGTGGATCCTTCTCTCCACTCTCCTCTGTAAGATGGACATCACGAAAGCACCACCTCATGGGGATTTGTGAGGATTAAGTGAGGCAGTGCTTCTAAAGTACTGAGCGCTGAGCCCAAGGCCTGTCCAGTGTCCCCTCCGTGGGTTATCAGCTCAGGTTCCCTCCTGGCAAGGAGAGGGACTGGGCTTGGCCTTGACTCCATGGGCACGTCTACTATGAGGGAGGGGGCTACGTCCCTTCTATAAGTGATATCTTATGACAAGTGTCTTATTCTGTGTGACTTATTTCTCTTAGAATCGTCGTACCTAAATCCACTCATCATGCTGCTACTAGCCTTATGACGTTGATTTCATGGCTGAGTGATATTCCATTGTACATAAGGACCACAACTTCTTTATCCATTTTTGTCTTTCCTGGGATATTTAAGGTGTAACGAAGTGGAGGTTCTTGTCAACAGAGCAGCCCTAAACTTTGCGGTGCCTGTGTCTTGCTGATTTTTAGTTTTCCCAATTTATACGCCCATGAGTGGATGTGCCCTATGCTCCCTAAGCTGAGTTTTTTAGATGTTTCAGGACACACCGGGCACTTCTCCAGAGTGGCTGTTGGCAATTTACCTCCCGCCCATCAGCGTAGCCAGGCTCCCGTTTCTCCATGGCCTGTCCTGCATTTCTGGTTTTGACACTTTATTCAGCATGGCCCTTTTGACCGATGGGAAGCGAGACTTCTTGTAGCGCTGATTTGCCTTTCCAGGTTGCTTGGTTGGCCAAAAAGGGCGTATGCGTTTTTTCCTGAATATATTCAGGAAAAAACGCATACGCCCTTTTTGGCCAAGGACATCATTGTCGAGGTTTTGCAGCTTTTTCTGTGCTTTAAAGGCGATTCGAATCTCCCTCCTGAAATCTGTTTCCTGCAATTCTGCCTTGCTTTCAAATCCTCTTCGTTGCCTTCCCTCAATATATTTGTGGACGAGAGTCATCATTTATAAGTCGGCAGGTTTGTGAATTGCAGTGCCCCTGAGCTCCATTTTTCAACTCGCTTTCTTGGGAGCTGGCCGCAAAAGCGCAGGATTGCTTCAGGCCCTATTCTCGTCCCAGGCGGCAGGCTGGGCCTGTGGTTAATTCTTCTTCCTGATGGGAAATTAGAGTGGCCTGTGCCTGTCCCAACACCTAGAGCTAGTCTCTCATTGGTTCCCCCTCTTCCCGTTCATCCTCAGGACAAATTGCAACCTGTACGGAACAGGAGGTTAAAGGTGCTGATTCTCCAAGGAGGGAGATTGCTAGTAAAGCGGCTGGAATGGCGAACCCGAGCACAAGGAGATGAGAAATGAGGTGCATTTTAGAAACCTTTCCCGATCACACGGTGTACCATCTTCTGGGTTTCTCATGCATGTTTTCGATGTAGGAAGATGCCCTTGAACCTGGAGATTTGGGCCCCATGGGTTGGGTACCACGCAGTTTTACTTTAAAGGGTCTGCGTTTGCTCACCCAACCTCACCAAACCTCTCAGCCCCAAGAGTGTCCACCCTTATGTCTCAATCAGCTGTGGGTCTAGATATGGTCAATCCAGGTGGCATCACAGCCCCTGAACGAATTTTGTAAGAATTTCTCTCTCTTTCACTGTCTTTGTTTCACGGGTTTCTAAAAGTAATTGATTTTTATAATGGGGTTTACCTGCTGTTCACTGTTGTGTTTTTGCCGCTTTACACCCACTTGACTCACTTACAGAGAGTTATAAATATATAGGTTTTAAGATTCTTACTAGTCAGATATATTCTTGGGCGGTGAAAATGTGGTGTTGAGTCCAATTCATTGATCAAGGAGTAGGTCTTGTCTATTACCTATTGGATTTAAGAAACGGTATCTGAGCTAACTTGAATCCCTTGTTTTAGCATCACCCCACCTCACCTTTCCCGTTAAGCAGCCATAGTGTGTTTTCTAAACGTGTGACTCTATTCTGTTTTGTAATTCAGTTCAAGGGTAGCGGTTTTTACATTCCCTCTATAAGTGATATCTTATGATAAGTGTCTTTATCTGTGTGACTTATTTCACTTAGAATCGTCGTACCTAAATCCACTCATCATGCTGCTACTAGCCTTATGACGTTGATTTCATGGCTGAGTGATATTCCATTGTACATAAGGACCACAACTTCTTTATCCATTTTTCTCTTTCCTGGGATATTTAAGGTGTAACGAGGTGGAGGTTCTTGTCAACAGAGCCGCCCTAAACTTTGCTGTGCCTGTGTCTTGCTGATTTTTAGTTTTCCCAAATTATACGCCCATGATTGGATGTGCCCTATGCTCCCTAAGCTGAGTTTTTTAGATGTTTCAGGACACACCGTGCACTTCTCCGGAGTGGCTGTTGGCAATTTACATCCCGCCCATCAGCATAGCCAGGCTCCCGTTTCTCCATGGCCTGTCTTGCATTTCTGGTTTTGACACTTTATTCATCATGGCCCTTTTGACCGATGGGAAGCGAGACTTCTTTGTAGCGCTGCTTTGCCTTTACAGGTTGCTTGGTTGGCCAAAAAGGGCGTATGCGTTTTTTCCTGAATATATTCAGGAAAAAACGCGTACGCCCTTTTTGGCCAAGGGCATCATTGTCGAGGTTTTGCCGCTTTTCCTGTGCTTTAAAGGCGATTCGAATCTCCCTCGTGAAATCTGTTTCCTGCAATTCTGCCATGCTTTCAAATCCTCTTCGTTGCCTTCCCTCAGTATATTTTTGGACGAGAGTCATCATTTATAAGTCTGCAGGTTTGTGAATTGCAGTGCCCCTGAGCTCCATTTTTCAACTCACTTTCTTGGGGCTGGCCGCAAAAGCGCTGGATTGCTTCAGGCCCTATTCTGGTCCCGGGCGGCAGGTTGAGCCTGTGGCTAATTCTTCTTCCTGATGGGAAAATAGAGTGACCTGTGCCTGTCCCAACACCTAGAGCTAGTCTCTCATTGGTTCCCCCTCTTCCCGTTCATCCTCAGGACAAATTGCAACCTGTACGGAACAGGAGGTTAAAGGTGCTGATTCTCCAAGAAGGGAGATTGCTAGTAAAGCGGCTGGAACGGCGAACCCGAGCACAAGGAGATGAGAAATGTGGTGCGTTTTAGAAAGCTTTCCCGATCACACGGTGTACCATCTTCTGGGTTTCTCATGCATGTTTTCGATGTAGGAAGATGCCCTTGAACCTGGAGATTTGGGACCCATGGGATGGGTACCACGCAGTATTACTTTAAAGGGTCTGCGTTTGCTCACCCATCCTCACCAAACCTCTCAGCCCCAAGAGTGTCCACCCTTATGTCTCAATCAGCTGTGGGTCTAGATATGGTCAATCCAGGTGGCATCACAGCCCCTGAACGAATTTTGTAAGAATTTCTATCTCTTTCACTGTCTTTGTTTCACGGGTTTTTAAAAGTAATTGATTTTTATAATGCGGTTTACCTGCTTTTCACTGCTGTGATTTTGCCGCTTTACACCCACTTGACTCACTTACAGAGAGATATCAATGCATAGGTGTTAAGATTCTTACTATTCAGATATAATCTTGGGCGGTGAATTGGGGGTGTTGAGTCCAATTCACTGAGCAAGGAGTAGGTCTTGTCTATTACATATTGGGTTTATGGAACGGTATCTGAGCTAATTTGAAACCCTTGTTTTATGCATCACCCCACCTCACCTTTCCCGTTAAGCAGCCATAGTGTGTTTTCTAAACGTGTGACTCTGCTGTGATTTGTAATTCAGTTCAAGGGTAGCGGTTTTTATATTCCCTCTATAAGTGATATCTTATGATAAGTATATTTTTCTCTGTGACTTATTTCACTTAGAATCGTCCTACCTAAATCCACTCATCTTGCTGCTACTAGCCTTATGACGTTGATTTCATGGCTGAGTGATATTCCATTGTACATAAGGACGACAACTTCTTTATCCATTTTTCTCTTTCCTGGGATATTTAAGGTGTAACGAAGTGGAGGTTCTTGTCAACAGAGCAGCCCTAAACTTTGGGGTGCCTGTGTCTTGCTGATTTTTAGTTTTCCCAATTTATACGCCCATGAGTGGATGTGCCCTATGCTCTCTAAGCTGAGTTTTTTACATGTTTCAGGACATACCGTGCACTTCTCCAGAGTGGCTGTTGGCAATTTACATCCCGCCCATCAGCGTAGCCAGGCTCCCGTTTCTCCATGGCCTGTCCTACATTTCTGGTTTTGACACTTTATTCAGCATGGCCCTTTTGACCGATGGGAAACGAGACTTCTTTGTAGCGCTGATTTGCCTTTCCAGGTTGCTTGGTTGGCCAAAAAGAGCGTATGCGTTTTTTCCTGAATATATTCAGGAAAAAACGCATACGCCCTTTTTGGCCAAGGGCATCATTGTCGAGGTTTTGCCGCTTTTCCTGGGCTTTAAAGGCGATTCGAATCTCCCTCCTGAAATCTGTTTCCTGCAATTCTGCCTTGCTTTCAAATCCTCTTCGTTGCCTTCCCTCAGTATATTTTTGGACGAGAGTCATCATTTATAAGTCTGCAGGTTTGTGAATTGCAGTGCCCCTGAGCTCCATTTTTCAACTCGCTTTCTTGGGGCTGGCTGCAAAAGCGCAGGATTGCTTCAGGCCCTATTCTGGTCCCGGGCGGCAGGTTGAGCCTGTGGCTAATTCTTCTTCCTAATGGGAAAATAGAGTGACCTGTGCCTGTCCCAACACCTAGAGCTAGTCTCTCATTGGTTCCCCCTCTTCCCGTTCATCCTCAGGACAAATTGCAACCTGTACGGAACAGGAGGTTAAAGGTGCTGATTCTCCAAGGAGGGAGATTGCTAGTAAAGCGGCTGGAATGGCGAACCCGAGCACAAGGAGATGAGAAATGAGGTGCGTTTTAGAAACCTTTTCCGATCACACGGTGTACCATCTTCTGGGTTTCTCATGCTTGTTTTCGATGTAGGAAGATGCCCTTGAACCTGGAGATTTGGGCCCCATGGGTTGGGTACCACGCAGTATTACTTTAAAGGGTCTGCGTTTGCTCACCCAACCTCACCAAACCTCTCAGCCCCAAGAGTGTCCACCCTTATGTCTCAATCAGCTGTGGGTCTAGATATGGTCAATCCAGGTGGCATCACAGCCCCTGAACGAATTTTGTAAGAATTTCTCTCTCTTTCACTGTCTTTGTTTCACGGGTTTTTAAAAGTAATTGATTTTTATAATGGGGTTTACCTGCTGTTCACTGCTGTGTTTTTGCCGCTTTACACCCACTTGACTCACTTACAGAGAGTTATAAATACATAGGTTTTAAGATTCTTACTAGTCAGATATATTCTTGGGCGGTGAAAATGTGGTGTTGAGTCCAATTCATTGATCAAGGTGTAGGTCTTGTCTATTACCTATTGGGTTTAAGAAACGATATCTGAGCTAACTTGAATCCCTTGTTTTAGCATCACCCCACCTCACCTTTCCCGTTAAGCAGACATAGTGTGTTTTCTAAACGTGTGACTCTATTCTGTTTTGTAATTCAGTTCAAGGGTAGCGGTTTTTACATTCCCTCTATAAGTGTTATCTTTTTTTTTTCGATTTAACAACTTTATTGAGATATAATTGGCATACAATAAACTTGTGGATACTTTAAATATATTATTTGATAAATGTTGACATATGTATACACCTCAGTGGCATTTCTTAATCTGAGTTACTGCAGCAAAAGTGAACAGATTGACCATAATTGCCCCATGGTATGAGCTAATCCATCGCTTCCTTTATCAGGGCAAAACCACCCTTTTGCTATGCCTTTGGTAGTAAAAATTAAGACCTACGCAAGTGAGCAGTTCTGAGTAGTTTTGGTTTAGAGCTGGGGTAGAAAGCCCGGGCTAGGGAAGACAGAAGGGAATAGGGAGGTACCTGCTCGTTGTGTAGCCAAGAGCTGTCAGCTTTCCAGCCCAGGATTCGAGGCAGAGAAGTTTCCATCTGGAGATGGAGGCCCACCTTAGCTACTGAGTGCACCCTGGAACCTCCCGAGACCTGCAGGCAGGGTGGGCTGGGAGATGACCTAGTGGATAGCTCACTCAGGGGCCTCCTAATCCTGAGATATCTCCAGGGTGTTATCAGAGACCTCTGGAGGTTAAAAACAAGCCTTTCCACTTATTTACATGCAGTGCCCTTTTAGCCAAATCCTAAACCTTGCCGGACAGTGTGTGCTTATTAGGAGGAGGAGGGCCCAGGTGGATCAGGTCAGGGCCACACACACTGAGCGTGCGGGCTTTGGCCTGTGGTGGATCCTTCTCTCCACTCTCCTCTGTAAGATGGACATCACGAAAGCACCACCTCATGGGGATTTGTGAGGATTAAGTGAGGCAGTGCTTCTAAAGTACTGAGCGCTGAGCCCAAGGCCTGTCCAGTGTCCCCTCCGTGGGTTATCAGCTCAGGTTCCCTCCTGGCAAGGAGAGGGACTGGGCTTGGCCTTGACTCCATGGGCACGTCTACTATGAGGGAGGGGGCTACGTCCCTTCTATAAGTGATATCTTATGACAAGTGTCTTATTCTGTGTGACTTATTTCTCTTAGAATCGTCGTACCTAAATCCACTCATCATGCTGCTACTAGCCTTATGACGTTGATTTCATGGCTGAGTGATATTCCATTGTACATAAGGACCACAACTTCTTTATCCATTTTTGTCTTTCCTGGGATATTTAAGGTGTAACGAAGTGGAGGTTCTTGTCAACAGAGCAGCCCTAAACTTTGCGGTGCCTGTGTCTTGCTGATTTTTAGTTTTCCCAATTTATACGCCCATGAGTGGATGTGCCCTATGCTCCCTAAGCTGAGTTTTTTAGATGTTTCAGGACACACCGGGCACTTCTCCAGAGTGGCTGTTGGCAATTTACCTCCCGCCCATCAGCGTAGCCAGGCTCCCGTTTCTCCATGGCCTGTCCTGCATTTCTGGTTTTGACACTTTATTCAGCATGGCCCTTTTGACCGATGGGAAGCGAGACTTCTTTGTAGCGCTGATTTGCCTTTCCAGGTTGCTTGGTTGGCCAAAAAGGGCGTATGCGTTTTTTCCTGAATATATTCAGGAAAAAACGCATACGCCCTTTTTGGCCAAGGACATCATTGTCGAGGTTTTGCAGCTTTTTCTGTGCTTTAAAGGCGATTCGAATCTCCCTCCTGAAATCTGTTTCCTGCAATTCTGCCTTGCTTTCCAATCCTCTTCGTTGCCTTCCCTCAATATATTTGTGGACGAGAGTCATCATTTATAAGTCGGCAGGTTTGTGAATTGCAGTGCCCCTGAGCTCCATTTTTCAACTCGCTTTCTTGGGAGCTGGCCGCAAAAGCGCAGGATTGCTTCAGGCCCTATTCTCGTCCCAGGCGGCAGGCTGAGCCTGTGGTTAATTCTTCTTCCTGATGGGAAAATAGAGTGACCTGTGTCTGTCCCAAAACCTAGAGCTAGTCTCTCATTGCTTCCCCCTCTTCCCGTTCATCCTCCGGACAAATTGCAACCTGTACGGAACAGGAGGTTAAAGGTGCTGATTCTCCAAGGAGGGAGATTGCTAGTAAAGCGGCTGGAATGGCGAACCCGAGTACAAGGAGATGAGAAATGAGGTGCGATTTTGAAACCTTTCCCGATCACACGGTGTACCATCTTCTGGGTTTCTCATGCATGTTTTCGATGTAGGAAGATGCCCTTGAACCTGGAGATTTGGGACCCATGGGATGGGTACCACGCAGTATTACTTTAAAGGGTCTGCGTTTGCTCACCCAACCTCACCAAACCTCTCAAACCCAAGAGTGTCCACCCTTATGTCTCAGTCAGCTGTGGGTCTAGATATGGTCAATCCAGGTGGCATCACAGCTCCTGAACGAATTTTGTAAGAATTTCTCTCTCTTTCACTGTCTTTGTTTCACGGGTTTTTAAAAGTAATTGATTTTTATAATGGGGTTTACCTGCTTTTCACTGCTGTGATTTTGCCGCTTTACACCCACTTGACTCACTTACAGAGAGATATCAATGCATAGGTTTCAAGATTCTTACTAGTCAGATATATTCTTGGGCGGTGAATAGGGGGTGTTGAGTCCAATTCATTGAGCAAGGAGTAGGTCTTGTCTATTACATATTGGGTTTATGGAACGGTATCTGAGCTAATTTGAAACCCTTGTTTTATGAATCACCCCACCTCACCTTTCCCGTTAAGCAGCCATAGTGTGTTTTCTAAACGTGTGACTCTATTCTGTTTTGTAATTCAGTTCACGGGTAGCGGTTTTTACATTCCCTCTATAAGTGATATCTTATGATAAGTGTCTTTTTCTGTGTGACTTATTTCACTTAGAATCGTCGTACCTAAATCCACTCATCATGCTGCTACTAGCCTTATGACGTTGATTTCATGGCTGAGTGATATTCCATTGTACATAAGGACCACAACTTCTTTATCCATTTTTCTCTTTCCTGGGATATTTAAGGTGTAACGAAGTGGAGGTTCTTGTCAACAGAGCAGCCCTAAACTTTGGGGTGCCTGTGTCTTGCTGATTTTTAGTTTTCCCAATTTATACGCCCATGAGTGGAAGTGCCCTATGCTCCCTAAGCTGAGTTTTTTAGATGTTTCAGGACACACCGTGCACTTCTCCAGAGTGGCTGTTGGCAATTTACATCCCGCCCATCAGCGTAGCCAGGCTCCCGTTTCTCCATGGCCTGTCCTGCATTTCTGGTTTTGACACTTTATTCAGCATGGCCCTTTTGACCGATGGGAAGCGAGACTTCTTTGTAGCGCTGATTTGCCTTTCCAGGTTGCTTGGTTGGCCAAAAAGGGCGTATGCGTTTTTTCCTGAATATATTCAGGAAAAAACGCATACGCCCTTTTTGGCCAAGGGCATCATTGTCGAGGTTTTGCCGCTTTTCCTGTGCTTTAAAGGCGATTCGAATCTCCCTCCTGAAATCTGTTTCCTGCAATTCTGCCTTTCTTTCAAATCCTCTTCGTTGCCTTCCCTCAATATATTTGTGGACGAGAGTCATCATTTATAAGTCTGCAGGTTTGTGAATTGCAGTGCCCCTGAGCTCCATTTTTCAACTCGCTTTCTTGGGAGCTGGCCGCAAAAGCGCAGTATTGCTTCAGGCCCTATTCTCGTCCCAGGCGGCAGGCTGAGCCTGTGGTTAATTCTTCTTCCTGATGGGAAAATAGAGTGACCTCTGCCTGTCCCAAAACCTAGAGCTAGTCTCTCATTGCTTCCCCCTCTTCCCATTCATCCTCCGGACAAATTGCAACCTGTACGGAACAGGAGGTTAAAGGTGCTGATTCTCCAAGGAGGGAGATTGCTAGTAAAGCGGCTGGAATGGCGAACCCGAGTACAAGGAGATGAGAAATGAGGTGCGATTTTGAAACCTTTCCCGATCACACGGTGTACCATCTTCTGGGTTTCTAATGCATGTTTTCGATGTAGGAAGATGCCCTTGAACCTGGAGATTTGGGACCCATGGGATGGGTACCACGCAGTATTACTTTAAAGGGTCTGCGTTTGCTCACCCAACCTCACCAAACCTCTCAGCCCCAAGAGTGTCCACCCTTATGTCTCAGTCAGCTGTGGGTCTAGATATGGTCAATCCAGGTGGCATCACAGCTCCTGAACGAATTTTGTAAGAATTTCTCTCTCTTTCACTGTCTTTGTTTCACGGGTTTTTAAAAGTAATTGATTTTTATAATGGGGTTTACCTGCTTTTCACTGCTGTGATTTTGCCGCTTTACACCCACTTGACTCACTTACAGAGAGATATCAATGCATAGGTTTCAAGATTCTTACTAGGCAGATATATTCTTGGGCGGTGAATAGGGGGTGTTGAGTCCAATTCACTGAGCAAGGAGTAGGTCTTGTCTATTACCTATTGGGTTTATGGAACGGTATCTGAGCTAATTTGAAACCCTTGTTTTATGCATCACCCCACCTCACCTTTCCCGTTAAGCAGCCATAGTGTGTTTTCTAAACGTGTGACTCTATTCTGTTTTGTAATTCAGTTCAAGGGTAGCGGTTTTTACATTCCCTCTATAAGTGATATCTTATGATAAGTGTCTTTTTCTGTGTGACTTATTTCACTTAGAATCGTCGTACCTAAATCCACTCATCATGCTGCTACTAGCCTTATGACGTTGATTTCATGGCTCAGTGATTTTCCATTGTACATAAGGACCACAACTTCTTTATCCATTTTTCTCTTTCCTGGGATATTTAAGGTGTAACGAAGTGGAGGTTCTTGTCAACAGAGCAGCCCTAAACTTTGGGGTGCCTGTGTCTTGCTGATTTTTAGTTTTCCCAATTTATACGCCCATGAGTGGAAGTGCCCTATGCTCCCTAAGCTGAGTTTTTTAGATGTTTCAGGACACACCGTGCACTTCTCCAGAGTGGCTGTTGGCAATTTACATCCCGCCCATCAGCGTAGCCAGGCTCCCGTTTCTCCATGGCCTGTCCTGCATTTCTGGTTTTGACACTTTATTCAGCATGGCCCTTTTGACCGATGGGAAGCGAGACTTCTTTGTAGCGCTGATTTGCCTTTCCAGGTTGCTTGGTTGGCCAAAAAGGGCGTATGCGTTTTTTCCTGAATATATTCAGGAAAAAACGCATACGCCCTTTTTGGCCAAGGGCATCATTGTCGAGGTTTTGCCGCTTTTCCTGTGCTTTAAAGGCGATTCGAATCTCCCTCCTGAAATCTGTTTCCTGCAATTCTGCCTTTCTTTCAAATCCTCTTCGTTGCCTTCCCTCAATATATTTGTGGACGAGAGTCATCATTTATAAGTCTGCAGGTTTGTGAATTGCAGTGCCCCTGAGCTCCATTTTTCAACTCGCTTTCTTGGGAGCTGGCCGCAAAAGCGCAGTATTGCTTCAGGCCCTATTCTCGTCCCAGGCGGCAGGCTGAGCCTGTGGTTAATTCTTCTTCCTGATGGGAAAATAGAGTGACCTCTGCCTGTCCCAAAACCTAGAGCTAGTCTCTCATTGCTTCCCCCTCTTCCCGTTCATCCTCCGGACAAATTGCAACCTGTACGGAACAGGAGGTTAAAGGTGCTGATTCTCCAAGGAGGGAGATTGCTAGTAAAGCGGCTGGAATGGCGAACCCGAGTACAAGGAGATGAGAAATGAGGTGCGATTTTGAAACCTTTCCCGATCACACGGTGTACCATCTTCTGGGTTTCTCATGCATGTTTTCGATGTAGGAAGATGCCCTTGAACCTGGAGATTTGGGACCCATGGGATGGGTACCACGCAGTATTACTTTAAAGGGTCTGCGTTTGCTCACCCAACCTCACCAAACCTCTCAGCCCCAAGAGTGTCCACCCTTATGTCTCAGTCAGCTGTGGGTCTAGATATGGTCAATCCAGGTGGCATCACAGCTCCTGAACGAATTTTGTAAGAATTTCTCTCTCTTTCACTGTCTTTGTTTCACGGGTTTTTAAAAGTAATTGATTTTTATAATGGGGTTTACCTGCTTTTCACTGCTGTGATTTTGCCGCTTTACACCCACTTGACTCACTTACAGAGAGATATCAATGCATAGGTTTCAAGATTCTTACTAGGCAGATATATTCTTGGGCGGTGAATAGGGGGTGTTGAGTCCAATTCACTGAGCAAGGAGTAGGTCTTGTCTATTACCTATTGGGTTTATGGAACGGTATCTGAGCTAATTTGAAACCCTTGTTTTATGCATCACCCCACCTCACCTTTCCCGTTAAGCAGCCATAGTGTGTTTTCTAAACGTGTGACTCTATTCTGTTTTGTAATTCAGTTCAAGGGTAGCGGTTTTTACATTCCCTCTATAAGTGATATCTTATGATAAGTGTCTTTTTCTGTGTGACTTATTTCACTTAGAATCGTCGTACCTAAATCCACTCATCATGCTGCTACTAGCCTTATGACGTTGATTTCATGGCTGAGTGATATTCCATTGTACATAAGGACCACAACTTCTTTATCCATTTTTCTCTTTCCTGGGATATTTGAGGTGTAACCAAGTGGAGGTTCTTGTCAACAGAGCAGCCCTAAACTTTGGGGTGCCTGTGTCTTGCTGATTTTTAGTTTTCCCAATTTATACGCCCATGAGTGGAAGTGCCCTATGCTCCCTAAGCTGAGTTTTTTAGATGTTTCAGGACACACCGTGCACTTCTCCAGAGTGGCTGTTGGCAATTTACATCCCGCCCATCAGCGTAGCCAGGCTCCCGTTTCTCCATGGCCTGTTTTGCATTTCTGGTTTTGACACTTTATTCAGCATGGCCCTTTTGACCGATGGGAAGCGAGACTTCTTGTAGCGCTGATTTGCCTTTCCAGGTTGCTTGGTTGGCCAAAAAGGGCGTATGCGTTTTTTCCTGAATATATTCAGGAAAAAACGCATACGCCCTTTTTGGCCAAGGACATCATTGTCGAGGTTTTGCAGCTTTTTCTGTGCTTTAAAGGCGATTCGAATCTCCCTCCTGAAATCTGTTTCCTGCAATTCTGCCTTGCTTTCCAATCCTCTTCGTTGCCTTCCCTCAATATATTTGTGGACGAGAGTCATCATTTATAAGTCGGCAGGTTTGTGAATTGCAGTGCCCCTGAGCTCCATTTTTCAACTCGCTTTCTTGGGAGCTGGCCGCAAAAGCGCAGGATTGCTTCAGGCCCTATTCTCGTCCCAGGCGGCAGGCTGAGCCTGTGGTTAATTCTTCTTCCTGATGGGAAAATAGAGTGACCTGTGTCTGTCCCAAAACCTAGAGCTAGTCTCTCATTGCTTCCCCCTCTTCCCGTTCATCCTCCGGACAAATTGCAACCTGTACGGAACAGGAGGTTAAAGGTGCTGATTCTCCAAGGAGGGAGATTGCTAGTAAAGCGGCTGGAATGGCGAACCCGAGTACAAGGAGATGAGAAATGAGGTGCGATTTTGAAACCTTTCCCGATCACACGGTGTACCATCTTCTGGGTTTCTCATGCATGTTTTCGATGTAGGAAGATGCCCTTGAACCTGGAGATTTGGGACCCATGGGATGGGTACCACGCAGTATTACTTTAAAGGGTCTGCGTTTGCTCACCCAACCTCACCAAACCTCTCAAACCCAAGAGTGTCCACCCTTATGTCTCAGTCAGCTGTGGGTCTAGATATGGTCAATCCAGGTGGCATCACAGCTCCTGAACGAATTTTGTAAGAATTTCTCTCTCTTTCACTGTCTTTGTTTCACGGGTTTTTAAAAGTAATTGATTTTTATAATGGGGTTTACCTGCTTTTCACTGCTGTGATTTTGCCGCTTTACACCCACTTGACTCACTTACAGAGAGATATCAATGCATAGGTTTCAAGATTCTTACTAGTCAGATATATTCTTGGGCGGTGAATAGGGGGTGTTGAGTCCAATTCATTGAGCAAGGAGTAGGTCTTGTCTATTACATATTGGGTTTATGGAACGGTATCTGAGCTAATTTGAAACCCTTGTTTTATGAATCACCCCACCTCACCTTTCCCGTTAAGCAGCCATAGTGTGTTTTCTAAACGTGTGACTCTATTCTGTTTTGTAATTCAGTTCAAGGGTAGCGGTTTTTACATTCCCTCTATAAGTGATATCTTATGATAAGTGTCTTTTTCTGTGTGACTTATTTCACTTAGAATCGTCGTACCTAAATCCACTCATCATGCTGCTACTAGCCTTATGACGTTGATTTCATGGCTGAGTGATATTCCATTGTACATAAGGACCACAACTTCTTTATCCATTTTTCTCTTTCCTGGGATATTTAAGGTGTAACGAAGTGGAGGTTCTTGTCAACAGAGCAGCCCTAAACTTTGGGGTGCCTGTGTCTTGCTGATTTTTAGTTTTCCCAATTTATACGCCCATGAGTGGAAGTGCCCTATGCTCCCTAAGCTGAGTTTTTTAGATGTTTCAGGACACACCGTGCACTTCTCCAGAGTGGCTGTTGGCAATTTACATCCCGCCCATCAGCGTAGCCAGGCTCCCGTTTCTCCATGGCCTGTCCTGCATTTCTGGTTTTGACACTTTATTCAGCATGGCCCTTTTGACCGATGGGAAGCGAGACTTCTTTGTAGCGCTGATTTGCCTTTCCAGGTTGCTTGGTTGGCCAAAAAGGGCGTATGCGTTTTTTCCTGAATATATTCAGGAAAAAACGCATACGCCCTTTTTGGCCAAGGGCATCATTGTCGAGGTTTTGCCGCTTTTCCTGTGCTTTAAAGGCGATTCGAATCTCCCTCCTGAAATCTGTTTCCTGCAATTCTGCCTTTCTTTCAAATCCTCTTCGTTGCCTTCCCTCAATATATTTGTGGACGAGAGTCATCATTTATAAGTCTGCAGGTTTGTGAATTGCAGTGCCCCTGAGCTCCATTTTTCAACTCGCTTTCTTGGGAGCTGGCCGCAAAAGCGCAGTATTGCTTCAGGCCCTATTCTCGTCCCAGGCGGCAGGCTGAGCCTGTGGTTAATTCTTCTTCCTGATGGGAAAATAGAGTGACCTCTGCCTGTCCCAAAACCTAGAGCTAGTCTCTCATTGCTTCCCCCTCTTCCCGTTCATCCTCCGGACAAATTGCAACCTGTACGGAACAGGAGGTTAAAGGTGCTGATTCTCCAAGGAGGGAGATTGCTAGTAAAGCGGCTGGAATGGCGAACCCGAGTACAAGGAGATGAGAAATGAGGTGCGATTTTGAAACCTTTCCCGATCACACGGTGTACCATCTTCTGGGTTTCTCATGCATGTTTTCGATGTAGGAAGATGCCCTTGAACCTGGAGATTTGGGACCCATGGGATGGGTACCACGCAGTATTACTTTAAAGGGTCTGCGTTTGCTCACCCAACCTCACCAAACCTCTCAGCCCCAAGAGTGTCCACCCTTATGTCTCAGTCAGCTGTGGGTCTAGATATGGTCAATCCAGGTGGCATCACAGCTCCTGAACGAATTTTGTAAGAATTTCTCTCTCTTTCACTGTCTTTGTTTCACGGGTTTTTAAAAGTAATTGATTTTTATAATGGGGTTTACCTGCTTTTCACTGCTGTGATTTTGCCGCTTTACACCCACTTGACTCACTTACAGAGAGATATCAATGCATAGGTTTCAAGATTCTTACTAGGGAGATATATTCTTGGGCGGTGAATAGGGGGTGTTGAGTCCAATTCACTGAGCAAGGAGTAGGTCTTGTCTATTACCTATTGGGTTTATGGAACGGTATCTGAGCTAATTTGAAACCCTTGTTTTATGCATCACCCCACCTCACCTTTCCCGTTAAGCAGCCATAGTGTGTTTTCTAAACGTGTGACTCTATTCTGTTTTGTAATTCAGTTCAAGGGTAGCGGTTTTTACATTCCCTCTATAAGTGATATCTTATGATAAGTGTCTTTTTCTGTGTGACTTATTTCACTTAGAATCGTCGTACCTAAATCCACTCATCATGCTGCTACTAGCCTTATGACGTTGATTTCATGGCTCAGTGATTTTCCATTGTACATAAGGACCACAACTTCTTTATCCATTTTTCTCTTTCCTGGGATATTTAAGGTGTAACCAAGTGGAGGTTCTTGTCAACAGAGCAGCCCTAAACTTTGGGGTGCCTCTGTCTTGCTGATTTTTAGTTTTCCCAATTTATACGCCCATGAGTGGAAGTGCCCTATGCTCCCTAAGCTGAGTTTTTTAGATGTTTCAGGACACACCGTGCACTTCTCCAGAGTGGCTGTTGGCAATTTACATCCCGCCCATCAGCGTAGCCAGGCTCCCGTTTCTCCATGGCCTGTCCTGCATTTCTGGTTTTGACACTTTATTCAGCATGGCCCTTTTGACCGATGGGAAGCGAGACTTCTTTGTAGCACTGATTTGCCTTTCCAGGTTGCTTGGTTGGCCAAAAAGGGCGTATGCGTTTTTTCCTGAATATATTCAGGAAAAAACGCATACGCCCTTTTTGGCCAAGGGCATCATTGTCGAGGTTTTGCCGCTTTTCCTGTGCTTTAAAGGCGATTCGAATCTCCCTCCTGAAATCTGTTTCCTGCAATTCTGCCTTTCTTTCAAATCCTCTTCGTTGCCTTCCCTCAATATATTTGTGGACGAGAGTCATCATTTATAAGTCTGCAGGTTTGTGAATTGCAGTGCTCCTGAGCTCCATTTTTCAACTCGCTTTCTTGGGAGCTGGCCGCAAAAGCGCAGTATTGCTTCAGGCCCTATTCTCGTCCCAGGCGGCAGGCTGAGCCTGTGGTTAATTCTTCTTCCTGATGGGAAAATAGAGTGACCTCTGCCTGTCCCAAAACCTAGAGCTAGTCTCTCATTGCTTCCCCCTCTTCCCGTTCATCCTCCGGACAAATTGCAACCTGTACGGAACAGGAGGTTAAAGGTGCTGATTCTCCAAGGAGGGAGATTGCTAGTAAAGCGGCTGGAATGGCGAACCCGAGTACAAGGAGATGAGAAATGAGGTGCGATTTTGAAACCTTTCCCGATCACACGGTGTACCATCTTCTGGGTTTCTCATGCATGTTTTCGATGTAGGAAGATGCCCTTGAACCTGGAGATTTGGGACCCATGGGATGGGTACCACGCAGTATTACTTTAAAGGGTCTGCGTTTGCTCACCCAACCTCACCAAACCTCTCAGCCCCAAGAGTGTCCACCCTTATGTCTCAGTCAGCTGTGGGTCTAGATATGGTCAATCCAGGTGGCATCACAGCTCCTGAACGAATTTTGTAAGAATTTCTCTCTCTTTCACTGTCTTTGTTTCACGGGTTTTTAAAAGTAATTGATTTTTATAATGGGGTTTACCTGCTTTTCACTGCTGTGATTTTGCCGCTTTACACCCACTTGACTCACTTACAGAGAGATATCAATGCATAGGTTTCAAGATTCTTACTAGGCAGATATATTCTTGGGCGGTGAATAGGGGGTGTTGAGTCCAATTCACTGAGCAAGGAGTAGGTCTTGTCTATTACCTATTGGGTTTATGGAACGGTATCTGAGCTAATTTGAAACCCTTGTTTTATGCATCACCCCACCTCACCTTTCCCGTTAAGCAGCCATAGTGTGTTTTCTAAACGTGTGACTCTATTCTGTTTTGTAATTCAGTTCAAGGGTAGCGGTTTTTACATTCCCTCTATAAGTGATATCTTATGATAAGTGTCTTTTTCTGTGTGACTTATTTCACTTAGAATCGTCGTACCTAAATCCACTCATCATGCTGCTACTAGCCTTATGACGTTGATTTCATGGCTGATTGATTTTCCATTGTACATAAGGACCACAACTTCTTTATCCATTTTTCTCTTTCCTGGGATATTTAAGGTGTAACCAAGTGGAGGTTCTTGTCAACAGAGCAGCCCTAAACTTTGGGGTGCCTGTGTCTTGCTGATTTTTAGTTTTCCCAATTTATACGCCCATGAGTGGAAGTGCCCTATGCTCCCTAAGCTGAGTTTTTTAGATGTTTCAGGACACACCGTGCACTTCTCCAGAGTGGCTGTTGGCAATTTACATCCCGCCCATCAGCGTAGCCAGGCTCCCGTTTCTCCATGGCCTGTCCTGCATTTCTGGTTTTGACACTTTATTCAGCATGGCCCTTTTGACCGATGGGAAGCGAGACTTCTTTGTAGCGCTGATTTGCCTTTCCAGGTTGCTTGGTTGGCCAAAAAGGGCGTATGCGTTTTTTCCTGAATATATTCAGGAAAAAACGCATACGCCCTTTTTGGCCAAGGGCATCATTGTCGAGGTTTTGCCGCTTTTCCTGTGCTTTAAAGGCGATTCGAATCTCCCTCCTGAAATCTGTTTCCTGCAATTCTGCCTTTCTTTCAAATCCTCTTCGTTGCCTTCCCTCAATATATTTGTGGACGAGAGTCATCATTTATAAGTCTGCAGGTTTGTGAATTGCAGTGCCCCTGAGCTCCATTTTTCAACTCGCTTTCTTGGGAGCTGGCCGCAAAAGCGCAGTATTGCTTCAGGCCCTATTCTCGTCCCAGGCGGCAGGCTGAGCCTGTGGTTAATTCTTCTTCCTGATGGGAAAATAGAGTGACCTCTGCCTGTCCCAAAACCTAGAGCTAGTCTCTCATTGCTTCCCCCTCTTCCCGTTCATCCTCCGGACAAATTGCAACCTGTACGGAACAGGAGGTTAAAGGTGCTGATTCTCCAAGGAGGGAGATTGCTAGTAAAGCGGCTGGAATGGCGAACCCGAGTACAAGGAGATGAGAAATGAGGTGCGATTTTGAAACCTTTCCCGATCACACGGTGTACCATCTTCTGGGTTTCTCATGCATGTTTTCGATGTAGGAAGATGCCCTTGAACCTGGAGATTTGGGACCCATGGGATGGGTACCAGGCAGTATTACTTTAAAGGGTCTGCGTTTGCTCACCCAACCTCACCAAACCTCTCAGCCCCAAGAGTGTCCACCCTTATGTCTCAGTCAGCTGTGGGTCTAGATATGGTCAATCCAGGTGGCATCACAGCTCCTGAACGAATTTTGTAAGAATTTCTCTCTCTTTCACTGTCTTTGTTTCACGGGTTTTTAAAAGTAATTGATTTTTATAATGGGGTTTACCTGCTTTTCACTGCTGTGATTTTGCCGCTTTACACCCACTTGACTCACTTACAGAGAGATATCAATGCATAGGTTTCAAGATTCTTACTAGGCAGATATATTCTTGGGCGGTGAATAGGGGGTGTTGAGTCCAATTCACTGAGCAAGGAGTAGGTCTTGTCTATTACCTATTGGGTTTATGGAACGGTATCTGAGCTAATTTGAAACCCTTGTTTTATGCATCACCCCACCTCACCTTTCCCGTTAAGCAGCCATAGTGTGTTTTCTAAACGTGTGACTCTATTCTGTTTTGTAATTCAGTTCAAGGGTAGCGGTTTTTACATTCCCTCTATAAGTGATATCTTATGATAAGTGTCTTTTTCTGTGTGACTTATTTCACTTAGAATCGTCGTACCTAAATCCACTCATCATGCTGCTACTAGCCTTATGACGTTGATTTCATGGCTCAGTGATTTTCCATTGTACATAAGGACCACAACTTCTTTATCCATTTTTCTCTTTCCTGGGATATTTAACGTGTAACCAAGTGGAGGTTCTTGTCAACAGAGCAGCCCTAAACTTTGGGGTGCCTGTGTCTTGCTGATTTTTAGTTTTCCCAATTTATACGCCCATGAGTGGAAGTGCCCTATGCTCCCTAAGCTGAGTTTTTTAGATGTTTCAGGACACACCGTGCACTTCTCCAGAGTGGCTGTTGGCAATTTACATCCCGCCCATCAGCGTAGCCAGGCTCCCGTTTCTCCATGGCCTGTCCTGCATTTCTGGTTTTGACACTTTATTCAGCATGGCCCTTTTGACCGATGGGAAGCGAGACTTCTTTGTAGCGCTGATTTGCCTTTCCAGGTTGCTTGGTTGGCCAAAAAGGGCGTATGCGTTTTTTCCTGAATATATTCAGGAAAAAACGCATACGCCCTTTTTGGCCAAGGGCATCATTGTCGAGGTTTTGCCGCTTTTCCTGTGCTTTAAAGGCGATTCGAATCTCCCTCCTGAAATCTGTTTCCTGCAATTCTGCCTTTCTTTCAAATCCTCTTCGTTGCCTTCCCTCAATATATTTGTGGACGAGAGTCATCATTTATAAGTCTGCAGGTTTGTGAATTGCAGTGCCCCTGAGCTCCATTTTTCAACTCGCTTTCTTGGGAGCTGGCCGCAAAAGCGCAGTATTGCTTCAGGCCCTATTCTCGTCCCAGGCGGCAGGCTGAGCCTGTGGTTAATTCTTCTTCCTGATGGGAAAATAGAGTGACCTCTGCCTGTCCCAAAACCTAGAGCTAGTCTCTCATTGCTTCCCCCTCTTCCCGTTCATCCTCCGGACAAATTGCAACCTGTACGGAACAGGAGGTTAAAGGTGCTGATTCTCCAAGGAGGGAGATTGCTAGTAAAGCGGCTGGAATGGCGAACCCGAGTACAAGGAGATGAGAAATGAGGTGCGATTTTGAAACCTTTCCCGATCACACGGTGTACCATCTTCTGGGTTTCTCATGCATGTTTTCGATGTAGGAAGATGCCCTTGAACCTGGAGATTTGGGACCCATGGGATGGGTACCACGCAGTATTACTTTAAAGGGTCTGCGTTTGCTCACCCAACCTCACCAAACCTCTCAGCCCCAAGAGTGTCCACCCTTATGTCTCAGTCAGCTGTGGGTCTAGATATGGTCAATCCAGGTGGCATCACAGCTCCTGAACGAATTTTGTAAGAATTTCTCTCTCTTTCACTGTCTTTGTTTCACGGGTTTTTAAAAGTAATTGATTTTTATAATGGGGTTTACCTGCTTTTCACTGCTGTGATTTTGCCGCTTTACACCCACTTGACTCACTTACAGAGAGATATCAATGCATAGGTTTCAAGATTCTTACTAGGCAGATATATTCTTGGGCGGTGAATAGGGGGTGTTGAGTCCAATTCACTGAGCAAGGAGTAGGTCTTGTCTATTACCTATTGGGTTTATGGAACGGTATCTGAGCTAATTTGAAACCGTTGTTTTATGCATCACCCCACCTCACCTTTCCCGTTAAGCAGCCATAGTGTGTTTTCTAAACGTGTGACTCTATTCTGTTTTGTAATTCAGTTCAAGGGTAGCGGTTTTTACATTCCCTCTATAAGTGATATCTTATGATAAGTGTCTTTTTCTGTGTGACTTATTTCACTTAGAATCGTCGTACCTAAATCCACTCATCATGCTGCTACTAGCCTTATGACGTTGATTTCATGGCTGATTGATTTTCCATTGTACATAAGGACCACAACTTCTTTATCCATTTTTCTCTTTCCTGGGATATTTAAGGTGTAACCAAGTGGAGGTTCTTGTCAACAGAGCAGCCCTAAACTTTGGGGTGCCTGTGTCTTGCTGATTTTTAGTTTTCCCAATTTATACGCCCATGAGTGGAAGTGCCCTATGCTCCCTAAGCTGAGTTTTTTAGATGTTTCAGGACACACCGTGCACTTCTCCAGAGTGGCTGTTGGCAATTTACATCCCGCCCATCAGCGTAGCCAGGCTCCCGTTTCTCCATGGCCTGTCCTGCATTTCTGGTTTTGACACTTTATTCAGCATGGCCCTTTTGACCGATGGGAAGCGAGACTTCTTTGTAGCGCTGATTTGCCTTTCCAGGTTGCTTGGTTGGCCAAAAAGGGCGTATGCGTTTTTTCCTGAATATATTCAGGAAAAAACGCATACGCCCTTTTTGGCCAAGGGCATCATTGTCGAGGTTTTGCCGCTTTTCCTGTGCTTTAAAGGCGATTCGAATCTCCCTCCTGAAATCTGTTTCCTGCAATTCTGCCTTTCTTTCAAATCCTCTTCGTTGCCTTCCCTCAATATATTTGTGGACGAGAGTCATCATTTATAAGTCTGCAGGTTTGTGAATTGCAGTGCCCCTGAGCTCCATTTTTCAACTCGCTTTCTTGGGAGCTGGCCGCAAAAGCGCAGTATTGCTTCAGGCCCTATTCTCGTCCCAGGCGGCAGGCTGAGCCTGTGGTTAATTCTTCTTCCTGATGGGAAAATAGAGTGACCTCTGCCTGTCCCAAAACCTAGAGCTAGTCTCTCATTGCTTCCCCCTCTTCCCGTTCATCCTCCGGACAAATTGCAACCTGTACGGAACAGGAGGTTAAAGGTGCTGATTCTCCAAGGAGGGAGATTGCTAGTAAAGCGGCTGGAATGGCGAACCCGAGTACAAGGAGATGAGAAATGAGGTGCGATTTTGAAACCTTTCCCGATCACACGGTGTACCATCTTCTGGGTTTCTCATGCATGTTTTCGATGTAGGAAGATGCCCTTGAACCTGGAGATTTGGGACCCATGGGATGGGTACCAGGCAGTATTACTTTAAAGGGTCTGCGTTTGCTCACCCAACCTCACCAAACCTCTCAGCCCCAAGAGTGTCCACCCTTATGTCTCAGTCAGCTGTGGGTCTAGATATGGTCAATCCAGGTGGCATCACAGCTCCTGAACGAATTTTGTAAGAATTTCTCTCTCTTTCACTGTCTTTGTTTCACGGGTTTTTAAAAGTAATTGATTTTTATAATGGGGTTTACCTGCTTTTCACTGCTGTGATTTTGCCGCTTTACACCCACTTGACTCACTTACAGAGAGATATCAATGCATAGGTTTCAAGATTCTTACTAGGCAGATATATTCTTGGGCGGTGAATAGGGGGTGTTGAGTCCAATTCACTGAGCAAGGAGTAGGTCTTGTCTATTACCTATTGGGTTTATGGAACGGTATCTGAGCTAATTTGAAACCCTTGTTTTATGCATCACCCCACCTCACCTTTCCCGTTAAGCAGCCATAGTGTGTTTTCTAAACGTGTGACTCTATTCTGTTTTGTAATTCAGTTCAAGGGTAGCGGTTTTTACATTCCCTCTATAAGTGATATCTTATGATAAGTGTCTTTTTCTGTGTGACTTATTTCACTTAGAATCGTCGTACCTAAATCCACTCATCATGCTGCTACTAGCCTTATGACGTTGATTTCATGGCTGATTGATTTTCCATTGTACATAAGGACCACAACTTCTTTATCCATTTTTCTCTTTCCTGGGATATTTAAGGTGTAACCAAGTGGAGGTTCTTGTCAACAGAGCAGCCCTAAACTTTGGGGTGCCTGTGTCTTGCTGATTTTTAGTTTTCCCAATTTATACGCCCATGAGTGGAAGTGCCCTATGCTCCCTAAGCTGAGTTTTTTAGATGTTTCAGGACACACCGTGCACTTCTCCAGAGTGGCTGTTGGCAATTTACATCCCGCCCATCAGCGTAGCCAGGCTCCCGTTTCTCCATGGCCTGTCCTGCATTTCTGGTTTTGACACTTTATTCAGCATGGCCCTTTTGACCGATGGGAAGCGAGACTTCTTTGTAGCGCTGATTTGCCTTTCCAGGTTGCTTGGTTGGCCAAAAAGGGCGTATGCGTTTTTTCCTGAATATATTCAGGAAAAAACGCATACGCCCTTTTTGGCCAAGGGCATCATTGTCGAGGTTTTGCCGCTTTTCCTGTGCTTTAAAGGCGATTCGAATCTCCCTCCTGAAATCTGTTTCCTGCAATTCTGCCTTTCTTTCAAATCCTCTTCGTTGCCTTCCCTCAATATATTTGTGGACGAGAGTCATCATTTATAAGTCTGCAGGTTTGTGAATTGCAGTGCCCCTGAGCTCCATTTTTCAACTCGCTTTCTTGGGAGCTGGCCGCAAAAGCGCAGTATTGCTTCAGGCCCTATTCTCGTCCCAGGCGGCAGGCTGAGCCTGTGGTTAATTCTTCTTCCTGATGGGAAAATAGAGTGACCTCTGCCTGTCCCAAAACCTAGAGCTAGTCTCTCATTGCTTCCCCCTCTTCCCGTTCATCCTCCGGACAAATTGCAACCTGTACGGAACAGGAGGTTAAAGGTGCTGATTCTCCAAGGAGGGAGATTGCTAGTAAAGCGGCTGGAATGGCGAACCCGAGTACAAGGAGATGAGAAATGAGGTGCGATTTTGAAACCTTTCCCGATCACACGGTGTACCATCTTCTGGGTTTCTCATGCATGTTTTCGATGTAGGAAGATGCCCTTGAACCTGGAGATTTGGGACCCATGGGATGGGTACCAGGCAGTATTACTTTAAAGGGTCTGCGTTTGCTCACCCAACCTCACCAAACCTCTCAGCCCCAAGAGTGTCCACCCTTATGTCTCAGTCAGCTGTGGGTCTAGATATGGTCAATCCAGGTGGCATCACAGCTCCTGAACGAATTTTGTAAGAATTTCTCTCTCTTTCACTGTCTTTGTTTCACGGGTTTCTAAAAGTAATTGATTTTTATAATGGGGTTTACCTGCTTTTCACTGCTGTGATTTTGCCGCTTTACACCCACTTGACTCACTTACAGAGAGATATCAATGCATAGGTTTCAAGATTCTTACTAGGCAGATATATTCTTGGGCGGTGAATAGGGGGTGTTGAGTCCAATTCACTGAGCAAGGAGTAGGTCTTGCCTATTACCTATTGGGTTTATGGAACGGTATCTGAGCTAATTTGAAACCCTTGTTTTATGCATCACCCCACCTCACCTTTCCCGTTAAGCAGCCATAGTGTGTTTTCTAAACGTGTGACTCTATTCTGTTTTGTAATTCAGTTCAAGGGTAGCGGTTTTTACATTCCCTCTATAAGTGATATCTTATGATAAGTGTCTTTTTCTGTGTGACTTATTTCACTTAGAATCGTCGTACCTAAATCCACTCATCATGCTGCTACTAGCCTTATGACGTTGATTTCATGGCTGATTGATTTTCCATTGTACATAAGGACCACAACTTCTTTATCCATTTTTCTCTTTCCTGGGATATTTAAGGTGTAACCAAGTGGAGGTTGTTGTCAACAGAGCAGCCCTAAACTTTGGGGTGCCTCTGTCTTGCTGATTTTTAGTTTTCCCAATTTATACGCCCATGAGTGGAAGTGCCCTATGCTCCCTAAGCTGAGTTTTTTAGATGTTTCAGGACACACCGTGCACTTCTCCAGAGTGGCTGTTGGCAATTTACATCCCGCCCATCAGCGTAGCCAGGCTCCCGTTTCTCCATGGCCTGTCCTGCATTTCTGGTTTTGACACTTTATTCAGCATGGCCCTTTTGACCGATGGGAAGCGAGACTTCTTTGTAGCGCTGATTTGCCTTTCCAGGTTGCTTGGTTGGCCAAAAAGGGCGTATGCGTTTTTTCCTGAATATATTCAGGAAAAAACGCATACGCCCTTTTTGGCCAAGGGCATCATTGTCGAGGTTTTGCCGCTTTTCCTGTGCTTTAAAGGCGATTCGAATCTCCCTCCTGAAATCTGTTTCCTGCAATTCTGCCTTTCTTTCAAATCCTCTTCGTTGCCTTCCCTCAATATATTTGTGGACGAGAGTCATCATTTATAAGTCTGCAGGTTTGTGAATTGCAGTGCCCCTGAGCTCCATTTTTCAACTCGCTTTCTTGGGAGCTGGCCGCAAAAGCGCAGTATTGCTTCAGGCCCTATTCTCGTCCCAGGCGGCAGGCTGAGCCTGTGGTTAATTCTTCTTCCTGATGGGAAAATAGAGTGACCTCTGCCTGTCCCAAAACCTAGAGCTAGTCTCTCATTGCTTCCCCCTCTTCCCGTTCATCCTCCGGACAAATTGCAACCTGTACGGAACAGGAGGTTAAAGGTGCTGATTCTCCAAGGAGGGAGATTGCTAGTAAAGCGGCTGGAATGGCGAACCCGAGTACAAGGAGATGAGAAATGAGGTGCGATTTTGAAACCTTTCCCGATCACACGGTGTACCATCTTCTGGGTTTCTCATGCATGTTTTCGATGTAGGAAGATGCCCTTGAACCTGGAGATTTGGGACCCATGGGATGGGTACCACGCAGTATTACTTTAAAGGGTCTGCGTTTGCTCACCCAACCTCACCAAACCTCTCAAACCCAAGAGTGTCCACCCTTATGTCTCAGTCAGCTGTGGGTCTAGATATGGTCAATCCAGGTGGCATCACAGCTCCTGAACGAATTTTGTAAGAATTTCTCTCTCTTTCACTGTCTTTGTTTCACGGGTTTTTAAAAGTAATTGATTTTTATAATGGGGTTTACCTGCTTTTCACTGCTGTGATTTTGCCGCTTTACACCCACTTGACTCACTTACAGAGAGATATCAATGCATAGGTTTCAAGATTCTTACTAGGCAGATATATTCTTGGGCGGTGAATAGGGGGTGTTGAGTCCAATTCACTGAGCAAGGAGTAGGTCTTGTCTATTACCTATTGGGTTTATGGAACGGTATCTGAGCTAATTTGAAACCGTTGTTTTATGCATCACCCCACCTCACCTTTCCCGTTAAGCAGCCATAGTGTGTTTTCTAAACGTGTGACTCTATTCTGTTTTGTAATTCAGTTCAAGGGTAGCGGTTTTTACATTCCCTCTATAAGTGATATCTTATGATAAGTGTCTTTTTCTGTGTGACTTATTTCACTTAGAATCGTCGTACCTAAATCCACTCATCATGCTGCTACTAGCCTTATGACGTTGATTTCATGGCTGATTGATTTTCCATTGTACATAAGGACCACAACTTCTTTATCCATTTTTCTCTTTCCTGGGATATTTAAGGTGTAACCAAGTGGAGGTTCTTGTCAACAGAGCAGCCCTAAACTTTGGGGTGCCTGTGTCTTGCTGATTTTTAGTTTTCCCAATTTATACGCCCATGAGTGGAAGTGCCCTATGCTCCCTAAGCTGAGTTTTTTAGATGTTTCAGGACACACCGTGCACTTCTCCAGAGTGGCTGTTGGCAATTTACATCCCGCCCATCAGCGTAGCCAGGCTCCCGTTTCTCCATGGCCTGTCCTGCATTTCTGGTTTTGACACTTTATTCAGCATGGCCCTTTTGACCGATGGGAAGCGAGACTTCTTTGTAGCGCTGATTTGCCTTTCCAGGTTGCTTGGTTGGCCAAAAAGGGCGTATGCGTTTTTTCCTGAATATATTCAGGAAAAAACGCATACGCCCTTTTTGGCCAAGGGCATCATTGTCGAGGTTTTGCCGCTTTTCCTGTGCTTTAAAGGCGATTCGAATCTCCCTCCTGAAATCTGTTTCCTGCAATTCTGCCTTTCTTTCAAATCCTCTTCGTTGCCTTCCCTCAATATATTTGTGGACGAGAGTCATCATTTATAAGTCTGCAGGTTTGTGAATTGCAGTGCCCCTGAGCTCCATTTTTCAACTCGCTTTCTTGGGAGCTGGCCGCAAAAGCGCAGTATTGCTTCAGGCCCTATTCTCGTCCCAGGCGGCAGGCTGAGCCTGTGGTTAATTCTTCTTCCTGATGGGAAAATAGAGTGACCTCTGCCTGTCCCAAAACCTAGAGCTAGTCTCTCATTGCTTCCCCCTCTTCCCGTTCATCCTCCGGACAAATTGCAACCTGTACGGAACAGGAGGTTAAAGGTGCTGATTCTCCAAGGAGGGAGATTGCTAGTAAAGCGGCTGGAATGGCGAACCCGAGTACAAGGAGATGAGAAATGAGGTGCGATTTTGAAACCTTTCCCGATCACACGGTGTACCATCTTCTGGGTTTCTCATGCATGTTTTCGATGTAGGAAGATGCCCTTGAACCTGGAGATTTGGGACCCATGGGATGGGTACCAGGCAGTATTACTTTAAAGGGTCTGCGTTTGCTCACCCAACCTCACCAAACCTCTCAGCCCCAAGAGTGTCCACCCTTATGTCTCAGTCAGCTGTGGGTCTAGATATGGTCAATCCAGGTGGCATCACAGCTCCTGAACGAATTTTGTAAGAATTTCTCTCTCTTTCACTGTCTTTGTTTCACGGGTTTTTAAAAGTAATTGATTTTTATAATGGGGTTTACCTGCTTTTCACTGCTGTGATTTTGCCGCTTTACACCCACTTGACTCACTTACAGAGAGATATCAATGCATAGGTTTCAAGATTCTTACTAGGCAGATATATTCTTGGGCGGTGAATAGGGGGTGTTGAGTCCAATTCATTGAGCAAGGAGTAGGTCTTGTCTATTACCTATTGGGTTTATGGAACGGTATCTGAGCTAATTTGAAACCCTTGTTTTATGCATCACCCCACCTCACCTTTCCCGTTAAGCAGCCATAGTGTGTTTTCTAAACGTGTGACTCTATTCTGTTTTGTAATTCAGTTCAAGGGTAGCGGTTTTTACATTCCCTCTATAAGTGATATCTTATGATAAGTGTCTTTTTCTGTGTGACTTATTTCACTTAGAATCGTCGTACCTAAATCCACTCATCATGCTGCTACTAGCCTTATGACGTTGATTTCATGGCTCAGTGATTTTCCATTGTACATAAGGACCACAACTTCTTTATCCATTTTTCTCTTTCCTGGGATATTTAACGTGTAACCAAGTGGAGGTTCTTGTCAACAGAGCAGCCCTAAACTTTGGGGTGCCTCTGTCTTGCTGATTTTTAGTTTTCCCAATTTATACGCCCATGAGTGGAAGTGCCCTATGCTCCCTAAGCTGAGTTTTTTAGATGTTTCAGGACACACCGTGCACTTCTCCAGAGTGGCTGTTGGCAATTTACATCCCGCCCATCAGCGTAGCCAGGCTCCCGTTTCTCCATGGCCTGTCCTGCATTTCTGGTTTTGACACTTTATTCAGCATGGCCCTTTTGACCGATGGGAAGCGAGACTTCTTTGTAGCGCTGATTTGCCTTTCCAGGTTGCTTGGTTGGCCAAAAAGGGCGTATGCGTTTTTTCCTGAATATATTCAGGAAAAAACGCATACGCCCTTTTTGGCCAAGGGCATCATTGTCGAGGTTTTGCCGCTTTTCCTGTGCTTTAAAGGCGATTCGAATCTCCCTCCTGAAATCTGTTTCCTGCAATTCTGCCTTTCTTTCAAATCCTCTTCGTTGCCTTCCCTCAATATATTTGTGGACGAGAGTCATCATTTATAAGTCTGCAGGTTTGTGAATTGCAGTGCCCCTGAGCTCCATTTTTCAACTCGCTTTCTTGGGAGCTGGCCGCAAAAGCGCAGTATTGCTTCAGGCCCTATTCTCGTCCCAGGCGGCAGGCTGAGCCTGTGGTTAATTCTTCTTCCTGATGGGAAAATAGAGTGACCTCTGCCTGTCCCAAAACCTAGAGCTAGTCTCTCATTGCTTCCCCCTCTTCCCGTTCATCCTCCGGACAAATTGCAACCTGTACGGAACAGGAGGTTAAAGGTGCTGATTCTCCAAGGAGGGAGATTGCTAGTAAAGCGGCTGGAATGGCGAACCCGAGTACAAGGAGATGAGAAATGAGGTGCGATTTTGAAACCTTTCCCGATCACACGGTGTACCATCTTCTGGGTTTCTCATGCATGTTTTCGATGTAGGAAGATGCCCTTGAACCTGGAGATTTGGGACCCATGGGATGGGTACCACGCAGTATTACTTTAAAGGGTCTGCGTTTGCTCACCCAACCTCACCAAACCTCTCAGCCCCAAGAGTGTCCACCCTTATGTCTCAGTCAGCTGTGGGTCTAGATATGGTCAATCCAGGTGGCATCACAGCTCCTGAATGAATTTTGTAAGAATTTCTCTCTCTTTCACTGTCTTTGTTTCACGGGTTTCTAAAAGTAATTGATTTTTATAATGGGGTTTACCTGCTTTTCACTGCTGTGATTTTGCCGCTTTACACCCACTTGACTCACTTACAGAGAGATATCAATGCATAGGTTTCAAGATTCTTACTAGGCAGATATATTCTTGGGCGGTGAATAGGGGGTGTTGAGTCCAATTCACTGAGCAAGGAGTAGGTCTTGCCTATTACCTATTGGGTTTATGGAACGGTATCTGAGCTAATTTGAAACCCTTGTTTTATGCATCACCCCACCTCACCTTTCCCGTTAAGCAGCCATAGTGTGTTTTCTAAACGTGTGACTCTATTCTGTTTTGTAATTCAGTTCAAGGGTAGCGGTTTTTACATTCCCTCTATAAGTGATATCTTATGATAAGTGTCTTTTTCTGTGTGACTTATTTCACTTAGAATCGTCGTACCTAAATCCACTCATCATGCTGCTACTAGCCTTATGACGTTGATTTCATGGCTGATTGATTTTCCATTGTACATAAGGACCACAACTTCTTTATCCATTTTTCTCTTTCCTGGGATATTTAAGGTGTAACCAAGTGGAGGTTGTTGTCAACAGAGCAGCCCTAAACTTTGGGGTGCCTCTGTCTTGCTGATTTTTAGTTTTCCCAATTTATACGCCCATGAGTGGAAGTGCCCTATGCTCCCTAAGCTGAGTTTTTTAGATGTTTCAGGACACACCGTGCACTTCTCCAGAGTGGCTGTTGGCAATTTACATCCCGCCCATCAGCGTAGCCAGGCTCCCGTTTCTCCATGGCCTGTCCTGCATTTCTGGTTTTGACACTTTATTCAGCATGGCCCTTTTGACCGATGGGAAGCGAGACTTCTTTGTAGCGCTGATTTGCCTTTCCAGGTTGCTTGGTTGGCCAAAAAGGGCGTATGCGTTTTTTCCTGAATATATTCAGGAAAAAACGCATACGCCCTTTTTGGCCAAGGGCATCATTGTCGAGGTTTTGCCGCTTTTCCTGTGCTTTAAAGGCGATTCGAATCTCCCTCCTGAAATCTGTTTCCTGCAATTCTGCCTTTCTTTCAAATCCTCTTCGTTGCCTTCCCTCAATATATTTGTGGACGAGAGTCATCATTTATAAGTCTGCAGGTTTGTGAATTGCAGTGCCCCTGAGCTCCATTTTTCAACTCGCTTTCTTGGGAGCTGGCCGCAAAAGCGCAGTATTGCTTCAGGCCCTATTCTCGTCCCAGGCGGCAGGCTGAGCCTGTGGTTAATTCTTCTTCCTGATGGGAAAATAGAGTGACCTCTGCCTGTCCCAAAACCTAGAGCTAGTCTCTCATTGCTTCCCCCTCTTCCCGTTCATCCTCCGGACAAATTGCAACCTGTACGGAACAGGAGGTTAAAGGTGCTGATTCTCCAAGGAGGGAGATTGCTAGTAAAGCGGCTGGAATGGCGAACCCGAGTACAAGGAGATGAGAAATGAGGTGCGATTTTGAAACCTTTCCCGATCACACGGTGTACCATCTTCTGGGTTTCTCATGCATGTTTTCGATGTAGGAAGATGCCCTTGAACCTGGAGATTTGGGACCCATGGGATGGGTACCACGCAGTATTACTTTAAAGGGTCTGCGTTTGCTCACCCAACCTCACCAAACCTCTCAAACCCAAGAGTGTCCACCCTTATGTCTCAGTCAGCTGTGGGTCTAGATATGGTCAATCCAGGTGGCATCACAGCTCCTGAACGAATTTTGTAAGAATTTCTCTCTCTTTCACTGTCTTTGTTTCACGGGTTTTTAAAAGTAATTGATTTTTATAATGGGGTTTACCTGCTTTTCACTGCTGTGATTTTGCCGCTTTACACCCACTTGACTCACTTACAGAGAGATATCAATGCATAGGTTTCAAGATTCTTACTAGTCAGATATATTCTTGGGCGGTGAATAGGGGGTGTTGAGTCCAATTCATTGAGCAAGGAGTAGGTCTTGTCTATTACATATTGGGTTTATGGAACGGTATCTGAGCTAATTTGAAACCCTTGTTTTATGAATCACCCCACCTCACCTTTCCCGTTAAGCAGCCATAGTGTGTTTTCTAAACGTGTGACTCTATTCTGTTTTGTAATTCAGTTCAAGGGTAGCGGTTTTTACATTCCCTCTATAAGTGATATCTTATGATAAGTGTCTTTTTCTGTGTGACTTATTTCACTTAGAATCGTCGTACCTAAATCCACTCATCATGCTGCTACTAGCCTTATGACGTTGATTTCATGGCTGAGTGATATTCCATTGTACATAAGGACCACAACTTCTTTATCCATTTTTCTCTTTCCTGGGATATTTAAGGTGTAACGAAGTGGAGGTTCTTGTCAACAGAGCAGCCCTAAACTTTGGGGTGCCTGTGTCTTGCTGATTTTTAGTTTTCCCAATTTATACGCCCATGAGTGGAAGTGCCCTATGCTCCCTAAGCTGAGTTTTTTAGATGTTTCAGGACACACCGTGCACTTCTCCAGAGTGGCTGTTGGCAATTTACATCCCGCCCATCAGCGTAGCCAGGCTCCCGTTTCTCCATGGCCTGTCCTGCATTTCTGGTTTTGACACTTTATTCAGCATGGCCCTTTTGACCGATGGGAAGCGAGACTTCTTTGTAGCGCTGATTTGCCTTTCCAGGTTGCTTGGTTGGCCAAAAAGGGCGTATGCGTTTTTTCCTGAATATATTCAGGAAAAAACGCATACGCCCTTTTTGGCCAAGGGCATCATTGTCGAGGTTTTGCCGCTTTTCCTGTGCTTTAAAGGCGATTCGAATCTCCCTCCTGAAATCTGTTTCCTGCAATTCTGCCTTTCTTTCAAATCCTCTTCGTTGCCTTCCCTCAATATATTTGTGGACGAGAGTCATCATTTATAAGTCTGCAGGTTTGTGAATTGCAGTGCCCCTGAGCTCCATTTTTCAACTCGCTTTCTTGGGAGCTGGCCGCAAAAGCGCAGGATTGCTTCAGGCCCTATTCTCGTCCCAGGCGGCAGGCTGAGCCTGTGGTTAATTCTTCTTCCTGATGGGAAAATAGAGTGACCTCTGCCTGTCCCAAAACCTAGAGCTAGTCTCTCATTGCTTCCCCCTCTTCCCGTTCATCCTCCGGACAAATTGCAACCTGTACGGAACAGGAGGTTAAAGGTGCTGATTCTCCAAGGAGGGAGATTGCTAGTAAAGCGGCTGGAATGGCGAACCCGAGTACAAGGAGATGAGAAATGAGGTGCGATTTTGAAACCTTTCCCGATCACACGGTGTACCATCTTCTGGGTTTCTCATGCATGTTTTCGATGTAGGAAGATGCCCTTGAACCTGGAGATTTGGGACCCATGGGATGGGTACCACGCAGTATTACTTTAAAGGGTCTGCGTTTGCTCACCCAACCTCACCAAACCTCTCAGCCCCAAGAGTGTCCACCCTTATGTCTCAGTCAGCTGTGGGTCTAGATATGGTCAATCCAGGTGGCATCACAGCTCCTGAACGAATTTTGTAAGAATTTCTCTCTCTTTCACTGTCTTTGTTTCACGGGTTTTTAAAAGTAATTGATTTTTATAATGGGATTTACCTGCTTTTCACTGCTGTGATTTTGCCGCTTTACACCCACTTGACTCACTTACAGAGAGATATCAATGCATAGGTTTCAAGATTCTTACTAGGCAGATATATTCTTGGGCGGTGAATAGGGGGTGTTGAGTCCAATTCACTGAGCAAGGAGCAGGTCTTGTCTATTACCTATTGGGTTTATGGAACGGTATCTGAGCTAATTTGAAACCCTTGTTTTATGCATCACCCCACCTCACCTTTCCCGTTAAGCAGCCATAGTGTGTTTTCTAAACGTGTGACTCTATTCTGTTTTGTAATTCAGTTCAAGGGTAACGGTTTTTACATTCCCTCTATAAGTGATATCTTATGATAAGTGTCTTTTTCTGTGTGACTTATTTCACTTAGAATCGTCGTACCTAAATCCACTCATCATGCTGCTACTAGCCTTATGACGTTGATTTCATGGCTGATTGATTTTCCATTGTACATAAGGACCACAACTTCTTTATCCATTTTTCTCTTTCCTGGGATATTTAAGGTGTAACCAAGTGGAGGTTCTTGTCAACAGAGCAGCCCTAAACTTTGGGGTGCCTGTGTCTTGCTGATTTTTAGTTTTCCCAATTTATACGCCCATGAGAGGAAGTGCCCTATGCTCCATAAGCTGAGTTTTTTAGATGTTTCAGGACACACCGTGCACTTCTCCAGAGTGGCTGTTGGCAATTTACATCCCGCCCATCAGCGTAGCCAGGCTCCCGTTTCTCCATGGCCTGTCCTGCATTTCTGGTTTTGACACTTTATTCAGCATGGCCCTTTTGACCGATGGGAAGCGAGACTTCTTTGTAGCGCTGATTTGCCTTTCCAGGTTGCTTGGTTGGCCAAAAAGGGCGTATGCGTTTTTTCCTGAATATATTCAGGAAAAAACGCATACGCCCTTTTTGGCCAAGGGCATCATTGTCGAGGTTTTGCCGCTTTTCCTGTGCTTTAAAGGCGATTCGAATCTCCCTCCTGAAATCTGTTTCCTGCAATTCTGCCTTTCTTTCAAATCCTCTTCGTTGCCTTCCCTCAATATATTTGTGGACGAGAGTCATCATTTATAAGTCTGCAGGTTTGTGAATTGCAGTGCCCCTGAGCTCCATTTTTCAACTCGCTTTCTTGGGAGCTGGCCGCAAAAGCGCAGTATTGCTTCAGGCCCTATTCTCGTCCCAGGCGGCAGGCTGAGCCTGTGGTTAATTCTTCTTCCTGATGGGAAAATAGAGTGACCTCTGCCTGTCCCAAAACCTAGAGCTAGTCTCTCATTGCTTCCCCCTCTTCCCGTTCATCCTCCGGACAAATTGCAACCTGTACGGAACAGGAGGTTAAAGGTGCTGATTCTCCAAGGAGGGAGATTGCTAGTAAAGCGGCTGGAATGGCGAACCCGAGTACAAGGAGATGAGAAATGAGGTGCGATTTTGAAACCTTTCCCGATCACACGGTGTACCATCTTCTGGGTTTCTCATGCATGTTTTCGATGTAGGAAGATGCCCTTGAACCTGGAGATTTGGGACCCATGGGATGGGTACCACGCAGTATTACTTTAAAGGGTCTGCGTTTGCTCACCCAACCTCACCAAACCTCTCAGCCCCAAGAGTGTCCACCCTTATGTCTCAGTCAGCTGTGGGTCTAGATATGGTCAATCCAGGTGGCATCACAGCTCCTGAACGAATTTTGTAAGAATTTCTCTCTCTTTCACTGTCTTTGTTTCACGGGTTTTTAAAAGTAATTGATTTTTATAATGGGGTTTACCTGCTTTTCACTGCTGTGATTTTGCCGCTTTACACCCACTTGACTCACTTACAGAGAGATATCAATGCATAGGTTTCAAGATTCTTACTAGGCAGATATATTCTTGGGCGGTGAATAGGGGGTGTTGAGTTCAATTCACTGAGCAAGGAGTAGGTCTTGTCTATTACCTATTGGGTTTATGGAACGGTATCTGAGCTAATTTGAAACCCTTGTTTTATGCATCACCCCACCTCACCTTTCCCGTTAAGCAGCCATAGTGTGTTTTCTAAACGTGTGACTCTATTCTGTTTTGTAATTCAGTTCAAGGGTAGCGGTTTTTACATTCCCTCTATAAGTGATATCTCATGATAAGTGTCTTTTTCTGTGTGACTTATTTCACTTAGAATCGTCGTACCTAAATCCACTCATCATGCTGCTACTAGCCTTATGACGTTGATTTCATGGCTCAGTGATTTTCCATTGTACATAAGGACCACAACTTCTTTATCCATTTTTCTCTTTCCTGGGATATTTAACGTGTAACCAAGTGGAGGTTCTTGTCAACAGAGCAGCCCTAAACTTTGGGGTGCCTCTGTCTTGCTGATTTTTAGTTTTCCCAATTTATACGCCCATGAGTGGAAGTGCCCTATGCTCCCTAAGCTGAGTTTTTTAGATGTTTCAGGACACACCGTGCACTTCTCCAGAGTGGCTGTTGGCAATTTACATCCCGCCCATCAGCGTAGCCAGGCTCCCGTTTCTCCATGGCCTGTCCTGCATTTCTGGTTTTGACACTTTATTCAGCATGGCCCTTTTGACCGATGGGAAGCGAGACTTCTTTGTAGCGCTGATTTGCCTTTCCAGGTTGCTTGGTTGGCCAAAAAGGGCGTATGCGTTTTTTCCTGAATATATTCAGGAAAAAACGCATACGCCCTTTTTGGCCAAGGGCATCATTGTCGAGGTTTTGCCGCTTTTCCTGTGCTTTAAAGGCGATTCGAATCTCCCTCCTGAAATCTGTTTCCTGCAATTCTGCCTTTCTTTCAAATCCTCTTCGTTGCCTTCCCTCAATATATTTGTGGACGAGAGTCATCATTTATAAGTCTGCAGGTTTGTGAATTGCAGTGCCCCTGAGCTCCATTTTTCAACTCGCTTTCTTGGGAGCTGGCCGCAAAAGCGCAGTATTGCTTCAGGCCCTATTCTCGTCCCAGGCGGCAGGCTGAGCCTGTGGTTAATTCTTCTTCCTGATGGGAAAATAGAGTGACCTCTGCCTGTCCCAAAACCTAGAGCTAGTCTCTCATTGCTTCCCCCTCTTCCCGTTCATCCTCTGGACAAATTGCAACCTGTACGGAACAGGAGGTTAAAGGTGCTGATTCTCCAAGGAGGGAGATTGCTAGTAAAGCGGCTGGAATGGCGAACCCGAGTACAAGGAGATGAGAAATGAGGTGCGATTTTGAAACCTTTCCCGATCACACGGTGTACCATCTTCTGGGTTTCTCATGCATGTTTTCGATGTAGGAAGATGCCCTTGAACCTGGAGATTTGGGACCCATGGGATGGGTACCACGCAGTATTACTTTAAAGGGTCTGCGTTTGCTCACCCAACCTCACCAAACCTCTCAGCCCCAAGAGTGTCCACCCTTATGTCTCAGTCAGCTGTGGGTCTAGATATGGTCAATCCAGGTGGCATCACAGCTCCTGAATGAATTTTGTAAGAATTTCTCTCTCTTTCACTGTCTTTGTTTCACGGGTTTCTAAAAGTAATTGATTTTTATAATGGGGTTTACCTGCTTTTCACTGCTGTGATTTTGCCGCTTTACACCCACTTGACTCACTTACAGAGAGATATCAATGCATAGGTTTCAAGATTCTTACTAGGCAGATATATTCTTGGGCGGTGAATAGGGGGTGTTGAGTCCAATTCACTGAGCAAGGAGTAGGTCTTGTCTATTACCTATTGGGTTTATGGAACGGTATCTGAGCTAATTTGAAACCCTTGTTTTATGCATCACCCCACCTCACCTTTCCCGTTAAGCAGCCATAGTGTGTTTTCTAAACGTGTGACTCTATTCTGTTTTGTAATTCAGTTCAAGGGTAGCGGTTTTTACATTCCCTCTATAAGTGATATCTTATGATAAGTGTCTTTTTCTGTGTGACTTATTTCACTTAGAATCGTCGTACCTAAATCCACTCATCATGCTGCTACTAGCCTTATGACGTTGATTTCATGGCTGATTGATTTTCCATTGTACATAAGGACCACAACTTCTTTATCCGTTTTTCTCTTTCCTGGGATATTTAAGGTGTAACCAAGTGGAGGTTCTTGTCAACAGAGCAGCCCTAAACTTTGGGGTGCCTCTGTCTTGCTGATTTTTAGTTTTCCCAATTTATACGCCCATGAGTGGAAGTGCCCTATGCTCCCTAAGCTGAGTTTTTTGATGTTTCAGGACACACCGTGCACTTCTCCAGAGTGGCTGTTGGCAATTTACATCCCGCCCATCAGCGTAGCCAGGCTCCCGTTTCTCCATGGCCTGTCCTGCATTTCTGGTTTTGACACTTTATTCAGCATGGCCCTTTTGACCGATGGGAAGCGAGACTTCTTTGTAGCTCTGATTTGCCTTTCCAGGTTGCTTGGTTGGCCAAAAAGGGCGTATGCGTTTTTTCCTGAATATATTCAGGAAAAAACGCATACGCCCTTTTTGGCCAAGGGCATCATTGTCGAGGTTTTGCCGCTTTTCCTGTGCTTTAAAGGCGATTCGAATCTCCCTCCTGAAATCTGTTTCCTGCAATTCTGCCTTTCTTTCAAATCCTCTTCGTTGCCTTCCCTCAATATATTTGTGGACGAGAGTCATCATTTATAAGTCTGCAGGTTTGTGAATTGCAGTGCCCCTGAGCTCCATTTTTCAACTCGCTTTCTTGGGAGCTGGCCGCAAAAGCGCAGTATTGCTTCAGGCCCTATTCTCGTCCCAGGCGGCAGGCTGAGCCTGTGGTTAATTCTTCTTCCTGATGGGAAAATAGAGTGACCTCTGCCTGTCCCAAAACCTAGAGCTAGTCTCTCATTGCTTCCCCCTCTTCCCGTTCATCCTCCGGACAAATTGCAACCTGTACGGAACAGGAGGTTAAAGGTGCTGATTCTCCAAGGAGGGAGATTGCTAGTAAAGCGGCTGGAATGGCGAACCCGAGTACAAGGAGATGAGAAATGAGGTGCGATTTTGAAACCTTTCCCGATCACACTTTGTACCATCTTCTGGGTTTCTCATGCATGTTTTCGATGTAGGAAGATGCCCTTGAACCTGGAGATTTGGGACCCATGGGATGGGTACCACGCAGTATTACTTTAAAGGGTCTGCGTTTGCTCACCCAACTTCACCAAACCTCTCAGCCCCAAGAGTGTCCACCCTTATGTCTCAGTCAGCTGTGGGTCTAGATATGGTCAATCCAGGTGGCATCACAGCTCCTGAATGAATTTTGTAAGAATTTCTCTCTCTTTCACTGTCTTTGTTTCACGGGTTTTTAAAAGTAATTGATTTTTATAATGGGGTTTACCTGCTTTTCACTGCTGTGATTTTGCCGCTTTACACCCACTTGACTCACTTACAGAGAGATATCAATGCATAGGTTTCAAGATTCTTACTAGGCAGATATATTCTTGGGCGGTGAATAGGGGGTGTTGAGTCCAATTCACTGAGCAAGGAGTAGGTCTTGTCTATTACCTATTGGGTTTATGGAACGGTATCTGAGCTAATTTGAAACCCTTGTTTTATGCATCACCCCACCTCACCTTTCCCGTTAAGCAGCCATAGTGTGTTTTCTAAACGTGTGACTCTATTCTGTTTTGTAATTCAGTTCAAGGGTAGCGGTTTTTACATTCCCTCTATAAGTGATATCTTATGATAAGTGTCTTTTTCTGTGTGACTTATTTCACTTAGAATCGTCGTACCTAAATCCACTCATCATGCTGCTACTAGCCTTATGACGTTGATTTCATGGCTGATTGATTTTCCATTGTACATAAGGACCACAACTTCTTTATCCGTTTTTCTCTTTCCTGGGATATTTAAGGTGTAACCAAGTGGAGGTTCTTGTCAACAGAGCAGCCCTAAACTTTGGGGTGCCTCTGTCTTGCTGATTTTTAGTTTTCCCAATTTATACGCCCATGAGTGGAAGTGCCCTATGCTCCCTAAGCTGAGTTTTTTAGATGTTTCAGGACACACCGTGCACTTCTCCAGAGTGGCTGTTGGCAATTTACATCCCGCCCATCAGCGTAGCCAGGCTCCCGTTTCTCCATGGCCTGTCCTGCATTTCTGGTTTTGACACTTTATTCAGCATGGCCCTTTTGACCGATGGGAAGCGAGACTTCTTTGTAGCGCTGATTTGCCTTTCCAGGTTGCTTGGTTGGCCAAAAAGGGCGTATGCGTTTTTTCCTGAATATATTCAGGAAAAAACGCATACGCCCTTTTTGGCCAAGGGCATCATTGTCGAGGTTTTGCCGCTTTTCCTGTGCTTTAAAGGCGATTCGAATCTCCCTCCTGAAATCTGTTTCCTGCAATTCTGCCTTTCTTTCAAATCCTCTTCGTTGCCTTCCCTCAATATATTTGTGGACGAGAGTCATCATTTATAAGTCTGCAGGTTTGTGAATTGCAGTGCCCCTGAGCTCCATTTTTCAACTCGCTTTCTTGGGAGCTGGCCGCAAAAGCGCAGTATTGCTTCAGGCCCTATTCTCGTCCCAGGCGGCAGGCTGAGCCTGTGGTTAATTCTTCTTCCTGATGGGAAAATAGAGTGACCTCTGCCTGTCCCAAAACCTAGAGCTAGTCTCTCATTGCTTCCCCCTCCTCCCGTTCATCCTCCGGACAAATTGCAACCTGTACGGAACAGGAGGTTAAAGGTGCTGATTCTCCAAGGAGGGAGATTGCTAGTAAAGCGGCTGGAATGGCGAACCCGAGTACAAGGAGATGAGAAATGAGGTGCGATTTTGAAACCTTTCCCGATCACACGGTGTACCATCTTCTGGGTTTCTCATGCATGTTTTCGATGTAGGAAGATGCCCTTGAACCTGGAGATTTGGGACCCATGGGATGGGTACCACGCAGTATTACTTTAAAGGGTCTGCGTTTGCTCACCCAACCTCACCAAACCTCTCAGCCCCAAGAGTGTCCACCCTTATGTCTCAGTCAGCTGTGGGTCTAGATATGGTCAATCCAGGTGGCATCACAGCTCCTGAACGAATTTTGTAAGAATTTCTCTCTCTTTCACTGTCTTTGTTTCACGGGTTTTTAAAAGTAATTGATTTTTATAATGGGGTTTACCTGCTTTTCACTGCTGTGATTTTGCCGCTTTACACCCACTTGACTCACTTACAGAGAGATATCAATGCATAGGTTTCAAGATTCTTACTAGGCAGATATATTCTTGGGCGGTGAATAGGGGGTGTTGAGTCCAATTCACTGAGCAAGGAGTAGGTCTTGTCTATTACCTATTGGGTTTATGGAACGGTATCTGAGCTAATTTGAAACCCTTGTTTTATGCATCACCCCACCTCACCTTTCCCGTTAAGCAGCCATAGTTTGTGTTCTAAACGTGTGACTCTATTCTGTTTTGTAATTCAGTTCAAGGGTAGCGGTTTTTACATTCCCTCTATAAGTGATATCTTATGATAAGTGTCTTTTTCTGTGTGACTTATTTCACTTAGAATCGTCGTACCTAAATCAACTCATCATGCTGCTACTAGCCTTATGACGTTGATTTCATGGCTGATTGATTTTCCATTGTACATAAGGACCACAACTTCTTTATCCATTTTTCTCTTTCCTGGGATATTTAACGTGTAACCAAGTGGAGGTTCTTGTCAACAGAGCAGCCCTAAACTTTGGGGTGCCTGTGTCTTGCTGATTTTTAGTTTTCCCAATTTATACGCCCATGAGTGGAAGTGCCCTATGCTCCCTAAGCTGAGTTTTTTAGATGTTTCAGGACACACCGTGCACTTCTCCAGAGTGGCTGTTGGCAATTTACATCCCGCCCATCAGCGTAGCCAGGCTCCCGTTTCTCCATGGCCTGTCCTGCATTTCTGGTTTTGACACTTTATTCAGCATGGCCCTTTTGACCGATGGGAAGCGAGACTTCTTTGTAGCGCTGATTTGCCTTTCCAGGTTGCTTGGTTGGCCAAAAAGGGCGTATGCGTTTTTTCCTGAATATATTCAGGAAAAAACGCATACGCCCTTTTTGGCCAAGGGCATCATTGTCGAGGTTTTGCCGCTTTTCCTGTGCTTTAAAGGCGATTCGAATCTCCCTCCTGAAATCTGTTTCCTGCAATTCTGCCTTTCTTTCAAATCCTCTTCGTTGCCTTCCCTCAATATATTTGTGGACGAGAGTCATCATTTATAAGTCTGCAGGTTTGTGAATTGCAGTGCCCCTGAGCTCCATTTTTCAACTCGCTTTCTTGGGAGCTGGCCGCAAAAGCGCAGTATTGCTTCAGGCCCTATTCTCGTCCCAGGCGGCAGGCTGAGCCTGTGGTTAATTCTTCTTCCTGATGGGAAAATAGAGTGACCTCTGCCTGTCCCAAAACCTAGAGCTAGTCTCTCATTGCTTCCCCCTCTTCCCGTTCATCCTCCGGACAAATTGCAACCTGTACGGAACAGGAGGTTAAAGGTGCTGATTCTCCAAGGAGGGAGATTGCTAGTAAAGCGGCTGGAATGGCGAACCCGAGTACAAGGAGATGAGAAATGAGGTGCGATTTTGAAACCTTTCCCGATCACACGGTGTACCATCTTCTGGGTTTCTCATGCATGTTTTCGATGTAGGAAGATGCCCTTGAACCTGGAGATTTGGGACCCATGGGATGGGTACCACGCAGTATTACTTTAAAGGGTCTGCGTTTGCTCACCCAACCTCACCAAACCTCTCAGCCCCAAGAGTGTCCACCCTTATGTCTCAGTCAGCTGTGGGTCTAGATATGGTCAATCCAGGTGGCATCACAGCTCCTGAACGAATTTTGTAAGAATTTCTCTCTCTTTCACTGTCTTTGTTTCACGGGTTTTTAAAAGTAATTGATTTTTATAATGGGGTTTACCTGCTTTTCACTGCTGTGATTTTGCCGCTTTACACCCACTTGACTCACTTACAGAGAGATATCAATGCATAGGTTTCAAGATTCTTACTAGGCAGATATATTCTTGGGCGGTGAATAGGGGGTGTTGAGTCCAATTCACTGAGCAAGGAGTAGGTCTTGTCTATTACCTATTGGGTTTATGGAACGGTATCTGAGCTAATTTGAAACCCTTGTTTTATGCATCACCCCACCTCACCTTTCCCGTTAAGCAGCCATAGTGTGTGTTCTAAACGTGTGACTCTATTCTGTTTTGTAATTCAGTTCAAGGGTAGCGGTTTTTACATTCCCTCTATAAGTGATATCTTATGATAAGTGTCTTTTTCTGTGTGACTTATTTCACTTAGAATCGTCGTACCTAAATCCACTCATCATGCTGCTACTAGCCTTATGACGTTGATTTCATGGCTCAGTGATTTTCCATTGTACATAAGGACCACAACTTCTTTATCCATTTTTCTCTTTCCTGGGATATTTAACGTGTAACCAAGTGGAGGTTCTTGTCAACAGAGCAGCCCTAAACTTTGGGGTGCCTCTGTCTTGCTGATTTTTAGTTTTCCCAATTTATACGCCCATGAGTGGAAGTGCCCTATGCTCCCTAAGCTGAGTTTTTTAGATGTTTCAGGACACACCGTGCACTTCTCCAGAGTGGCTGTTGGCAATTTACATCCCGCCCATCAGCGTAGCCAGGCTCCCGTTTCTCCATGGCCTGTCCTGCATTTCTGGTTTTGACACTTTATTCAGCATGGCCCTTTTGACCGATGGGAAGCGAGACTTCTTTGTAGCGCTGATTTGCCTTTCCAGGTTGCTTGGTTGGCCAAAAAGGGCGTATGCGTTTTTTCCTGAATATATTCAGGAAAAAACGCATACGCCCTTTTTGGCCAAGGGCATCATTGTCGAGGTTTTGCCGCTTTTCCTGTGCTTTAAAGGCGATTCGAATCTCCCTCCTGAAATCTGTTTCCTGCAATTCTGCCTTTCTTTCAAATCCTCTTCGTTGCCTTCCCTCAATATATTTGTGGACGAGAGTCATCATTTATAAGTCTGCAGGTTTGTGAATTGCAGTGCCCCTGAGCTCCATTTTTCAACTCGCTTTCTTGGGAGCTGGCCGCAAAAGCGCAGTATTGCTTCAGGCCCTATTCTCGTCCCAGGCGGCAGGCTGAGCCTGTGGTTAATTCTTCTTCCTGATGGGAAAATAGAGTGACCTCTGCCTGTCCCAAAACCTAGAGCTAGTCTCTCATTGCTTCCCCCTCTTCCCGTTCATCCTCCGGACAAATTGCAACCTGTACGGAACAGGAGGTTAAAGGTGCTGATTCTCCAAGGAGGGAGATTGCTAGTAAAGCGGCTGGAATGGCGAACCCGAGTACAAGGAGATGAGAAATGAGGTGCGATTTTGAAACCTTTCCCGATCACACGGTGTACCATCTTCTGGGTTTCTCATGCATGTTTTCGATGTAGGAAGATGCCCTTGAACCTGGAGATTTGGGACCCATGGGATGGGTACCACGCAGTATTACTTTAAAGGGTCTGCGTTTGCTCACCCAACCTCACCAAACCTCTCAGCCCCAAGAGTGTCCACCCTTATGTCTCAATCAGCTGTGGGTCTAGATATGGTCAATCCAGGTGGCATCACAGCCCCTGAACGAATTTTGTAAGAATTTCTCTCTCTTTCACTGTCTTTGTTTCACGGGTTTTTAAAAGTAATTGATTTTTATAATGGGGTTTACCTGCTTTTCACTGCTGTGATTTTGCCGCTTTACACCCACTTGACTCACTTACAGAGAGATATCAATGCATAGGTTTCAAGATTTTACTAGTCAGATATATTCTTGGGCGGTGAATAGGGGGTGTTGAGTCCAATTCATTGAGCAAGGAGTAGGTCTTGTCTATTACATATTGGGTTTATGGAACGGTATCTGAGCTAATTTGAAACCCTTGTTTTATGCATCACCCCACCTCACCTTTCCCGTTAAGCAGCCATAGTGTGTGTTCTAAACGTGTGACTCTATTCTGTTTTGTAATTCAGTTCAAGGGTAGCGGTTTTTACATTCCCTCTATAAGTGATATCTTATGATAAGTGTCTTTTTCTGTGTGACTTATTTCACTTAGAATCGTCGTACCTAAATCCACTCATCATGCTGCTACTAGCCTTATGACGTTGATTTCATGGCTCAGTGATTTTCCATTGTACATAAGGACCACAACTTCTTTATCCATTTTTCTCTTTCCTGGGATATTTAAGGTGTAACCAAGTGGAGGTTCTTGTCAACAGAGCAGCCCTAAACTTTGGGGTGCCTGTGTCTTGCTGATTTTTAGTTTTCCCAATTTATACGCCCATGAGTGGAAGTGCCCTATGCTCCCTAAGCTGAGTTTTTTAGATGTTTCAGGACACACCGTGCACTTCTCCAGAGTGGCTGTTGGCAATTTACATCCCGCCCATCAGCGTAGCCAGGCTCCCGTTTCTCCATGGCCTGTCCTGCATTTCTGGTTTTGACACTTTATTCAGCATGGCCCTTTTGACCGATGGGAAGGGAGACTTCTTTGTAGCGCTGATTTGCCTTTCCAGGTTGCTTGGTTGGCCAAAAAGGGCGTATGCGTTTTTTCCTGAATATATTCAGGAAAAAACGCATACGCCCTTTTTGGCCAAGGGCATCATTGTCGAGGTTTTGCCGCTTTTCCTGTGCTTTAAAGGCGATTCGAATCTCCCTCCTGAAATCTGTTTCCTGCAATTCTGCCTTTCTTTCAAATCCTCTTCGTTGCCTTCCCTCAATATATTTGTGGACGAGAGTCATCATTTATAAGTCTGCAGGTTTGTGAATTGCAGTGCCCCTGAGCTCCATTTTTCAACTCGCTTTCTTGGGAGCTGGCCGCAAAAGCGCAGTATTGCTTCAGGCCCTATTCTCGTCCCAGGCGGCAGGCTGAGCCTGTGGTTAATTCTTCTTCCTGATGGGAAAATAGAGTGACCTCTGCCTGTCCCAAAACCTAGAGCTAGTCTCTCATTGCTTCCCCCTCTTCCCGTTCATCCTCCGGACAAATTGCAACCTGTACGGAACAGGAGGTTAAAGGTGCTGATTCTCCAAGGAGGGAGATTGCTAGTAAAGCGGCTGGAATGGCGAACCCGAGTACAAGGAGATGAGAAATGAGGTGCGATTTTGAAACCTTTCCCGATCACACGGTGTACCATCTTCTGGGTTTCTCATGCATGTTTTCGATGTAGGAAGATGCCCTTGAACCTGGAGATTTGGGACCCATGGGATGGGTACCACGCAGTATTACTTTAAAGGGTCTGCGTTTGCTCACCCAACCTCACCAAACCTCTCAGCCCCAAGAGTGTCCACCCTTATGTCTCAATCAGCTGTGGGTCTAGATATGGTCAATCCAGGTGGCATCACAGCCCCTGAACGAATTTTGTAAGAATTTCTCTCTCTTTCACTGTCTTTGTTTCACGGGTTTTTAAAAGTAATTGATTTTTATAATGGGGTTTACCTGCTTTTCACTGCTGTGATTTTGCCGCTTTACACCCACTTGACTCACTTACAGAGAGATATCAATGCATAGGTTTCAAGATTTTACTAGTCAGATATATTCTTGGGCGGTGAATAGGGGGTGTTGAGTCCAATTCACTGAGCAAGGAGTAGGTCTTGTCTATTACATATTGGGTTTATGGAACGGTATCTGAGCTAATTTGAAACCCTTGTTTTATGCATCACCCCACCTCACCTTTCCCGTTAAGCAGCCATAGTGTGTTTTCTAAACGTGTGACTCTATTCTGTTTTGTAATTCAGTTCAAGGGTAGCGGTTTTTACATTCCCTCTATAAGTGATATCTTATGATAAGTGTCTTTTTCTGTGTGACTTATTTCACTTAGAATCGTCGTACCTAAATCCACTCATCATGCTGCTACTAGCCTTATGACGTTGATTTCATGGCTCAGTGATTTTCCATTGTACATAAGGACCAGAACTTCTTTATCCATTTTTCTCTTTCCTGGGATATTTAAGGTGTAACCAAGTGGAGGTTCTTGTCAACAGAGCAGCCCTAAACTTTGGGGTGCCTGTGTCTTGCTGATTTTTAGTTTTCCCAATTTATACGCCCATGAGTGGAAGTGCCCTATGCTCCCTAAGCTGAGTTTTTTAGATGTTTCAGGACACACCGTGCACTTCTCCAGAGTGGCTGTTGGCAATTTACATCCCGCCCATCAGCGTAGCCAGGCTCCCGTTTCTCCATGGCCTGTCCTGCATTTCTGGTTTTGACACTTTATTCAGCATGGCCCTTTTGACCGATGGGAAGCGAGACTTCTTTGTAGCGCTGATTTGCCTTTCCAGGTTGCTTGGTTGGCCAAAAAGGGCGTATGCGTTTTTTCCTGAATATATTCAGGAAAAAACGCATACGCCCTTTTTGGCCAAGGGCATCATTGTCGAGGTTTTGCCGCTTTTCCTGTGCTTTAAAGGCGATTCGAATCTCCCTCCTGAAATCTGTTTCCTGCAATTCTGCCTTTCTTTCAAATCCTCTTCGTTGCCTTCCCTCAATATATTTGTGGACGAGAGTCATCATTTATAAGTCTGCAGGTTTGTGAATTGCAGTGCCCCTGAGCTCCATTTTTCAACTCGCTTTCTTGGGAGCTGGCCGCAAAAGCGCAGTATTGCTTCAGGCCCTATTCTCGTCCCAGGCGGCAGGCTGAGCCTGTGGTTAATTCTTCTTCCTGATGGGAAAATAGAGTGACCTCTGCCTGTCCCAAAACCTAGAGCTAGTCTCTCATTGCTTCCCCCTCTTCCCGTTCATCCTCCGGACAAATTGCAACCTGTACGGAACAGGAGGTTAAAGGTGCTGATTCTCCAAGGAGGGAGATTGCTAGTAAAGCGGCTGGAATGGCGAACCCGAGTACAAGGAGATGAGAAATGAGGTGCGATTTTGAAACCTTTCCCGATCACACGGTGTACCATCTTCTGGGTTTCTCATGCATGTTTTCGATGTAGGAAGATGCCCTTGAACCTGGAGATTTGGGACCCATGGGATGGGTACCACGCAGTATTACTTTAAAGGGTCTGCGTTTGCTCACCCAACCTCACCAAACCTCTCAGCCCCAAGAGTGTCCACCCTTATGTCTCAGTCAGCTGTGGGTCTAGATATGGTCAATCCAGGTGGCATCACAGCCCCTGAACGAATTTTGTAAGAATTTCTCTCTCTTTCACTGTCTTTGTTTCACGGGTTTTTAAAAGTAATTGATTTTTATAATGGGGTTTACCTGCTTTTCACTGCTGTGATTTTGCCGCTTTACACCCACTTGACTCACTTACAGAGAGATATCAATGCATAGGTTTCAAGATTTTACTAGTCAGATATATTCTTGGGCGGTGAATAGGGGGTGTTGAGTCCCATTCATTGAGCAAGGAGTAGGTCTTGTTTATTACATATTGGGTTTATGGAACGGTATCTGAGCTAATTTGAAACCCTTGTTTTATGCATCACCCCACCTCACCTTTCCCGTTAAGCAGCCATAGTGTGTTTTCTAAACGTGTGACTCTATTCTGTTTTGTAATTCAGTTCAAGGGTAGCGGTTTTTACATTCCCTCTATAAGTGATATCTTATGATAAGTGTCTTTTTCTGTGTGACTTATTTCACTTAGAATCGTCGTACCTAAATCCACTCATCATGCTGCTACTAGCCTTATGACGTTGATTTCATGGCTCAGTGATTTTCCATTGTACATAAGGACCACAACTTCTTTATCCATTTTTCTCTTTCCTGGGATATTTAAGGTGTAACCAAGTGGAGGTTCTTGTCAACAGAGCAGCCCTAAACTTTGGGGTGCCTGTGTCTTGCTGATTTTTAGTTTTCCCAATTTATACGCCCATGAGTGGAAGTGCCCTATGCTCCCTAAGCTGAGTTTTTTAGATGTTTCAGGACACACCGTGCACTTCTCCAGAGTGGCTGTTGGCAATTTACATCCCGCCCATCAGCGTAGCCAGGCTCCCGTTTCTCCATGGCCTGTCCTGCATTTCTGGTTTTGACACTTTATTCAGCATGGCCCTTTTGACCGATGGGAAGCGAGACTTCTTTGTAGCGCTGATTTGCCTTTCCAGGTTGCTTGGTTGGCCAAAAAGGGCGTATGCGTTTTTTCCTGAATATATTCAGGAAAAAACGCATACGCCCTTTTTGGCCAAGGGCAGCATTGTCGAGGTTTTGCCGCTTTTCCTGTGCTTTAAAGGCGATTCGAATCTCCCTCCTGAAATCTGTTTCCTGCAATTCTGCCTTTCTTTCAAATCCTCTTCGTTGCCTTCCCTCAATATATTTGTGGACGAGAGTCATCATTTATAAGTCTGCAGGTTTGTGAATTGCAGTGCCCCTGAGCTCCATTTTTCAACTCGCTTTCTTGGGAGCTGGCCGCAAAAGCGCAGGATTGCTTCAGGCCCTATTCTGGTCCCAGGCGGCAGGCTGAGCCTGTGGTTAATTCTTCTTCCTGATGGGAAAATAGAGTGACCTGTGCCTGTCCCAAAACCTAGAGCTAGTCTCTCATTGCTTCCCCCTCTTCCCGTTCATCCTCCGGACAAATTGCAACCTGTACGGAACAGGAGGTTAAAGGTGCTGATTCTCCAAGGAGGGAGATTGCTAGTAAAGCGGCTGGAATGGCGAACCCGAGTACAAGGAGATGAGAAATGAGGTGCGATTTTGAAACCTTTCCCGATCACACGGTGTACCATCTTCTGGGTTTCTCATGCATATTTTCGATGTAGGAAGATGCCCTTGAACCTGGAGATTTGGGACCCATGGGATGGGTACCACGCAGTATTAATTTAAAGGGTCTGCGTTTGCTCACCCAACCTCACCAAAACTCTCAGCCCCAAGAGTGTCCACCCTTATGTCTCAATCAGCTGTGGGTCTAGATATGGTCAATCCAGGTGGCATCACAGCTCCTGAAGGAATTTTGTAAGAATTTCTCTCTCTTTCACTGTCTTTGTTTCACGGGTTTTTAAAAGTAATTGATTTTTATAATGGGGTTTACCTGCTTTTCACTGCTGTGATTTTGCCGCTTTACACCCATTTGACTCACTTACAGAGAGATATCAGTGCATAGGTTTTAAGATTCTTACTAGTCAGATATATTCTTGGGCGGTGAATAGGGGGTGTTGAGTCCAATTCACTGAGCAAAGAGTAGGTGTTGTCTATTACATATTGGGTTTATGGAACGGTATCTGAGCTAATTTGAAACCCTTGTTTTATGCATCACCCCACCTCACCTTTCCCGTTAAGCAGCCATAGTGTGTTTTCTAAACGTGTGACTCTATTCTGTTTTGTAATTCAGTTCAAGGGTAGCGGTTTTTACATTCCCTCTATAAGTGATATCTTATGATAAGTGTCTTTTTCTGTGTGACTTATTTCACTTAGAATCGTCGTACCTAAATCCACTCATCATGCTGCTACTAGCCTTATGACGTTGATTTCATGGCTCAGTGAGTTTCCATTGTACATAAGGACCACAACTTCTTTATCCATTTTTCTCTTTCCTGGGATATTTAAGGTGTAACCAAGTGGAGGTTCTTGTCAACAGAGCAGCCCTAAACTTTGGGGTGCCTGTGTCTTGCTGATTTTTAGTTTTCCCAATTTATACGCCCATGAGTGGAAGTGCCCTACACTCCCTAAGCTGAGTTTTTTAGATGTTTCAGGACACACCGTGCACTTCTCCAGAGTGGCTGTTGGCAATTTACATCCCGCCCATCAGCATAGCTAGGCTCCCGTTTCTCCATGGCCTGTCCTGCATTTCTGGTTTTGACACTTTATTCAGCATGGCCCTTTTGACCGATGGGAAGCGAGACTTCTTTGTAGCGCTGATTTGCATTTCCAGGTTGCTTGGTTGGCCAAAAAGGGCGTATGCCTTTTTTCCTGAATATATTCAGGAAAAAACGCATACGCCCTTTTTGGCCAAGGGAATCATTGTCGAGGTTTTGCCGCTTTTCCTGTGCTTTAAAGGCGATTCGAATCTCCCTCCTGAAATCTGTTTCCTGCAATTCTGCCTTGCTTTCAAATCCTCTTCGTTGCCTTCCCTCAATATATTCGTGGACGAGAGTCATCATTTATAAGTCTGCAGGTTTGTGAATTGCAGTGCCCCTGAGCTCCATTTTTCAACTCGCTTTCTTGGGAGCTGGCCGCAAAAGCGCAGGATTGCTTCAGGCCCTATTCTCGTCCCAGGCGGCAGGCTGAGCCTGTGGTTAATTCTTCTTCCTGATGGGAAAATAGAGTGACCTCTGCCTGTCCCAAAACCTAGAGCTAGTCTCTCATTGCTTCCCCCTCTTCCCGTTCATCCTCCGGACAAATTGCAACCTGTACGGAACAGGAGGTTAAAGGTGCTGATTCTCCAAGGAGGGAGATTGCTAGTAAAGCGGCTGGAATGGCGAACCCGAGTACAAGGAGATGAGAAATGAGGTGCGATTTTGAAACCTTTCCCGATCACACGGTGTACCATCTTCTGGGTTTCTCATGCATGTTTTCGATGTAGGAAGATGCCCTTGAACCTGGAGATTTGGGACCCATGGGATGGGTACCACGCAGTATTACTTTAAAGGGTCTGCGTTTGCTCACCCAACCTCACCAAACCTCTCAGCCCCAAGAGTGTCCACCCTTATGTCTCAGTCAGCTGTGGGTCTAGATATGGTCAATCCAGGTGGCATCACAGCTCCTGAACGAATTTTGTAAGAATTTCTCTCTCTTTCACTGTCTTTGTTTCACGGGTTTTTAAAAGTAATTGATTTTTATAATGGGATTTACCTGCTTTTCACTGCTGTGATTTTGCCGCTTTACACCCACTTGACTCACTTACAGAGAGATATCAATGCATAGGTTTCAAGATTCTTACTAGGCAGATATATTCTTGGGCGGTGAATAGGGGGTGTTGAGTCCAATTCACTGAGCAAGGAGCAGGTCTTGTCTATTACCTATTGGGTTTATGGAACGGTATCTGAGCTAATTTGAAACCCTTGTTTTATGCATCACCCCACCTCACCTTTCCCGTTAAGCAGCCATAGTGTGTTTTCTAAACGTGTGACTCTATTCTGTTTTGTAATTCAGTTCAAGGGTAACGGTTTTTACATTCCCTCTATAAGTGATATCTTATGATAAGTGTCTTTTTCTGTGTGACTTATTTCACTTAGAATCGTCGTACCTAAATCCACTCATCATGCTGCTACTAGCCTTATGACGTTGATTTCATGGCTGATTGATTTTCCATTGTACATAAGGACCACAACTTCTTTATCCATTTTTCTCTTTCCTGGGATATTTAAGGTGTAACCAAGTGGAGGTTCTTGTCAACAGAGCAGCCCTAAACTTTGGGGTGCCTGTGTCTTGCTGATTTTTAGTTTTCCCAATTTATACGCCCATGAGAGGAAGTGCCCTATGCTCCATAAGCTGAGTTTTTTAGATGTTTCAGGACACACCGTGCACTTCTCCAGAGTGGCTGTTGGCAATTTACATCCCGCCCATCAGCGTAGCCAGGCTCCCGTTTCTCCATGGCCTGTCCTGCATTTCTGGTTTTGACACTTTATTCAGCATGGCCCTTTTGACCGATGGGAAGCGAGACTTCTTTGTAGCGCTGATTTGCCTTTCCAGGTTGCTTGGTTGGCCAAAAAGGGCGTATGCGTTTTTTCCTGAATATATTCAGGAAAAAACGCATACGCCCTTTTTGGCCAAGGGCATCATTGTCGAGGTTTTGCCGCTTTTCCTGTGCTTTAAAGGCGATTCGAATCTCCCTCCTGAAATCTGTTTCCTGCAATTCTGCCTTTCTTTCAAATCCTCTTCGTTGCCTTCCCTCAATATATTTGTGGACGAGAGTCATCATTTATAAGTCTGCAGGTTTGTGAATTGCAGTGCCCCTGAGCTCCATTTTTCAACTCGCTTTCTTGGGAGCTGGCCGCAAAAGCGCAGTATTGCTTCAGGCCCTATTCTCGTCCCAGGCGGCAGGCTGAGCCTGTGGTTAATTCTTCTTCCTGATGGGAAAATAGAGTGACCTCTGCCTGTCCCAAAACCTAGAGCTAGTCTCTCATTGCTTCCCCCTCTTCCCGTTCATCCTCCGGACAAATTGCAACCTGTACGGAACAGGAGGTTAAAGGTGCTGATTCTCCAAGGAGGGAGATTGCTAGTAAAGCGGCTGGAATGGCGAACCCGAGTACAAGGAGATGAGAAATGAGGTGCGATTTTGAAACCTTTCCCGATCACACGGTGTACCATCTTCTGGGTTTCTCATGCATGTTTTCGATGTAGGAAGATGCCCTTGAACCTGGAGATTTGGGACCCATGGGATGGGTACCACGCAGTATTACTTTAAAGGGTCTGCGTTTGCTCACCCAACCTCACCAAACCTCTCAGCCCCAAGAGTGTCCACCCTTATGTCTCAGTCAGCTGTGGGTCTAGATATGGTCAATCCAGGTGGCATCACAGCTCCTGAACGAATTTTGTAAGAATTTCTCTCTCTTTCACTGTCTTTGTTTCACGGGTTTTTAAAAGTAATTGATTTTTATAATGGGGTTTACCTGCTTTTCACTGCTGTGATTTTGCCGCTTTACACCCACTTGACTCACTTACAGAGAGATATCAATGCATAGGTTTCAAGATTCTTACTAGGCAGATATATTCTTGGGCGGTGAATAGGGGGTGTTGAGTTCAATTCACTGAGCAAGGAGTAGGTCTTGTCTATTACCTATTGGGTTTATGGAACGGTATCTGAGCTAATTTGAAACCCTTGTTTTATGCATCACCCCACCTCACCTTTCCCGTTAAGCAGCCATAGTGTGTTTTCTAAACGTGTGACTCTATTCTGTTTTGTAATTCAGTTCAAGGGTAGCGGTTTTTACATTCCCTCTATAAGTGATATCTCATGATAAGTGTCTTTTTCTGTGTGACTTATTTCACTTAGAATCGTCGTACCTAAATCCACTCATCATGCTGCTACTAGCCTTATGACGTTGATTTCATGGCTCAGTGATTTTCCATTGTACATAAGGACCACAACTTCTTTATCCATTTTTCTCTTTCCTGGGATATTTAACGTGTAACCAAGTGGAGGTTCTTGTCAACAGAGCAGCCCTAAACTTTGGGGTGCCTCTGTCTTGCTGATTTTTAGTTTTCCCAATTTATACGCCCATGAGTGGAAGTGCCCTATGCTCCCTAAGCTGAGTTTTTTAGATGTTTCAGGACACACCGTGCACTTCTCCAGAGTGGCTGTTGGCAATTTACATCCCGCCCATCAGCGTAGCCAGGCTCCCGTTTCTCCATGGCCTGTCCTGCATTTCTGGTTTTGACACTTTATTCAGCATGGCCCTTTTGACCGATGGGAAGCGAGACTTCTTTGTAGCGCTGATTTGCCTTTCCAGGTTGCTTGGTTGGCCAAAAAGGGCGTATGCGTTTTTTCCTGAATATATTCAGGAAAAAACGCATACGCCCTTTTTGGCCAAGGGCATCATTGTCGAGGTTTTGCCGCTTTTCCTGTGCTTTAAAGGCGATTCGAATCTCCCTCCTGAAATCTGTTTCCTGCAATTCTGCCTTTCTTTCAAATCCTCTTCGTTGCCTTCCCTCAATATATTTGTGGACGAGAGTCATCATTTATAAGTCTGCAGGTTTGTGAATTGCAGTGCCCCTGAGCTCCATTTTTCAACTCGCTTTCTTGGGAGCTGGCCGCAAAAGCGCAGTATTGCTTCAGGCCCTATTCTCGTCCCAGGCGGCAGGCTGAGCCTGTGGTTAATTCTTCTTCCTGATGGGAAAATAGAGTGACCTCTGCCTGTCCCAAAACCTAGAGCTAGTCTCTCATTGCTTCCCCCTCTTCCCGTTCATCCTCCGGACAAATTGCAACCTGTACGGAACAGGAGGTTAAAGGTGCTGATTCTCCAAGGAGGGAGATTGCTAGTAAAGCGGCTGGAATGGCGAACCCGAGTACAAGGAGATGAGAAATGAGGTGCGATTTTGAAACCTTTCCCGATCACACGGTGTACCATCTTCTGGGTTTCTCATGCATGTTTTCGATGTAGGAAGATGCCCTTGAACCTGGAGATTTGGGACCCATGGGATGGGTACCACGCAGTATTACTTTAAAGGGTCTGCGTTTGCTCACCCAACATCACCAAACCTCTCAGCCCCAAGAGTGTCCACCCTTATGTCTCAGTCAGCTGTGGGTCTAGATATGGTCAATCCAGGTGGCATCACAGCTCCTGAATGAATTTTGTAAGAATTTCTCTCTCTTTCACTGTCTTTGTTTCACGGGTTTCTAAAAGTAATTGATTTTTATAATGGGGTTTACCTGCTTTTCACTGCTGTGATTTTGCCGCTTTACACCCACTTGACTCACTTACAGAGAGATATCAATGCATAGGTTTCAAGATTCTTACTAGGCAGATATATTCTTGGGCGGTGAATAGGGGGTGTTGAGTCCAATTCACTGAGCAAGGAGTAGGTCTTGTCTATTACCTATTGGGTTTATGGAACGGTATCTGAGCTAATTTGAAACCCTTGTTTTATGCATCACCCCACCTCACCTTTCCCGTTAAGCAGCCATAGTGTGTTTTCTAAACGTGTGACTCTATTCTGTTTTGTAATTCAGTTCAAGGGTAGCGGTTTTTACATTCCCTCTATAAGTGATATCTTATGATAAGTGTCTTTTTCTGTGTGACTTATTTCACTTAGAATCGTCGTACCTAAATCCACTCATCATGCTGCTACTAGCCTTATGACGTTGATTTCATGGCTGATTGATTTTCCATTGTACATAAGGACCACAACTTCTTTATCCGTTTTTCTCTTTCCTGGGATATTTAAGGTGTAACCAAGTGGAGGTTCTTGTCAACAGAGCAGCCCTAAACTTTGGGGTGCCTCTGTCTTGCTGATTTTTAGTTTTCCCAATTTATACGCCCATGAGTGGAAGTGCCCTATGCTCCCTAAGCTGAGTTTTTTGATGTTTCAGGACACACCGTGCACTTCTCCAGAGTGGCTGTTGGCAATTTACATCCCGCCCATCAGCGTAGCCAGGCTCCCGTTTCTCCATGGCCTGTCCTGCATTTCTGGTTTTGACACTTTATTCAGCATGGCCCTTTTGACCGATGGGAAGCGAGACTTCTTTGTAGCTCTGATTTGCCTTTCCAGGTTGCTTGGTTGGCCAAAAAGGGCGTATGCGTTTTTTCCTGAATATATTCAGGAAAAAACGCATACGCCCTTTTTGGCCAAGGGCATCATTGTCGAGGTTTTGCCGCTTTTCCTGTGCTTTAAAGGCGATTCGAATCTCCCTCCTGAAATCTGTTTCCTGCAATTCTGCCTTTCTTTCAAATCCTCTTCGTTGCCTTCCCTCAATATATTTGTGGACGAGAGTCATCATTTATAAGTCTGCAGGTTTGTGAATTGCAGTGCCCCTGAGCTCCATTTTTCAACTCGCTTTCTTGGGAGCTGGCCGCAAAAGCGCAGTATTGCTTCAGGCCCTATTCTCGTCCCAGGCGGCAGGCTGAGCCTGTGGTTAATTCTTCTTCCTGATGGGAAAATAGAGTGACCTCTGCCTGTCCCAAAACCTAGAGCTAGTCTCTCATTGCTTCCCCCTCTTCCCGTTCATCCTCCGGACAAATTGCAACCTGTACGGAACAGGAGGTTAAAGGTGCTGATTCTCCAAGGAGGGAGATTGCTAGTAAAGCGGCTGGAATGGCGAACCCGAGTACAAGGAGATGAGAAATGAGGTGCGATTTTGAAACCTTTCCCGATCACACTTTGTACCATCTTCTGGGTTTCTCATGCATGTTTTCGATGTAGGAAGATGCCCTTGAACCTGGAGATTTGGGACCCATGGGATGGGTACCACGCAGTATTACTTTAAAGGGTCTGCGTTTGCTCACCCAACTTCACCAAACCTCTCAGCCCCAAGAGTGTCCACCCTTATGTCTCAGTCAGCTGTGGGTCTAGATATGGTCAATCCAGGTGGCATCACAGCTCCTGAATGAATTTTGTAAGAATTTCTCTCTCTTTCACTGTCTTTGTTTCACGGGTTTTTAAAAGTAATTGATTTTTATAATGGGGTTTACCTGCTTTTCACTGCTGTGATTTTGCCGCTTTACACCCACTTGACTCACTTACAGAGAGATATCAATGCATAGGTTTCAAGATTCTTACTAGGCAGATATATTCTTGGGCGGTGAATAGGGGGTGTTGAGTCCAATTCACTGAGCAAGGAGTAGGTCTTGTCTATTACCTATTGGGTTTATGGAACGGTATCTGAGCTAATTTGAAACCCTTGTTTTATGCATCACCCCACCTCACCTTTCCCGTTAAGCAGCCATAGTGTGTTTTCTAAACGTGTGACTCTATTCTGTTTTGTAATTCAGTTCAAGGGTAGCGGTTTTTACATTCCCTCTATAAGTGATATCTTATGATAAGTGTCTTTTTCTGTGTGACTTATTTCACTTAGAATCGTCGTACCTAAATCCACTCATCATGCTGCTACTAGCCTTATGACGTTGATTTCATGGCTGATTGATTTTCCATTGTACATAAGGACCACAACTTCTTTATCCGTTTTTCTCTTTCCTGGGATATTTAAGGTGTAACCAAGTGGAGGTTCTTGTCAACAGAGCAGCCCTAAACTTTGGGGTGCCTCTGTCTTGCTGATTTTTAGTTTTCCCAATTTATACGCCCATGAGTGGAAGTGCCCTATGCTCCCTAAGCTGAGTTTTTTAGATGTTTCAGGACACACCGTGCACTTCTCCAGAGTGGCTGTTGGCAATTTACATCCCGCCCATCAGCGTAGCCAGGCTCCCGTTTCTCCATGGCCTGTCCTGCATTTCTGGTTTTGACACTTTATTCAGCATGGCCCTTTTGACCGATGGGAAGCGAGACTTCTTTGTAGCGCTGATTTGCCTTTCCAGGTTGCTTGGTTGGCCAAAAAGGGCGTATGCGTTTTTTCCTGAATATATTCAGGAAAAAACGCATACGCCCTTTTTGGCCAAGGGCATCATTGTCGAGGTTTTGCCGCTTTTCCTGTGCTTTAAAGGCGATTCGAATCTCCCTCCTGAAATCTGTTTCCTGCAATTCTGCCTTTCTTTCAAATCCTCTTCGTTGCCTTCCCTCAATATATTTGTGGACGAGAGTCATCATTTATAAGTCTGCAGGTTTGTGAATTGCAGTGCCCCTGAGCTCCATTTTTCAACTCGCTTTCTTGGGAGCTGGCCGCAAAAGCGCAGTATTGCTTCAGGCCCTATTCTCGTCCCAGGCGGCAGGCTGAGCCTGTGGTTAATTCTTCTTCCTGATGGGAAAATAGAGTGACCTCTGCCTGTCCCAAAACCTAGAGCTAGTCTCTCATTGCTTCCCCCTCCTCCCGTTCATCCTCCGGACAAATTGCAACCTGTACGGAACAGGAGGTTAAAGGTGCTGATTCTCCAAGGAGGGAGATTGCTAGTAAAGCGGCTGGAATGGCGAACCCGAGTACAAGGAGATGAGAAATGAGGTGCGATTTTGAAACCTTTCCCGATCACACGGTGTACCATCTTCTGGGTTTCTCATGCATGTTTTCGATGTAGGAAGATGCCCTTGAACCTGGAGATTTGGGACCCATGGGATGGGTACCACGCAGTATTACTTTAAAGGGTCTGCGTTTGCTCACCCAACCTCACCAAACCTCTCAGCCCCAAGAGTGTCCACCCTTATGTCTCAGTCAGCTGTGGGTCTAGATATGGTCAATCCAGGTGGCATCACAGCTCCTGAACGAATTTTGTAAGAATTTCTCTCTCTTTCACTGTCTTTGTTTCACGGGTTTTTAAAAGTAATTGATTTTTATAATGGGGTTTACCTGCTTTTCACTGCTGTGATTTTGCCGCTTTACACCCACTTGACTCACTTACAGAGAGATATCAATGCATAGGTTTCAAGATTCTTACTAGGCAGATATATTCTTGGGCGGTGAATAGGGGGTGTTGAGTCCAATTCACTGAGCAAGGAGTAGGTCTTGTCTATTACCTATTGGGTTTATGGAACGGTATCTGAGCTAATTTGAAACCCTTGTTTTATGCATCACCCCACCTCACCTTTCCCGTTAAGCAGCCATAGTTTGTGTTCTAAACGTGTGACTCTATTCTGTTTTGTAATTCAGTTCAAGGGTAGCGGTTTTTACATTCCCTCTATAAGTGATATCTTATGATAAGTGTCTTTTTCTGTGTGACTTATTTCACTTAGAATCGTCGTACCTAAATCCACTCATCATGCTGCTACTAGCCTTATGACGTTGATTTCATGGCTGATTGATTTTCCATTGTACATAAGGACCACAACTTCTTTATCCATTTTTCTCTTTCCTGGGATATTTAACGTGTAACCAAGTGGAGGTTCTTGTCAACAGAGCAGCCCTAAACTTTGGGGTGCCTGTGTCTTGCTGATTTTTAGTTTTCCCAATTTATACGCCCATGAGTGGAAGTGCCCTATGCTCCCTAAGCTGAGTTTTTTAGATGTTTCAGGACACACCGTGCACTTCTCCAGAGTGGCTGTTGGCAATTTACATCCCGCCCATCAGCGTAGCCAGGCTCCCGTTTCTCCATGGCCTGTCCTGCATTTCTGGTTTTGACACTTTATTCAGCATGGCCCTTTTGACCGATGGGAAGCGAGACTTCTTTGTAGCGCTGATTTGCCTTTCCAGGTTGCTTGGTTGGCCAAAAAGGGCGTATGCGTTTTTTCCTGAATATATTCAGGAAAAAACGCATACGCCCTTTTTGGCCAAGGGCATCATTGTCGAGGTTTTGCCGCTTTTCCTGTGCTTTAAAGGCGATTCGAATCTCCCTCCTGAAATCTGTTTCCTGCAATTCTGCCTTTCTTTCAAATCCTCTTCGTTGCCTTCCCTCAATATATTTGTGGACGAGAGTCATCATTTATAAGTCTGCAGGTTTGTGAATTGCAGTGCCCCTGAGCTCCATTTTTCAACTCGCTTTCTTGGGAGCTGGCCGCAAAAGCGCAGTATTGCTTCAGGCCCTATTCTCGTCCCAGGCGGCAGGCTGAGCCTGTGGTTAATTCTTCTTCCTGATGGGAAAATAGAGTGACCTCTGCCTGTCCCAAAACCTAGAGCTAGTCTCTCATTGCTTCCCCCTCTTCCCGTTCATCCTCCGGACAAATTGCAACCTGTACGGAACAGGAGGTTAAAGGTGCTGATTCTCCAAGGAGGGAGATTGCTAGTAAAGCGGCTGGAATGGCGAACCCGAGTACAAGGAGATGAGAAATGAGGTGCGATTTTGAAACCTTTCCCGATCACACGGTGTACCATCTTCTGGGTTTCTCATGCATGTTTTCGATGTAGGAAGATGCCCTTGAACCTGGAGATTTGGGACCCATGGGATGGGTACCACGCAGTATTACTTTAAAGGGTCTGCGTTTGCTCACCCAACCTCACCAAACCTCTCAGCCCCAAGAGTGTCCACCCTTATGTCTCAGTCAGCTGTGGGTCTAGATATGGTCAATCCAGGTGGCATCACAGCTCCTGAACGAATTTTGTAAGAATTTCTCTCTCTTTCACTGTCTTTGTTTCACGGGTTTTTAAAAGTAATTGATTTTTATAATGGGGTTTACCTGCTTTTCACTGCTGTGATTTTGCCGCTTTACACCCACTTGACTCACTTACAGAGAGATATCAATGCATAGGTTTCAAGATTCTTACTAGGCAGATATATTCTTGGGCGGTGAATAGGGGGTGTTGAGTCCAATTCACTGAGCAAGGAGTAGGTCTTGTCTATTACCTATTGGGTTTATGGAACGGTATCTGAGCTAATTTGAAACCCTTGTTTTATGCATCACCCCACCTCACCTTTCCCGTTAAGCAGCCATAGTGTGTGTTCTAAACGTGTGACTCTATTCTGTTTTGTAATTCAGTTCAAGGGTAGCGGTTTTTACATTCCCTCTATAAGTGATATCTTATGATAAGTGTCTTTTTCTGTGTGACTTATTTCACTTAGAATCGTCGTACCTAAATCCACTCATCATGCTGCTACTAGCCTTATGACGTTGATTTCATGGCTGATTGATTTTCCATTGTACATAAGGACCACAACTTCTTTATCCATTTTTCTCTTTCCTGGGATATTTAACGTGTAACCAAGTGGAGGTTCTTGTCAACAGAGCAGCCCTAAACTTTGGGGTGCCTCTGTCTTGCTGATTTTTAGTTTTCCCAATTTATACGCCCATGAGTGGAAGTGCCCTATGCTCCCTAAGCTGAGTTTTTTAGATGTTTCAGGACACACCGTGCACTTCTCCAGAGTGGCTGTTGGCAATTTACATCCCGCCCATCAGCGTAGCCAGGCTCCCGTTTCTCCATGGCCTGTCCTGCATTTCTGGTTTTGACACTTTATTCAGCATGGCCCTTTTGACCGATGGGAAGCGAGACTTCTTTGTAGCGCTGATTTGCCTTTCCAGGTTGCTTGGTTGGCCAAAAAGGGCGTATGCGTTTTTTCCTGAATATATTCAGGAAAAAACGCATACGCCCTTTTTGGCCAAGGGCATCATTGTCGAGGTTTTGCCGCTTTTCCTGTGCTTTAAAGGCGATTCGAATCTCCCTCCTGAAATCTGTTTCCTGCAATTCTGCCTTTCTTTCAAATCCTCTTCGTTGCCTTCCCTCAATATATTTGTGGACGAGAGTCATCATTTATAAGTCTGCAGGTTTGTGAATTGCAGTGCCCCTGAGCTCCATTTTTCAACTCGCTTTCTTGGGAGCTGGCCGCAAAAGCGCAGTATTGCTTCAGGCCCTATTCTCGTCCCAGGCGGCAGGCTGAGCCTGTGGTTAATTCTTCTTCCTGATGGGAAAATAGAGTGACCTCTGCCTGTCCCAAAACCTAGAGCTAGTCTCTCATTGCTTCCCCCTCTTCCCGTTCATCCTCCGGACAAATTGCAACCTGTACGGAACAGGAGGTTAAAGGTGCTGATTCTCCAAGGAGGGAGATTGCTAGTAAAGCGGCTGGAATGGCGAACCCGAGTACAAGGAGATGAGAAATGAGGTGCGATTTTGAAACCTTTCCCGATCACACGGTGTACCATCTTCTGGGTTTCTCATGCATGTTTTCGATGTAGGAAGATGCCCTTGAACCTGGAGATTTGGGACCCATGGGATGGGTACCACGCAGTATTACTTTAAAGGGTCTGCGTTTGCTCACCCAACCTCACCAAACCTCTCAGCCCCAAGAGTGTCCACCCTTATGTCTCAATCAGCTGTGGGTCTAGATATGGTCAATCCAGGTGGCATCACAGCCCCTGAACGAATTTTGTAAGAATTTCTCTCTCTTTCACTGTCTTTGTTTCACGGGTTTTTAAAAGTAATTGATTTTTATAATGGGGTTTACCTGCTTTTCACTGCTGTGATTTTGCCGCTTTACACCCACTTGACTCACTTACAGAGAGATATCAATGCATAGGTTTCAAGATTTTACTAGTCAGATATATTCTTGGGCGGTGAATAGGGGGTGTTGAGTCCAATTCATTGAGCAAGGAGTAGGTCTTGTCTATTACATATTGGGTTTATGGAACGGTATCTGAGCTAATTTGAAACCCTTGTTTTATGCATCACCCCACCTCACCTTTCCCGTTAAGCAGCCATAGTGTGTGTTCTAAACGTGTGACTCTATTCTGTTTTGTAATTCAGTTCAAGGGTAGCGGTTTTTACATTCCCTCTATAAGTGATATCTTATGATAAGTGTCTTTTTCTGTGTGACTTATTTCACTTAGAATCGTCGTACCTAAATCCACTCATCATGCTGCTACTAGCCTTATGACGTTGATTTCATGGCTCAGTGATTTTCCATTGTACATAAGGACCACAACTTCTTTATCCATTTTTCTCTTTCCTGGGATATTTAAGGTGTAACCAAGTGGAGGTTCTTGTCAACAGAGCAGCCCTAAACTTTGGGGTGCCTGTGTCTTGCTGATTTTTAGTTTTCCCAATTTATACGCCCATGAGTGGAAGTGCCCTATGCTCCCTAAGCTGAGTTTTTTAGATGTTTCAGGACACACCGTGCACTTCTCCAGAGTGGCTGTTGGCAATTTACATCCCGCCCATCAGCGTAGCCAGGCTCCCGTTTCTCCATGGCCTGTCCTGCATTTCTGGTTTTGACACTTTATTCAGCATGGCCCTTTTGACCGATGGGAAGGGAGACTTCTTTGTAGCGCTGATTTGCCTTTCCAGGTTGCTTGGTTGGCCAAAAAGGGCGTATGCGTTTTTTCCTGAATATATTCAGGAAAAAACGCATACGCCCTTTTTGGCCAAGGGCATCATTGTCGAGGTTTTGCCGCTTTTCCTGTGCTTTAAAGGCGATTCGAATCTCCCTCCTGAAATCTGTTTCCTGCAATTCTGCCTTTCTTTCAAATCCTCTTCGTTGCCTTCCCTCAATATATTTGTGGACGAGAGTCATCATTTATAAGTCTGCAGGTTTGTGAATTGCAGTGCCCCTGAGCTCCATTTTTCAACTCGCTTTCTTGGGAGCTGGCCGCAAAAGCGCAGTATTGCTTCAGGCCCTATTCTCGTCCCAGGCGGCAGGCTGAGCCTGTGGTTAATTCTTCTTCCTGATGGGAAAATAGAGTGACCTCTGCCTGTCCCAAAACCTAGAGCTAGTCTCTCATTGCTTCCCCCTCTTCCCGTTCATCCTCCGGACAAATTGCAACCTGTACGGAACAGGAGGTTAAAGGTGCTGATTCTCCAAGGAGGGAGATTGCTAGTAAAGCGGCTGGAATGGCGAACCCGAGTACAAGGAGATGAGAAATGAGGTGCGATTTTGAAACCTTTCCCGATCACACGGTGTACCATCTTCTGGGTTTCTCATGCATGTTTTCGATGTAGGAAGATGCCCTTGAACCTGGAGATTTGGGACCCATGGGATGGGTACCACGCAGTATTACTTTAAAGGGTCTGCGTTTGCTCACCCAACCTCACCAAACCTCTCAGCCCCAAGAGTGTCCACCCTTATGTCTCAATCAGCTGTGGGTCTAGATATGGTCAATCCAGGTGGCATCACAGCCCCTGAACGAATTTTGTAAGAATTTCTCTCTCTTTCACTGTCTTTGTTTCACGGGTTTTTAAAAGTAATTGATTTTTATAATGGGGTTTACCTGCTTTTCACTGCTGTGATTTTGCCGCTTTACACCCACTTGACTCACTTACAGAGAGATATCAATGCATAGGTTTCAAGATTTTACTAGTCAGATATATTCTTGGGCGGTGAATAGGGGGTGTTGAGTCCAATTCATTGAGCAAGGAGTAGGTCTTGTCTATTACATATTGGGTTTATGGAACGGTATCTGAGCTAATTTGAAACCCTTGTTTTATGCATCACCCCACCTCACCTTTCCCGTTAAGCAGCCATAGTGTGTTTTCTAAACGTGTGACTCTATTCTGTTTTGTAATTCAGTTCAAGGGTAGCGGTTTTTACATTCCCTCTATAAGTGATATCTTATGATAAGTGTCTTTTTCTGTGTGACTTATTTCACTTAGAATCGTCGTACCTAAATCCACTCATCATGCTGCTACTAGCCTTATGACGTTGATTTCATGGCTCAGTGATTTTCCATTGTACATAAGGACCAGAACTTCTTTATCCATTTTTCTCTTTCCTGGGATATTTAAGGTGTAACCAAGTGGAGGTTCTTGTCAACAGAGCAGCCCTAAACTTTGGGGTGCCTGTGTCTTGCTGATTTTTAGTTTTCCCAATTTATACGCCCATGAGTGGAAGTGCCCTATGCTCCCTAAGCTGAGTTTTTTAGATGTTTCAGGACACACCGTGCACTTCTCCAGAGTGGCTGTTGGCAATTTACATCCCGCCCATCAGCGTAGCCAGGCTCCCGTTTCTCCATGGCCTGTCCTGCATTTCTGGTTTTGACACTTTATTCAGCATGGCCCTTTTGACCGATGGGAAGCGAGACTTCTTTGTAGCGCTGATTTGCCTTTCCAGGTTGCTTGGTTGGCCAAAAAGGGCGTATGCGTTTTTTCCTGAATATATTCAGGAAAAAACGCATACGCCCTTTTTGGCCAAGGGCATCATTGTCGAGGTTTTGCCGCTTTTCCTGTGCTTTAAAGGCGATTCGAATCTCCCTCCTGAAATCTGTTTCCTGCAATTCTGCCTTTCTTTCAAATCCTCTTCGTTGCCTTCCCTCAATATATTTGTGGACGAGAGTCATCATTTATAAGTCTGCAGGTTTGTGAATTGCAGTGCCCCTGAGCTCCATTTTTCAACTCGCTTTCTTGGGAGCTGGCCGCAAAAGCGCAGTATTGCTTCAGGCCCTATTCTCGTCCCAGGCGGCAGGCTGAGCCTGTGGTTAATTCTTCTTCCTGATGGGAAAATAGAGTGACCTCTGCCTGTCCCAAAACCTAGAGCTAGTCTCTCATTGCTTCCCCCTCTTCCCGTTCATCCTCCGGACAAATTGCAACCTGTACGGAACAGGAGGTTAAAGGTGCTGATTCTCCAAGGAGGGAGATTGCTAGTAAAGCGGCTGGAATGGCGAACCCGAGTACAAGGAGATGAGAAATGAGGTGCGATTTTGAAACCTTTCCCGATCACACGGTGTACCATCTTCTGGGTTTCTCATGCATGTTTTCGATGTAGGAAGATGCCCTTGAACCTGGAGATTTGGGACCCATGGGATGGGTACCACGCAGTATTACTTTAAAGGGTCTGCGTTTGCTCACCCAACCTCACCAAACCTCTCAGCCCCAAGAGTGTCCACCCTTATGTCTCAGTCAGCTGTGGGTCTAGATATGGTCAATCCAGGTGGCATCACAGCCCCTGAACGAATTTTGTAAGAATTTCTCTCTCTTTCACTGTCTTTGTTTCACGGGTTTTTAAAAGTAATTGATTTTTATAATGGGGTTTACCTGCTTTTCACTGCTGTGATTTTGCCGCTTTACACCCACTTGACTCACTTACAGAGAGATATCAATGCATAGGTTTCAAGATTTTACTAGTCAGATATATTCTTGGGCGGTGAATAGGGGGTGTTGAGTCCCATTCATTGAGCAAGGAGTAGGTCTTGTTTATTACATATTGGGTTTATGGAACGGTATCTGAGCTAATTTGAAACCCTTGTTTTATGCATCACCCCACCTCACCTTTCCCGTTAAGCAGCCATAGTGTGTTTTCTAAACGTGTGACTCTATTCTGTTTTGTAATTCAGTTCAAGGGTAGCGGTTTTTACATTCCCTCTATAAGTGATATCTTATGATAAGTGTCTTTTTCTGTGTGACTTATTTCACTTAGAATCGTCGTACCTAAATCCACTCATCATGCTGCTACTAGCCTTATGACGTTGATTTCATGGCTCAGTGATTTTCCATTGTACATAAGGACCACAACTTCTTTATCCATTTTTCTCTTTCCTGGGATATTTAAGGTGTAACCAAGTGGAGGTTCTTGTCAACAGAGCAGCCCTAAACTTTGGGGTGCCTGTGTCTTGCTGATTTTTAGTTTTCCCAATTTATACGCCCATGAGTGGAAGTGCCCTATGCTCCCTAAGCTGAGTTTTTTAGATGTTTCAGGACACACCGTGCACTTCTCCAGAGTGGCTGTTGGCAATTTACATCCCGCCCATCAGCGTAGCCAGGCTCCCGTTTCTCCATGGCCTGTCCTGCATTTCTGGTTTTGACACTTTATTCAGCATGGCCCTTTTGACCGATGGGAAGCGAGACTTCTTTGTAGCGCTGATTTGCCTTTCCAGGTTGCTTGGTTGGCCAAAAAGGGCGTATGCGTTTTTTCCTGAATATATTCAGGAAAAAACGCATACGCCCTTTTTGGCCAAGGGCATCATTGTCGAGGTTTTGCCGCTTTTCCTGTGCTTTAAAGGCGATTCGAATCTCCCTCCTGAAATCTGTTTCCTGCAATTCTGCCTTTCTTTCAAATCCTCTTCGTTGCCTTCCCTCAATATATTTGTGGACGAGAGTCATCATTTATAAGTCTGCAGGTTTGTGAATTGCAGTGCCCCTGAGCTCCATTTTTCAACTCGCTTTCTTGGGAGCTGGCCGCAAAAGCGCAGGATTGCTTCAGGCCCTATTCTGGTCCCAGGCGGCAGGCTGAGCCTGTGGTTAATTCTTCTTCCTGATGGGAAAATAGAGTGACCTGTGCCTGTCCCAAAACCTAGAGCTAGTCTCTCATTGCTTCCCCCTCTTCCCGTTCATCCTCCGGACAAATTGCAACCTGTACGGAACAGGAGGTTAAAGGTGCTGATTCTCCAAGGAGGGAGATTGCTAGTAAAGCGGCTGGAATGGCGAACCCGAGTACAAGGAGATGAGAAATGAGGTGCGATTTTGAAACCTTTCCCGATCACACGGTGTACCATCTTCTGGGTTTCTCATGCATATTTTCGATGTAGGAAGATGCCCTTGAACCTGGAGATTTGGGACCCATGGGATGGGTACCACGCAGTATTAATTTAAAGGGTCTGCGTTTGCTCACCCAACCTCACCAAAACTCTCAGCCCCAAGAGTGTCCACCCTTATGTCTCAATCAGCTGTGGGTCTAGATATGGTCAATCCAGGTGGCATCACAGCTCCTGAAGGAATTTTGTAAGAATTTCTCTCTCTTTCACTGTCTTTGTTTCACGGGTTTTTAAAAGTAATTGATTTTTATAATGGGGTTTACCTGCTTTTCACTGCTGTGATTTTGCCGCTTTACACCCATTTGACTCACTTACAGAGAGATATCAGTGCATAGGTTTTAAGATTCTTACTAGTCAGATATATTCTTGGGCGGTGAATAGGGGGTGTTGAGTCCAATTCACTGAGCAAAGAGTAGGTGTTGTCTATTACATATTGGGTTTATGGAACGGTATCTGAGCTAATTTGAAACCCTTGTTTTATGCATCACCCCACCTCACCTTTCCCGTTAAGCAGCCATAGTGTGTTTTCTAAACGTGTGACTCTATTCTGTTTTGTAATTCAGTTCAAGGGTAGCGGTTTTTACATTCCCTCTATAAGTGATATCTTATGATAAGTGTCTTTTTCTGTGTGACTTATTTCACTTAGAATCGTCGTACCTAAATCCACTCATCATGCTGCTACTAGCCTTATGACGTTGATTTCATGGCTCAGTGAGTTTCCATTGTACATAAGGACCACAACTTCTTTATCCATTTTTCTCTTTCCTGGGATATTTAAGGTGTAACCAAGTGGAGGTTCTTGTCAACAGAGCAGCCCTAAACTTTGGGGTGCCTGTGTCTTGCTGATTTTTAGTTTTCCCAATTTATACCCCCATGAGTGGAAGTGCCCTACACTCCCTAAGCTGAGTTTTTTAGATGTTTCAGGACACACCGTGCACTTCTCCAGAGTGGCTGTTGGCAATTTACATCCCGCCCATCAGCATAGCTAGGCTCCCGTTTCTCCATGGCCTGTCCTGCATTTCTGGTTTTGACACTTTATTCAGCATGGCCCTTTTGACCGATGGGAAGCGAGACTTCTTTGTAGCGCTGATTTGCATTTCCAGGTTGCTTGGTTGGCCAAAAAGGGCGTATGCCTTTTTTCCTGAATATATTCAGGAAAAAACGCATACGCCCTTTTTGGCCAAGGGAATCATTGTCGAGGTTTTGCCGCTTTTCCTGTGCTTTAAAGGCGATTCGAATCTCCCTCCTGAAATCTGTTTCCTGCAATTCTGCCTTGCTTTCAAATCCTCTTCGTTGCCTTCCCTCAATATATTCGTGGACGAGAGTCATCATTTATAAGTCTGCAGGTTTGTGAATTGCAGTGCCCCTGAGCTCCATTTTTCAACTCGCTTTCTTGGGAGCTGGCCGCAAAAGCGCAGGATTGCTTCAGGCCCTATTCTCGTCCCAGGCGGCAGGCTGAGCCTGTGGTTAATTCTTCTTCCTGATGGGAAAATAGAGTGACCTCTGCCTGTCCCAAAACCTAGAGCTAGTCTCTCATTGCTTCCCCCTCTTCCCGTTCATCCTCCGGACAAATTGCAACCTGTACGGAACAGGAGGTTAAAGGTGCTGATTCTCCAAGGAGGGAGATTGCTAGTAAAGCGGCTGGAATGGCGAACCCGAGTACAAGGAGATGAGAAATGAGGTGCGATTTTGAAACCTTTCCCGATCACACGGTGTACCATCTTCTGGGTTTCTCATGCATGTTTTCGATGTAGGAAGATGCCCTTGAACCTGGAGATTTGGGACCCATGGGATGGGTACCACGCAGTATTACTTTAAAGGGTCTGCGTTTGCTCACCCAACCTCACCAAACCTCTCAGCCCCAAGAGTGTCCACCCTTATGTCTCAGTCAGCTGTGGGTCTAGATATGGTCAATCCAGGTGGCATCACAGCTCCTGAACGAATTTTGTAAGAATTTCTCTCTCTTTCACTGTCTTTGTTTCACGGGTTTTTAAAAGTAATTGATTTTTATAATGGGATTTACCTGCTTTTCACTGCTGTGATTTTGCCGCTTTACACCCACTTGACTCACTTACAGAGAGATATCAATGCATAGGTTTCAAGATTCTTACTAGGCAGATATATTCTTGGGCGGTGAATAGGGGGTGTTGAGTCCAATTCACTGAGCAAGGAGCAGGTCTTGTCTATTACCTATTGGGTTTATGGAACGGTATCTGAGCTAATTTGAAACCCTTGTTTTATGCATCACCCCACCTCACCTTTCCCGTTAAGCAGCCATAGTGTGTTTTCTAAACGTGTGACTCTATTCTGTTTTGTAATTCAGTTCAAGGGTAACGGTTTTTACATTCCCTCTATAAGTGATATCTTATGATAAGTGTCTTTTTCTGTGTGACTTATTTCACTTAGAATCGTCGTACCTAAATCCACTCATCATGCTGCTACTAGCCTTATGACGTTGATTTCATGGCTGATTGATTTTCCATTGTACATAAGGACCACAACTTCTTTATCCATTTTTCTCTTTCCTGGGATATTTAAGGTGTAACCAAGTGGAGGTTCTTGTCAACAGAGCAGCCCTAAACTTTGGGGTGCCTGTGTCTTGCTGATTTTTAGTTTTCCCAATTTATACGCCCATGAGAGGAAGTGCCCTATGCTCCATAAGCTGAGTTTTTTAGATGTTTCAGGACACACCGTGCACTTCTCCAGAGTGGCTGTTGGCAATTTACATCCCGCCCATCAGCGTAGCCAGGCTCCCGTTTCTCCATGGCCTGTCCTGCATTTCTGGTTTTGACACTTTATTCAGCATGGCCCTTTTGACCGATGGGAAGCGAGACTTCTTTGTAGCGCTGATTTGCCTTTCCAGGTTGCTTGGTTGGCCAAAAAGGGCGTATGCGTTTTTTCCTGAATATATTCAGGAAAAAACGCATACGCCCTTTTTGGCCAAGGGCATCATTGTCGAGGTTTTGCCGCTTTTCCTGTGCTTTAAAGGCGATTCGAATCTCCCTCCTGAAATCTGTTTCCTGCAATTCTGCCTTTCTTTCAAATCCTCTTCGTTGCCTTCCCTCAATATATTTGTGGACGAGAGTCATCATTTATAAGTCTGCAGGTTTGTGAATTGCAGTGCCCCTGAGCTCCATTTTTCAACTCGCTTTCTTGGGAGCTGGCCGCAAAAGCGCAGTATTGCTTCAGGCCCTATTCTCGTCCCAGGCGGCAGGCTGAGCCTGTGGTTAATTCTTCTTCCTGATGGGAAAATAGAGTGACCTCTGCCTGTCCCAAAACCTAGAGCTAGTCTCTCATTGCTTCCCCCTCTTCCCGTTCATCCTCCGGACAAATTGCAACCTGTACGGAACAGGAGGTTAAAGGTGCTGATTCTCCAAGGAGGGAGATTGCTAGTAAAGCGGCTGGAATGGCGAACCCGAGTACAAGGAGATGAGAAATGAGGTGCGATTTTGAAACCTTTCCCGATCACACGGTGTACCATCTTCTGGGTTTCTCATGCATGTTTTCGATGTAGGAAGATGCCCTTGAACCTGGAGATTTGGGACCCATGGGATGGGTACCACGCAGTATTACTTTAAAGGGTCTGCGTTTGCTCACCCAACCTCACCAAACCTCTCAGCCCCAAGAGTGTCCACCCTTATGTCTCAGTCAGCTGTGGGTCTAGATATGGTCAATCCAGGTGGCATCACAGCTCCTGAACGAATTTTGTAAGAATTTCTCTCTCTTTCACTGTCTTTGTTTCACGGGTTTTTAAAAGTAATTGATTTTTATAATGGGGTTTACCTGCTTTTCACTGCTGTGATTTTGCCGCTTTACACCCACTTGACTCACTTACAGAGAGATATCAATGCATAGGTTTCAAGATTCTTACTAGGCAGATATATTCTTGGGCGGTGAATAGGGGGTGTTGAGTTCAATTCACTGAGCAAGGAGTAGGTCTTGTCTATTACCTATTGGGTTTATGGAACGGTATCTGAGCTAATTTGAAACCCTTGTTTTATGCATCACCCCACCTCACCTTTCCCGTTAAGCAGCCATAGTGTGTTTTCTAAACGTGTGACTCTATTCTGTTTTGTAATTCAGTTCAAGGGTAGCGGTTTTTACATTCCCTCTATAAGTGATATCTCATGATAAGTGTCTTTTTCTGTGTGACTTATTTCACTTAGAATCGTCGTACCTAAATCCACTCATCATGCTGCTACTAGCCTTATGACGTTGATTTCATGGCTCAGTGATTTTCCATTGTACATAAGGACCACAACTTCTTTATCCATTTTTCTCTTTCCTGGGATATTTAACGTGTAACCAAGTGGAGGTTCTTGTCAACAGAGCAGCCCTAAACTTTGGGGTGCCTCTGTCTTGCTGATTTTTAGTTTTCCCAATTTATACGCCCATGAGTGGAAGTGCCCTATGCTCCCTAAGCTGAGTTTTTTAGATGTTTCAGGACACACCGTGCACTTCTCCAGAGTGGCTGTTGGCAATTTACATCCCGCCCATCAGCGTAGCCAGGCTCCCGTTTCTCCATGGCCTGTCCTGCATTTCTGGTTTTGACACTTTATTCAGCATGGCCCTTTTGACCGATGGGAAGCGAGACTTCTTTGTAGCGCTGATTTGCCTTTCCAGGTTGCTTGGTTGGCCAAAAAGGGCGTATGCGTTTTTTCCTGAATATATTCAGGAAAAAACGCATACGCCCTTTTTGGCCAAGGGCATCATTGTCGAGGTTTTGCCGCTTTTCCTGTGCTTTAAAGGCGATTCGAATCTCCCTCCTGAAATCTGTTTCCTGCAATTCTGCCTTTCTTTCAAATCCTCTTCGTTGCCTTCCCTCAATATATTTGTGGACGAGAGTCATCATTTATAAGTCTGCAGGTTTGTGAATTGCAGTGCCCCTGAGCTCCATTTTTCAACTCGCTTTCTTGGGAGCTGGCCGCAAAAGCGCAGTATTGCTTCAGGCCCTATTCTCGTCCCAGGCGGCAGGCTGAGCCTGTGGTTAATTCTTCTTCCTGATGGGAAAATAGAGTGACCTCTGCCTGTCCCAAAACCTAGAGCTAGTCTCTCATTGCTTCCCCCTCTTCCCGTTCATCCTCCGGACAAATTGCAACCTGTACGGAACAGGAGGTTAAAGGTGCTGATTCTCCAAGGAGGGAGATTGCTAGTAAAGCGGCTGGAATGGCGAACCCGAGTACAAGGAGATGAGAAATGAGGTGCGATTTTGAAACCTTTCCCGATCACACGGTGTACCATCTTCTGGGTTTCTCATGCATGTTTTCGATGTAGGAAGATGCCCTTGAACCTGGAGATTTGGGACCCATGGGATGGGTACCACGCAGTATTACTTTAAAGGGTCTGCGTTTGCTCACCCAACCTCACCAAACCTCTCAGCCCCAAGAGTGTCCACCCTTATGTCTCAGTCAGCTGTGGGTCTAGATATGGTCAATCCAGGTGGCATCACAGCTCCTGAATGAATTTTGTAAGAATTTCTCTCTCTTTCACTGTCTTTGTTTCACGGGTTTCTAAAAGTAATTGATTTTTATAATGGGGTTTACCTGCTTTTCACTGCTGTGATTTTGCCGCTTTACACCCACTTGACTCACTTACAGAGAGATATCAATGCATAGGTTTCAAGATTCTTACTAGGCAGATATATTCTTGGGCGGTGAATAGGGGGTGTTGAGTCCAATTCACTGAGCAAGGAGTAGGTCTTGTCTATTACCTATTGGGTTTATGGAACGGTATCTGAGCTAATTTGAAACCCTTGTTTTATGCATCACCCCACCTCACCTTTCCCGTTAAGCAGCCATAGTGTGTTTTCTAAACGTGTGACTCTATTCTGTTTTGTAATTCAGTTCAAGGGTAGCGGTTTTTACATTCCCTCTATAAGTGATATCTTATGATAAGTGTCTTTTTCTGTGTGACTTATTTCACTTAGAATCGTCGTACCTAAATCCACTCATCATGCTGCTACTAGCCTTATGACGTTGATTTCATGGCTGATTGATTTTCCATTGTACATAAGGACCACAACTTCTTTATCCGTTTTTCTCTTTCCTGGGATATTTAAGGTGTAACCAAGTGGAGGTTCTTGTCAACAGAGCAGCCCTAAACTTTGGGGTGCCTCTGTCTTGCTGATTTTTAGTTTTCCCAATTTATACGCCCATGAGTGGAAGTGCCCTATGCTCCCTAAGCTGAGTTTTTTGATGTTTCAGGACACACCGTGCACTTCTCCAGAGTGGCTGTTGGCAATTTACATCCCGCCCATCAGCGTAGCCAGGCTCCCGTTTCTCCATGGCCTGTCCTGCATTTCTGGTTTTGACACTTTATTCAGCATGGCCCTTTTGACCGATGGGAAGCGAGACTTCTTTGTAGCTCTGATTTGCCTTTCCAGGTTGCTTGGTTGGCCAAAAAGGGCGTATGCGTTTTTTCCTGAATATATTCAGGAAAAAACGCATACGCCCTTTTTGGCCAAGGGCATCATTGTCGAGGTTTTGCCGCTTTTCCTGTGCTTTAAAGGCGATTCGAATCTCCCTCCTGAAATCTGTTTCCTGCAATTCTGCCTTTCTTTCAAATCCTCTTCGTTGCCTTCCCTCAATATATTTGTGGACGAGAGTCATCATTTATAAGTCTGCAGGTTTGTGAATTGCAGTGCCCCTGAGCTCCATTTTTCAACTCGCTTTCTTGGGAGCTGGCCGCAAAAGCGCAGTATTGCTTCAGGCCCTATTCTCGTCCCAGGCGGCAGGCTGAGCCTGTGGTTAATTCTTCTTCCTGATGGGAAAATAGAGTGACCTCTGCCTGTCCCAAAACCTAGAGCTAGTCTCTCATTGCTTCCCCCTCTTCCCGTTCATCCTCCGGACAAATTGCAACCTGTACGGAACAGGAGGTTAAAGGTGCTGATTCTCCAAGGAGGGAGATTGCTAGTAAAGCGGCTGGAATGGCGAACCCGAGTACAAGGAGATGAGAAATGAGGTGCGATTTTGAAACCTTTCCCGATCACACTTTGTACCATCTTCTGGGTTTCTCATGCATGTTTTCGATGTAGGAAGATGCCCTTGAACCTGGAGATTTGGGACCCATGGGATGGGTACCACGCAGTATTACTTTAAAGGGTCTGCGTTTGCTCACCCAACTTCACCAAACCTCTCAGCCCCAAGAGTGTCCACCCTTATGTCTCAGTCAGCTGTGGGTCTAGATATGGTCAATCCAGGTGGCATCACAGCTCCTGAATGAATTTTGTAAGAATTTCTCTCTCTTTCACTGTCTTTGTTTCACGGGTTTTTAAAAGTAATTGATTTTTATAATGGGGTTTACCTGCTTTTCACTGCTGTGATTTTGCCGCTTTACACCCACTTGACTCACTTACAGAGAGATATCAATGCATAGGTTTCAAGATTCTTACTAGGCAGATATATTCTTGGGCGGTGAATAGGGGGTGTTGAGTCCAATTCACTGAGCAAGGAGTAGGTCTTGTCTATTACCTATTGGGTTTATGGAACGGTATCTGAGCTAATTTGAAACCCTTGTTTTATGCATCACCCCACCTCACCTTTCCCGTTAAGCAGCCATAGTGTGTTTTCTAAACGTGTGACTCTATTCTGTTTTGTAATTCAGTTCAAGGGTAGCGGTTTTTACATTCCCTCTATAAGTGATATCTTATGATAAGTGTCTTTTTCTGTGTGACTTATTTCACTTAGAATCGTCGTACCTAAATCCACTCATCATGCTGCTACTAGCCTTATGACGTTGATTTCATGGCTGATTGATTTTCCATTGTACATAAGGACCACAACTTCTTTATCCGTTTTTCTCTTTCCTGGGATATTTAAGGTGTAACCAAGTGGAGGTTCTTGTCAACAGAGCAGCCCTAAACTTTGGGGTGCCTCTGTCTTGCTGATTTTTAGTTTTCCCAATTTCTACGCCCATGAGTGGAAGTGCCCTATGCTCCCTAAGCTGAGTTTTTTAGATGTTTCAGGACACACCGTGCACTTCTCCAGAGTGGCTGTTGGCAATTTACATCCCGCCCATCAGCGTAGCCAGGCTCCCGTTTCTCCATGGCCTGTCCTGCATTTCTGGTTTTGACACTTTATTCAGCATGGCCCTTTTGACCGATGGGAAGCGAGACTTCTTTGTAGCGCTGATTTGCCTTTCCAGGTTGCTTGGTTGGCCAAAAAGGGCGTATGCGTTTTTTCCTGAATATATTCAGGAAAAAACGCATACGCCCTTTTTGGCCAAGGGCATCATTGTCGAGGTTTTGCCGCTTTTCCTGTGCTTTAAAGGCGATTCGAATCTCCCTCCTGAAATCTGTTTCCTGCAATTCTGCCTTTCTTTCAAATCCTCTTCGTTGCCTTCCCTCAATATATTTGTGGACGAGAGTCATCATTTATAAGTCTGCAGGTTTGTGAATTGCAGTGCCCCTGAGCTCCATTTTTCAACTCGCTTTCTTGGGAGCTGGCCGCAAAAGCGCAGTATTGCTTCAGGCCCTATTCTCGTCCCAGGCGGCAGGCTGAGCCTGTGGTTAATTCTTCTTCCTGATGGGAAAATAGAGTGACCTCTGCCTGTCCCAAAACCTAGAGCTAGTCTCTCATTGCTTCCCCCTCCTCCCGTTCATCCTCCGGACAAATTGCAACCTGTACGGAACAGGAGGTTAAAGGTGCTGATTCTCCAAGGAGGGAGATTGCTAGTAAAGCGGCTGGAATGGCGAACCCGAGTACAAGGAGATGAGAAATGAGGTGCGATTTTGAAACCTTTCCCGATCACACGGTGTACCATCTTCTGGGTTTCTCATGCATGTTTTCGATGTAGGAAGATGCCCTTGAACCTGGAGATTTGGGACCCATGGGATGGGTACCACGCAGTATTACTTTAAAGGGTCTGCGTTTGCTCACCCAACCTCACCAAACCTCTCAGCCCCAAGAGTGTCCACCCTTATGTCTCAGTCAGCTGTGGGTCTAGATATGGTCAATCCAGGTGGCATCACAGCTCCTGAACGAATTTTGTAAGAATTTCTCTCTCTTTCACTGTCTTTGTTTCACGGGTTTTTAAAAGTAATTGATTTTTATAATGGGGTTTACCTGCTTTTCACTGCTGTGATTTTGCCGCTTTACACCCACTTGACTCACTTACAGAGAGATATCAATGCATAGGTTTCAAGATTCTTACTAGGCAGATATATTCTTGGGCGGTGAATAGGGGGTGTTGAGTCCAATTCACTGAGCAAGGAGTAGGTCTTGTCTATTACCTATTGGGTTTATGGAACGGTATCTGAGCTAATTTGAAACCCTTGTTTTATGCATCACCCCACCTCACCTTTCCCGTTAAGCAGCCATAGTTTGTGTTCTAAACGTGTGACTCTATTCTGTTTTGTAATTCAGTTCAAGGGTAGCGGTTTTTACATTCCCTCTATAAGTGATATCTTATGATAAGTGTCTTTTTCTGTGTGACTTATTTCACTTAGAATCGTCGTACCTAAATCCACTCATCATGCTGCTACTAGCCTTATGACGTTGATTTCATGGCTGATTGATTTTCCATTGTACATAAGGACCACAACTTCTTTATCCATTTTTCTCTTTCCTGGGATATTTAACGTGTAACCAAGTGGAGGTTCTTGTCAACAGAGCAGCCCTAAACTTTGGGGTGCCTGTGTCTTGCTGATTTTTAGTTTTCCCAATTTATACGCCCATGAGTGGAAGTGCCCTATGCTCCCTAAGCTGAGTTTTTTAGATGTTTCAGGACACACCGTGCACTTCTCCAGAGTGGCTGTTGGCAATTTACATCCCGCCCATCAGCGTAGCCAGGCTCCCGTTTCTCCATGGCCTGTCCTGCATTTCTGGTTTTGACACTTTATTCAGCATGGCCCTTTTGACCGATGGGAAGCGAGACTTCTTTGTAGCGCTGATTTGCCTTTCCAGGTTGCTTGGTTGGCCAAAAAGGGCGTATGCGTTTTTTCCTGAATATATTCAGGAAAAAACGCATACGCCCTTTTTGGCCAAGGGCATCATTGTCGAGGTTTTGCCGCTTTTCCTGTGCTTTAAAGGCGATTCGAATCTCCCTCCTGAAATCTGTTTCCTGCAATTCTGCCTTTCTTTCAAATCCTCTTCGTTGCCTTCCCTCAATATATTTGTGGACGAGAGTCATCATTTATAAGTCTGCAGGTTTGTGCATTGCAGTGCCCCTGAGCTCCATTTTTCAACTCGCTTTCTTGGGAGCTGGCCGCAAAAGCGCAGTATTGCTTCAGGCCCTATTCTCGTCCCAGGCGGCAGGCTGAGCCTGTGGTTAATTCTTCTTCCTGATGGGAAAATAGAGTGACCTCTGCCTGTCCCAAAACCTAGAGCTAGTCTCTCATTGCTTCCCCCTCTTCCCGTTCATCCTCCGGACAAATTGCAACCTGTACGGAACAGGAGGTTAAAGGTGCTGATTCTCCAAGGAGGGAGATTGCTAGTAAAGCGGCTGGAATGGCGAACCCGAGTACAAGGAGATGAGAAATGAGGTGCGATTTTGAAACCTTTCCCGATCACACGGTGTACCATCTTCTGGGTTTCTCATGCATGTTTTCGATGTAGGAAGATGCCCTTGAACCTGGAGATTTGGGACCCATGGGATGGGTACCACGCAGTATTACTTTAAAGGGTCTGCGTTTGCTCACCCAACCTCACCAAACCTCTCAGCCCCAAGAGTGTCCACCCTTATGTCTCAGTCAGCTGTGGGTCTAGATATGGTCAATCCAGGTGGCATCACAGCTCCTGAACGAATTTTGTAAGAATTTCTCTCTCTTTCACTGTCTTTGTTTCACGGGTTTTTAAAAGTAATTGATTTTTATAATGGGGTTTACCTGCTTTTCACTGCTGTGATTTTGCCGCTTTACACCCACTTGACTCACTTACAGAGAGATATCAATGCATAGGTTTCAAGATTCTTACTAGGCAGATATATTCTTGGGCGGTGAATAGGGGGTGTTGAGTCCAATTCACTGAGCAAGGAGTAGGTCTTGTCTATTACCTATTGGGTTTATGGAACGGTATCTGAGCTAATTTGAAACCCTTGTTTTATGCATCACCCCACCTCACCTTTCCCGTTAAGCAGCCATAGTGTGTTTTCTAAACGTGTGACTCTATTCTGTTTTGTAATTCAGTTCAAGGGTAGCGGTTTTTACATTCCCTCTATAAGTGATATCTTATGATAAGTGTCTTTTTCTGTGTGACTTATTTCACTTAGAATCGTCGTACCTAAATCCACTCATCATGCTGCTACTAGCCTTATGACGTTGATTTCATGGCTGATTGATTTTCCATTGTACATAAGGACCACAACTTCTTTATCCGTTTTTCTCTTTCCTGGGATATTTAAGGTGTAACCAAGTGGAGGTTCTTGTCAACAGAGCAGCCCTAAACTTTGGGGTGCCTCTGTCTTGCTGATTTTTAGTTTTCCCAATTTATACGCCCATGAGTGGAAGTGCCCTATGCTCCCTAAGCTGAGTTTTTTAGATGTTTCAGGACACACCGTGCACTTCTCCAGAGTGGCTGTTGGCAATTTACATCCCGCCCATCAGCGTAGCCAGGCTCCCGTTTCTCCATGGCCTGTCCTGCATTTCTGGTTTTGACACTTTATTCAGCATGGCCCTTTTGACCGATGGGAAGCGAGACTTCTTTGTAGCGCTGATTTGCCTTTCCAGGTTGCTTGGTTGGCCAAAAAGGGCGTATGCGTTTTTTCCTGAATATATTCAGGAAAAAACGCATACGCCCTTTTTGGCCAAGGGCATCATTGTCGAGGTTTTGCCGCTTTTCCTGTGCTTTAAAGGCGATTCGAATCTCCCTCCTGAAATCTGTTTCCTGCAATTCTGCCTTTCTTTCAAATCCTCTTCGTTGCCTTCCCTCAATATATTTGTGGACGAGAGTCATCATTTATAAGTCTGCAGGTTTGTGAATTGCAGTGCCCCTGAGCTCCATTTTTCAACTCGCTTTCTTGGGAGCTGGCCGCAAAAGCGCAGTATTGCTTCAGGCCCTATTCTCGTCCCAGGCGGCAGGCTGAGCCTGTGGTTAATTCTTCTTCCTGATGGGAAAATAGAGTGACCTCTGCCTGTCCCAAAACCTAGAGCTAGTCTCTCATTGCTTCCCCCTCCTCCCGTTCATCCTCCGGACAAATTGCAACCTGTACGGAACAGGAGGTTAAAGGTGCTGATTCTCCAAGGAGGGAGATTGCTAGTAAAGCGGCTGGAATGGCGAACCCGAGTACAAGGAGATGAGAAATGAGGTGCGATTTTGAAACCTTTCCCGATCACACGGTGTACCATCTTCTGGGTTTCTCATGCATGTTTTCGATGTAGGAAGATGCCCTTGAACCTGGAGATTTGGGACCCATGGGATGGGTACCACGCAGTATTACTTTAAAGGGTCTGCGTTTGCTCACCCAACCTCACCAAACCTCTCAGCCCCAAGAGTGTCCACCCTTATGTCTCAGTCAGCTGTGGGTCTAGATATGGTCAATCCAGGTGGCATCACAGCTCCTGAACGAATTTTGTAAGAATTTCTCTCTCTTTCACTGTCTTTGTTTCACGGGTTTTTAAAAGTAATTGATTTTTATAATGGGGTTTACCTGCTTTTCACTGCTGTGATTTTGCCGCTTTACACCCACTTGACTCACTTACAGAGAGATATCAATGCATAGGTTTCAAGATTCTTACTAGGCAGATATATTCTTGGGCGGTGAATAGGGGGTGTTGAGTCCAATTCACTGAGCAAGGAGTAGGTCTTGTCTATTACCTATTGGGTTTATGGAACGGTATCTGAGCTAATTTGAAACCCTTGTTTTATGCATCACCCCACCTCACCTTTCCCGTTAAGCAGCCATAGTTTGTGTTCTAAACGTGTGACTCTATTCTGTTTTGTAATTCAGTTCAAGGGTAGCGGTTTTTACATTCCCTCTATAAGTGATATCTTATGATAAGTGTCTTTTTCTGTGTGACTTATTTCACTTAGAATCGTCGTACCTAAATCCACTCATCATGCTGCTACTAGCCTTATGACGTTGATTTCATGGCTGATTGATTTTCCATTGTACATAAGGACCACAACTTCTTTATCCATTTTTCTCTTTCCTGGGATATTTAACGTGTAACCAAGTGGAGGTTCTTGTCAACAGAGCAGCCCTAAACTTTGGGGTGCCTGTGTCTTGCTGATTTTTAGTTTTCCCAATTTATACGCCCATGAGTGGAAGTGCCCTATGCTCCCTAAGCTGAGTTTTTTAGATGTTTCAGGACACACCGTGCACTTCTCCAGAGTGGCTGTTGGCAATTTACATCCCGCCCATCAGCGTAGCCAGGCTCCCGTTTCTCCATGGCCTGTCCTGCATTTCTGGTTTTGACACTTTATTCAGCATGGCCCTTTTGACCGATGGGAAGCGAGACTTCTTTGTAGCGCTGATTTGCCTTTCCAGGTTGCTTGGTTGGCCAAAAAGGGCGTATGCGTTTTTTCCTGAATATATTCAGGAAAAAACGCATACGCCCTTTTTGGCCAAGGGCATCATTGTCGAGGTTTTGCCGCTTTTCCTGTGCTTTAAAGGCGATTCGAATCTCCCTCCTGAAATCTGTTTCCTGCAATTCTGCCTTTCTTTCAAATCCTCTTCGTTGCCTTCCCTCAATATATTTGTGGACGAGAGTCATCATTTATAAGTCTGCAGGTTTGTGCATTGCAGTGCCCCTGAGCTCCATTTTTCAACTCGCTTTCTTGGGAGCTGGCCGCAAAAGCGCAGTATTGCTTCAGGCCCTATTCTCGTCCCAGGCGGCAGGCTGAGCCTGTGGTTAATTCTTCTTCCTGATGGGAAAATAGAGTGACCTCTGCCTGTCCCAAAACCTAGAGCTAGTCTCTCATTGCTTCCCCCTCTTCCCGTTCATCCTCCGGACAAATTGCAACCTGTACGGAACAGGAGGTTAAAGGTGCTGATTCTCCAAGGAGGGAGATTGCTAGTAAAGCGGCTGGAATGGCGAACCCGAGTACAAGGAGATGAGAAATGAGGTGCGATTTTGAAACCTTTCCCGATCACACGGTGTACCATCTTCTGGGTTTCTCATGCATGTTTTCGATGTAGGAAGATGCCCTTGAACCTGGAGATTTGGGACCCATGGGATGGGTACCACGCAGTATTACTTTAAAGGGTCTGCGTTTGCTCACCCAACCTCACCAAACCTCTCAGCCCCAAGAGTGTCCACCCTTATGTCTCAGTCAGCTGTGGGTCTAGATATGGTCAATCCAGGTGGCATCACAGCTCCTGAACGAATTTTGTAAGAATTTCTCTCTCTTTCACTGTCTTTGTTTCACGGGTTTTTAAAAGTAATTGATTTTTATAATGGGGTTTACCTGCTTTTCACTGCTGTGATTTTGCCGCTTTACACCCACTTGACTCACTTACAGAGAGATATCAATGCATAGGTTTCAAGATTCTTACTAGGCAGATATATTCTTGGGCGGTGAATAGGGGGTGTTGAGTCCAATTCACTGAGCAAGGAGTAGGTCTTGTCTATTACCTATTGGGTTTATGGAACGGTATCTGAGCTAATTTGAAACCCTTGTTTTATGCATCACCCCACCTCACCTTTCCCGTTAAGCAGCCATAGTGTGTGTTCTAAACGTGTGACTCTATTCTGTTTTGTAATTCAGTTCAAGGGTAGCGGTTTTTACATTCCCTCTATAAGTGATATCTTATGATAAGTGTCTTTTTCTGTGTGACTTATTTCACTTAGAATCGTCGTACCTAAATCCACTCATCATGCTGCTACTAGCCTTATGACGTTGATTTCATGGCTGATTGATTTTCCATTGTACATAAGGACCACAACTTCTTTATCCATTTTTCTCTTTCCTGGGATATTTAACGTGTAACCAAGTGGAGGTTCTTGTCAACAGAGCAGCCCTAAACTTTGGGGTGCCTCTGTCTTGCTGATTTTTAGTTTTCCCAATTTATACGCCCATGAGTGGAAGTGCCCTATGCTCCCTAAGCTGAGTTTTTTAGATGTTTCAGGACACACCGTGCACTTCTCCAGAGTGGCTGTTGGCAATTTACATCCCGCCCATCAGCGTAGCCAGGCTCCCGTTTCTCCATGGCCTGTCCTGCATTTCTGGTTTTGACACTTTATTCAGCATGGCCCTTTTGACCGATGGGAAGCGAGACTTCTTTGTAGCGCTGATTTGCCTTTCCAGGTTGCTTGGTTGGCCAAAAAGGGCGTATGCGTTTTTTCCTGAATATATTCAGGAAAAAACGCATACGCCCTTTTTGGCCAAGGGCATCATTGTCGAGGTTTTGCCGCTTTTCCTGTGCTTTAAAGGCGATTCGAATCTCCCTCCTGAAATCTGTTTCCTGCAATTCTGCCTTTCTTTCAAATCCTCTTCGTTGCCTTCCCTCAATATATTTGTGGACGAGAGTCATCATTTATAAGTCTGCAGGTTTGTGAATTGCAGTGCCCCTGAGCTCCATTTTTCAACTCGCTTTCTTGGGAGCTGGCCGCAAAAGCGCAGTATTGCTTCAGGCCCTATTCTCGTCCCAGGCGGCAGGCTGAGCCTGTGGTTAATTCTTCTTCCTGATGGGAAAATAGAGTGACCTCTGCCTGTCCCAAAACCTAGAGCTAGTCTCTCATTGCTTCCCCCTCTTCCCGTTCATCCTCCGGACAAATTGCAACCTGTACGGAACAGGAGGTTAAAGGTGCTGATTCTCCAAGGAGGGAGATTGCTAGTAAAGCGGCTGGAATGGCGAACCCGAGTACAAGGAGATGAGAAATGAGGTGCGATTTTGAAACCTTTCCCGATCACACGGTGTACCATCTTCTGGGTTTCTCATGCATGTTTTCGATGTAGGAAGATGCCCTTGAACCTGGAGATTTGGGACCCATGGGATGGGTACCACGCAGTATTACTTTAAAGGGTCTGCGTTTGCTCACCCAACCTCACCAAACCTCTCAGCCCCAAGAGTGTCCACCCTTATGTCTCAATCAGCTGTGGGTCTAGATATGGTCAATCCAGGTGGCATCACAGCCGCTGAACGAATTTTGTAAGAATTTCTCTCTCTTTCACTGTCTTTGTTTCACGGGTTTTTAAAAGTAATTGATTTTTATAATGGGGTTTACCTGCTTTTCACTGCTGTGATTTTGCCGCTTTACACCCACTTGACTCACTTACAGAGAGATATCAATGCATAGGTTTCAAGATTTTACTAGTCAGATATATTCTTGGGCGGTGAATAGGGGGTGTTGAGTCCAATTCATTGAGCAAGGAGTAGGTTTTGTCTATTACATATTGGGTTTATGGAACGGTATCTGAGCTAATTTGAAACCCTTGTTTTATGCATCACCCCACCTCACCTTTCCCGTTAAGCAGCCATAGTGTGTGTTCTAAACGTGTGACTCTATTCTGTTTTGTAATTCAGTTCAAGGGTAGCGGTTTTTACATTCCCTCTATAAGTGATATCTTATGATAAGTGTCTTTTTCTGTGTGACTTATTTCACTTAGAATCGTCGTACCTAAATCCACTCATCATGCTGCTACTAGCCTTATGACGTTGATTTCATGGCTCAGTGATTTTCCATTGTACATAAGGACCACAACTTCTTTATCCATTTTTCTCTTTCCTGGGATATTTAAGGTGTAACCAAGTGGAGGTTCTTGTCAACAGAGCAGCCCTAAACTTTGGGGTGCCTGTGTCTTGCTGATTTTTAGTTTTCCCAATTTATACGCCCATGAGTGGAAGTGCCCTATGCTCCCTAAGCTGAGTTTTTTAGATGTTTCAGGACACACCGTGCACTTCTCCAGAGTGGCTGTTGGCAATTTACATCCCGCCCATCAGCGTAGCCAGGCTCCCGTTTCTCCATGGCCTGTCCTGCATTTCTGGTTTTGACACTTTATTCAGCATGGCCCTTTTGACCGATGGGAAGGGAGACTTCTTTGTAGCGCTGATTTGCCTTTCCAGGTTGCTTGGTTGGCCAAAAAGGGCGTATGCGTTTTTTCCTGAATATATTCAGGAAAAAACGCATACGCCCTTTTTGGCCAAGGGCATCATTGTCGAGGTTTTGCCGCTTTTCCTGTGCTTTAAAGGCGATTCGAATCTCCCTCCTGAAATCTGTTTCCTGCAATTCTGCCTTTCTTTCAAATCCTCTTCGTTGCCTTCCCTCAATATATTTGTGGACGAGAGTCATCATTTATAAGTCTGCAGGTTTGTGAATTGCAGTGCCCCTGAGCTCCATTTTTCAACTCGCTTTCTTGGGAGCTGGCCGCAAAAGCGCAGTATTGCTTCAGGCCCTATTCTCGTCCCAGGCGGCAGGCTGAGCCTGTGGTTAATTCTTCTTCCTGATGGGAAAATAGAGTGACCTCTGCCTGTCCCAAAACCTAGAGCTAGTCTCTCATTGCTTCCCCCTCTTCCCGTTCATCCTCCGGACAAATTGCAACCTGTACGGAACAGGAGGTTAAAGGTGCTGATTCTCCAAGGAGGGAGATTGCTAGTAAAGCGGCTGGAATGGCGAACCCGAGTACAAGGAGATGAGAAATGAGGTGCGATTTTGAAACCTTTCCCGATCACACGGTGTACCATCTTCTGGGTTTCTCATGCATGTTTTCGATGTAGGAAGATGCCCTTGAACCTGGAGATTTGGGACCCATGGGATGGGTACCACGCAGTATTACTTTAAAGGGTCTGCGTTTGCTCACCCAACCTCACCAAACCTCTCAGCCCCAAGAGTGTCCACCCTTATGTCTCAATCAGCTGTGGGTCTAGATATGGTCAATCCAGGTGGCATCACAGCCCCTGAACGAATTTTGTAAGAATTTCTCTCTCTTTCACTGTCTTTGTTTCACGGGTTTTTAAAAGTAATTGATTTTTATAATGGGGTTTACCTGCTTTTCACTGCTGTGATTTTGCCGCTTTACACCCACTTGACTCACTTACAGAGAGATATCAATGCATAGGTTTCAAGATTTTACTAGTCAGATATATTCTTGGGCGGTGAATAGGGGGTGTTGAGTCCAATTCATTGAGCATGGAGTAGGTCTTGTCTATTACATATTGGGTTTATGGAACGGTATCTGAGCTAATTTGAAACCCTTGTTTTATGCATCACCCCACCTCACCTTTCCCGTTAAGCAGCCATAGTGTGTTTTCTAAACGTGTGACTCTATTCTGTTTTGTAATTCAGTTCAAGGGTAGCGGTTTTTACATTCCCTCTATAAGTGATATCTTATGATAAGTGTCTTTTTCTGTGTGACTTATTTCACTTAGAATCGTCGTACCTAAATCCACTCATCATGCTGCTACTAGCCTTATGACGTTGATTTCATGGCTCAGTGATTTTCCATTGTACATAAGGACCAGAACTTCTTTATCCATTTTTCTCTTTCCTGGGATATTTAAGGTGTAACCAAGTGGAGGTTCTTGTCAACAGAGCAGCCCTAAACTTTGGGGTGCCTGTGTCTTGCTGATTTTTAGTTTTCCCAATTTATACGCCCATGAGTGGAAGTGCCCTATGCTCCCTAAGCTGAGTTTTTTAGATGTTTCAGGACACACCGTGCACTTCTCCAGAGTGGCTGTTGGCAATTTACATCCCGCCCATCAGCGTAGCCAGGCTCCCGTTTCTCCATGGCCTGTCCTGCATTTCTGGTTTTGACACTTTATTCAGCATGGCCCTTTTGACCGATGGGAAGCGAGACTTCTTTGTAGCGCTGATTTGCCTTTCCAGGTTGCTTGGTTGGCCAAAAAGGGCGTATGCGTTTTTTCCTGAATATATTCAGGAAAAAACGCATACGCCCTTTTTGGCCAAGGGCATCATTGTCGAGGTTTTGCCGCTTTTCCTGTGCTTTAAAGGCGATTCGAATCTCCCTCCTGAAATCTGTTTCCTGCAATTCTGCCTTTCTTTCAAATCCTCTTCGTTGCCTTCCCTCAATATATTTGTGGACGAGAGTCATCATTTATAAGTCTGCAGGTTTGTGAATTGCAGTGCCCCTGAGCTCCATTTTTCAACTCGCTTTCTTGGGAGCTGGCCGCAAAAGCGCAGTATTGCTTCAGGCCCTATTCTCGTCCCAGGCGGCAGGCTGAGCCTGTGGTTAATTCTTCTTCCTGATGGGAAAATAGAGTGACCTCTGCCTGTCCCAAAACCTAGAGCTAGTCTCTCATTGCTTCCCCCTCTTCCCGTTCATCCTCCGGACAAATTGCAACCTGTACGGAACAGGAGGTTAAAGGTGCTGATTCTCCAAGGAGGGAGATTGCTAGTAAAGCGGCTGGAATGGCGAACCCGAGTACAAGGAGATGAGAAATGAGGTGCGATTTTGAAACCTTTCCCGATCACACGGTGTACCATCTTCTGGGTTTCTCATGCATGTTTTCGATGTAGGAAGATGCCCTTGAACCTGGAGATTTGGGACCCATGGGATGGGTACCACGCAGTATTACTTTAAAGGGTCTGCGTTTGCTCACCCAACCTCACCAAACCTCTCAGCCCCAAGAGTGTCCACCCTTATGTCTCAGTCAGCTGTGGGTCTAGATATGGTCAATCCAGGTGGCATCACAGCCCCTGAACGAATTTTGTAAGAATTTCTCTCTCTTTCACTGTCTTTGTTTCACGGGTTTTTAAAAGTAATTGATTTTTATAATGGGGTTTACCTGCTTTTCACTGCTGTGATTTTGCCGCTTTACACCCACTTGACTCACTTACAGAGAGATATCAATGCATAGGTTTCAAGATTTTACTAGTCAGATATATTCTTGGGCGGTGAATAGGGGGTGTTGAGTCCCATTCATTGAGCAAGGAGTAGGTCTTGTTTATTACATATTGGGTTTATGGAACGGTATCTGAGCTAATTTGAAACCCTTGTTTTATGCATCACCCCACCTCACCTTTCCCGTTAAGCAGCCATAGTGTGTTTTCTAAACGTGTGACTCTATTCTGTTTTGTAATTCAGTTCAAGGGTAGCGGTTTTTACATTCCCTCTATAAGTGATATCTTATGATAAGTGTCTTTTTCTGTGTGACTTATTTCACTTAGAATCGTCGTACCTAAATCCACTCATCATGCTGCTACTAGCCTTATGACGTTGATTTCATGGCTCAGTGATTTTCCATTGTACATAAGGACCACAACTTCTTTATCCATTTTTCTCTTTCCTGGGATATTTAAGGTGTAACCAAGTGGAGGTTCTTGTCAACAGAGCAGCCCTAAACTTTGGGGTGCCTGTGTCTTGCTGATTTTTAGTTTTCCCAATTTATACGCCCATGAGTGGAAGTGCCCTATGCTCCCTAAGCTGAGTTTTTTAGATGTTTCAGGACACACCGTGCACTTCTCCAGAGTGGCTGTTGGCAATTTACATCCCGCCCATCAGCGTAGCCAGGCTCCCGTTTCTCCATGGCCTGTCCTGCATTTCTGGTTTTGACACTTTATTCAGCATGGCCCTTTTGACCGATGGGAAGCGAGACTTCTTTGTAGCGCTGATTTGCCTTTCCAGGTTGCTTGGTTGGCCAAAAAGGGCGTATGCGTTTTTTCCTGAATATATTCAGGAAAAAACGCATACGCCCTTTTTGGCCAAGGGCATCATTGTCGAGGTTTTGCCGCTTTTCCTGTGCTTTAAAGGCGATTCGAATCTCCCTCCTGAAATCTGTTTCCTGCAATTCTGCCTTTCTTTCAAATCCTCTTCGTTGCCTTCCCTCAATATATTTGTGGACGAGAGTCATCATTTATAAGTCTGCAGGTTTGTGAATTGCAGTGCCCCTGAGCTCCATTTTTCAACTCGCTTTCTTGGGAGCTGGCCGCAAAAGCGCAGGATTGCTTCAGGCCCTATTCTGGTCCCAGGCGGCAGGCTGAGCCTGTGGTTAATTCTTCTTCCTGATGGGAAAATAGAGTGACCTGTGCCTGTCCCAAAACCTAGAGCTAGTCTCTCATTGCTTCCCCCTCTTCCCGTTCATCCTCCGGACAAATTGCAACCTGTACGGAACAGGAGGTTAAAGGTGCTGATTCTCCAAGGAGGGAGATTGCTAGTAAAGCGGCTGGAATGGCGAACCCGAGTACAAGGAGATGAGAAATGAGGTGCGATTTTGAAACCTTTCCCGATCACACGGTGTACCATCTTCTGGGTTTCTCATGCATATTTTCGATGTAGGAAGATGCCCTTGAACCTGGAGATTTGGGACCCATGGGATGGGTACCACGCAGTATTAATTTAAAGGGTCTGCGTTTGCTCACCCAACCTCACCAAAACTCTCAGCCCCAAGAGTGTCCACCCTTATGTCTCAATCAGCTGTGGGTCTAGATATGGTCAATCCAGGTGGCATCACAGCTCCTGAAGGAATTTTGTAAGAATTTCTCTCTCTTTCACTGTCTTTGTTTCACGGGTTTTTAAAAGTAATTGATTTTTATAATGGGGTTTACCTGCTTTTCACTGCTGTGATTTTGCCGCTTTACACCCATTTGACTCACTTACAGAGAGATATCAGTGCATAGGTTTTAAGATTCTTACTAGTCAGATATATTCTTGGGCGGTGAATAGGGGGTGTTGAGTCCAATTCACTGAGCAAAGAGTAGGTGTTGTCTATTACATATTGGGTTTATGGAACGGTATCTGAGCTAATTTGAAACCCTTGTTTTATGCATCACCCCACCTCACCTTTCCCGTTAAGCAGCCATAGTGTGTTTTCTAAACGTGTGACTCTATTCTGTTTTGTAATTCAGTTCAAGGGTAGCGGTTTTTACATTCCCTCTATAAGTGATATCTTATGATAAGTGTCTTTTTCTGTGTGACTTATTTCACTTAGAATCGTCGTACCTAAATCCACTCATCATGCTGCTACTAGCCTTATGACGTTGATTTCATGGCTCAGTGAGTTTCCATTGTACATAAGGACCACAACTTCTTTATCCATTTTTCTCTTTCCTGGGATATTTAAGGTGTAACCAAGTGGAGGTTCTTGTCAACAGAGCAGCCCTAAACTTTGGGGTGCCTGTGTCTTGCTGATTTTTAGTTTTCCCAATTTATACCCCCATGAGTGGAAGTGCCCTACACTCCCTAAGCTGAGTTTTTTAGATGTTTCAGGACACACCGTGCACTTCTCCAGAGTGGCTGTTGGCAATTTACATCCCGCCCATCAGCATAGCTAGGCTCCCGTTTCTCCATGGCCTGTCCTGCATTTCTGGTTTTGACACTTTATTCAGCATGGCCCTTTTGACCGATGGGAAGCGAGACTTCTTTGTAGCGCTGATTTGCATTTCCAGGTTGCTTGGTTGGCCAAAAAGGGCGTATGCCTTTTTTCCTGAATATATTCAGGAAAAAACGCATACGCCCTTTTTGGCCAAGGGAATCATTGTCGAGGTTTTGCCGCTTTTCCTGTGCTTTAAAGGCGATTCGAATCTCCCTCCTGAAATCTGTTTCCTGCAATTCTGCCTTGCTTTCAAATCCTCTTCGTTGCCTTCCCTCAATATATTCGTGGACGAGAGTCATCATTTATAAGTCTGCAGGTTTGTGAATTGCAGTGCCCCTGAGCTCCATTTTTCAACTCGCTTTCTTGGGAGCTGGCCGCAAAAGTGCAGGATTGCTTCAGGCCCTATTCTGGTCCCGGGCGGTAGGCTGAGCCTGTGGTTAATTCTTCTTCCTGAGGGGAAAATAGAGTGACCTGTGCCTGTCCCAACACCTAGAGCTAGTCTCTCATTGGTTCCCCCTCTTCCCGTTCATCCTCAGGACAAATTGCCACCTGTACGGAGCAGGAGGTTAAGGTGCTGATTCTCCAAGTACGGAGATTGCTAGTAAAGCGGCTGGAATGGCGAACCCAAGCACAAGGAGATGAGAAATGAGGTGCGTTTTGGAAACCTTTCCCGATCACACGGTATACCATCTTCTGGGTTACTCATGCATGTTTTTGATGAAGGAAGATGCCCTTGAACCTGGAGATTTGGGACCCATGAGATGGGTACCACGCATTATTACTTTAAAGCGTCTGCGTTTGCTCACCCAACCTCACCAAACCTCTCAGCCCCAAGAGTGTCCACCCTTATGTCTCAATTAGCTGTGGGTCTAGATATGGTCAATCCAGATGGCATCACAGCCCCTGAACGAATTTTGTAAGAATTTCTCTCTCTTTCACTGTCTTTGTTTCACGGGATTTTAAAAGTAATTAATTTTTATAATGGGTTTTAGCAGCTTTTCACTGCTGTGTTTCTCCCACGTTACACCCACTTGACTCACTTACAGAGAGTTATCAATACATAGGTTTCAAGATTCTTACTAGTCAGATATTTTCTTGGGAGGTGAATAGGGGTTGTTTAGTACAATTCACTGAGCAAGGAGTAGGTCTTGTCTATTATATATTGGGTTTATGGAACGGTATCTGAGCTAATTTGAATCCCTTGTTTTATGCATCACCACACCTCACCTTTCCCGTTAAGCAGCCATAGTGTGTTTTCTAAACGTGTGACTCTGTTCTATTTTATAATTCAGTTCACGGGTAGGGGTTTTTACATTCCCTCTATAAGTGATACCTTATGATAAGTATGTTTTTCTGTGTGACTTATTTCACTTAGAATCGTCCTACCTACATCCACTCATCATGCTGCTACTAGCCTTATGACGTTGATTTCATGGCTGAGTGATATTCCATTGTACATAAGGACCACAACTTCTTTATCCATTTTTCTCTTTCCTGGGATATTTAAGGTGTAACGAAGTGGAGGTTCTTGTCAACAGAGCAGCCCTAAACTTTGGGGTGCCTGTGTCTTGCTGATTTTTAGTTTTCCCAATTTATACCCCCATGAGTGGAAGTGCCCTATGCTCCCTAAGCTGAGTTTTTTAGATGTTTCACGACACACCGTGCACTTCTCCAGAGTAGCTGTTGGCAATTTACATCCCGCCCATCAGCGTAGCCAGGCTCCCGTTTCTCCATGGCCTGTCTTGCTTTTCTGGTTTTGACAATTTATTCAGCATGGCCCTTTTGACCGATGGGAAGCGAGACTTCTTTGTAGCGCTGATTTGCCTTTCCAGGTTGCTTGGTTGGCCAAAAAGGGCGTATGCGTTTTTTCCTGAATATATTCAGGAAAAAACGCATACGCCCTTTTTGGCCAAGGGCATCTTTGTCGAGGTTTTGCCGCTTTTCCTGTGCTTTAAAGGCGATTCGAATCTCCCTCCTGAAATCTGTTTCCTGCAATTCTGCCTTGCTTTCAAATCCTCTTCGTTGCCTTCCCTCAATATATTTGTGGACGAGAGTCATCATTTATAAGTCTGCAGGTTTGTGAATTGCAGTGCCCCTGAGCTCCATTTTTCAACTCGCTTTCTTGGGAGCTGGCCGCAAAAGCGCAGTATTGCTTCTGGCCCTATTCTCGTCCCAGGCGGCAGGCTGAGCCTGTGGTTAATTCTTCTTCCTGATGGGAAAATAGAGTGACCTCTGCCTGTCCCAAAACCTAGAGCTAGTCTCTCATTGCTTCCCCCTCTTCCCGTTCATCCTCCGGACAAATTGCAACCTGTACGGAACAGGAGGTTAAAGGTGCTGATTCTCCAAGGAGGGAGATTGCTAGTAAAGCGGCTGGAATGGCGAACCCGAGTACAAGGAGATGAGAAATGAGGTGCGATTTTGAAACCTTTCCCGATCACACGGTGTACCATCTTCTGGGTTTCTCATGCATGTTTTCGATGTAGGAAGATGCCCTTGAACCTGGAGATTTGGGACCCATGGGATGGGTACCACGCAGTATTACTTTAAAGGGTCTGCGTTTGCTCACCCAACCTCACCAAACCTCTCAAACCCAAGAGTGTCCACCCTTATGTCTCAGTCAGCTGTGGGTCTAGATATGGTCAATCCAGGTGGCATCACAGCTCCTGAACGAATTTTGTAAGAATTTCTCTCTCTTTCACTGTCTTTGTTTCACGGGTTTTTAAAAGTAATTGATTTTTATAATGGGGTTTACCTGCTTTTCACTGCTGTGATTTTGCCGCTTTACACCCACTTGACTCACTTACAGAGAGATATCAATGCATAGGTTTCAAGATTCTTACTAGTCAGATATATTCTTGGGCGGTGAATAGGGGGTGTTGAGTCCAATTCATTGAGCAAGGAGTAGGTCTTGTCTATTACATATTGGGTTTATGGAACGGTATCTGAGCTAATTTGAAACCCTTGTTTTATGAATCACCCCACCTCACCTTTCCCGTTAAGCAGCCATAGTGTGTTTTCTAAACGTGTGACTCTATTCTGTTTTGTAATTCAGTTCAAGGGTAGCGGTTTTTACATTCCCTCTATAAGTGATATCTTATGATAAGTGTCTTTTTCTGTGTGACTTATTTCACTTAGAATCGTCGTACCTAAATCCACTCATCATGCTGCTACTAGCCTTATGACGTTGATTTCATGGCTGAGTGATATTCCATTGTACATAAGGACCACAACTTCTTTATCCATTTTTCTCTTTCCTGGGATATTTAAGGTGTAACGAAGTGGAGGTTCTTGTCAACAGAGCAGCCCTAAACTTTGGGGTGCCTGTGTCTTGCTGATTTTTAGTTTTCCCAATTTATACGCCCATGAGTGGAAGTGCCCTATGCTCCCTAAGCTGAGTTTTTTAGATGTTTCAGGACACACCGTGCACTTCTCCAGAGTGGCTGTTGGCAATTTACATCCCGCCCATCAGCGTAGCCAGGCTCCCGTTTCTCCATGGCCTGTCCTGCATTACTGGTTTTGACACTTTATTCAGCATGGCCCTTTTGACCGATGGGAAGCGAGACTTCTTTGTAGCGCTGATTTGCCTTTCCAGGTTGCTTGGTTGGCCAAAAAGGGCGTATGCGTTTTTTCCTGAATATATTCAGGAAAAAACGCATACGCCCTTTTTGGCCAAGGGCATCATTGTCGAGGTTTTGCCGCTTTTCCTGTGCTTTAAAGGCGATTCGAATCTCCCTCCTGAAATCTGTTTCCTGCAATTCTGCCTTTCTTTCAAATCCTCTTCGTTGCCTTCCCTCAATATATTTGTGGACGAGAGTCATCATTTATAAGTCTGCAGGTTTGTGAATTGCAGTGCCCCTGAGCTCCATTTTTCAACTCGCTTTCTTGGGAGCTGGCCGCAAAAGCGCAGTATTGCTTCAGGCCCTATTCTCGTCCCAGGCGGCAGGCTGAGCCTGTGGTTAATTCTTCTTCCTGATGGGAAAATAGAGTGACCTCTGCCTGTCCCAAAACCTAGAGCTAGTCTCTCATTGCTTCCCCCTCTTCCCGTTCATCCTCCGGACAAATTGCAACCTGTACGGAACAGGAGGTTAAAGGTGCTGATTCTCCAAGGAGGGAGATTGCTAGTAAAGCGGCTGGAATGGCGAACCCGAGTACAAGGAGATGAGAAATGAGGTGCGATTTTGAAACCTTTCCCGATCACACGGTGTACCATCTTCTGGGTTTCTCATGCATGTTTTCGATGTAGGAAGATGCCCTTGAACCTGGAGATTTGGGACCCATGGGATGGGTACCACGCAGTATTACTTTAAAGGGTCTGCGTTTGCTCACCCAACCTCACCAAACCTCTCAGCCCCAAGAGTGTCCACCCTTATGTCTCAATCAGCTGTGGGTCTAGATATGGTCAATCCAGGTGGCATCACAGCTCCTGAACGAATTTTGTAAGAATTTCTCTCTCTTTCACTGTCTTTGTTTCACGGGTTTTTAAAAGTAATTGATTTTTATAATGGGGTTTACCTGCTTTTCACTGCTGTGATTTTGCCGCTTTACACCCACTTGACTCACTTACAGAGAGATATAAATGCATAGGTTTCAAGATTCTTACTAGTCAGATATATTCTTGGGCGGTGAATAGGGGGTGTTGAGTCCAATTCACTGAGCAAGGAGTAGGTCTTGTCTATTACCTATTGGGTTTATGGAACGGTATCTGAGCTAATTTGAAACCCTTGTTTTATGCATCACCCCACCTCACCTTTCCCGTTAAGCAGCCATAGTGTGTTTTCTAAACGTGTGACTCTATTCTGTTTTGTAATTCAGTTCAAGGGTAGCGGTTTTTACATTCCCTCTATAAGTGATATGTTATGATAAGTGTCTTTTTCTGTGTGACTTATTTCACTTAGAATCGTCGTACCTAAATCCACTCATCATGCTGCTACTAGCCTTATGACGTTGATTTCATGGCTCAGTGATTTTCCATTGTACATAAGGACCACAACTTCTTTATCCATTTTTCTCTTTCCTGGGATATTTAAGGTGTAACGAAGTGGAGGTTCTTGTCAACAGAGCAGCCCTAAACTTTGGGGTGCCTCTGTCTTGCTGATTTTTAGTTTTCCCAATTTATACGCCCATGAGTGGAAGTGCCCTATGCTCCCTAACCTGAGTTTTTTAGATGTTTCAGGACACACCGTGCACTTCTCCAGAGTGGCTGTTGGCAATTTACATCCCGCCCATCAGCGTAGCCAGGCTCCCGTTTCTCCATGGCCTGTCCTGCATTTCTGGTTTTGACACTTTATTCAGCATGGCCCTTTTGACCGATGGGAAGCGAGACTTCTTTGTAGCGCTGATTTGCCTTTCCAGGTTGCTTGGTTGGCCAAAAAGGGCGTATGCGTTTTTTCCTGAATATATTCAGGAAAAAACGCATACGCCCTTTTTGGCCAAGGGCATCATTGTCGAGGTTTTGCCGCTTTTCCTGTGCTTTAAAGGCGATTCGAATCTCCCTCCTGAAATCTGTTTCCTGCAATTCTGCCTTTCTTTCAAATCCTCTTCGTTGCCTTCCCTCAATATATTTGTGGATGAGAGTCATCATTTATAAGTCTGCAGGTTTGTGAATTGCAGTGCCCCTGAGCTCCATTTTTCAACTCGCTTTCTTGGGAGCTGGCCGCAAAAGCGCAGTATTGCTTCAGGCCCTATTCTCGTCCCAGGCGGCAGGCTGAGCCTGTGGTTAATTCTTCTTCCTGATGGGAAAATAGAGTGACCTCTGCCTGTCCCAAAACCTAGAGCTAGTCTCTCATTGCTTCCCCCTCTTCCCGTTCATCCTCCGGACAAATTGCAACCTGTACGGAACAGGAGGTTAAAGGTGCTGATTCTCCAAGGAGGGAGATTGCTAGTAAAGCGGCTGGAATGGCGAACCCGAGTACAAAGAGATGAGAAATGAGGTGCGATTTTGAAACCTTTCCCGATCACACGGTGTACCATCTTCTGGGTTTCTCATGCATGTTTTCGATGTAGGAAGATGCCCTTGAACCTGGAGATTTGGGACCCATGGGATGGGTACCACGCAGTATTACTTTAAAGGGTCTGCGTTTGCTCACCCAACCTCACCAAACCTCTCAGCCCCAAGAGTGTCCACCCTTATGTCTCAATCAGCTGTGGGTCTAGATATGGTCAATCCAGGTGGCATCACAGCCGCTGAACGAATTTTGTAAGAATTTCTCTCTCTTTCACTGTCTTTGTTTCACGGGTTTTTAAAAGTAATTGATTTTTATAATGGGGTTTACCTGCTTTTCACTGCTGTGATTTTGCCGCTTTACACCCACTTGACTCACTTACAGAGAGATATCAATGCATAGGTTTCAAGATTTTACTAGTCAGATATATTCTTGGGCGGTGAATAGGGGGTGTTGAGTCCAATTCATTGAGCAAGGAGTAGGTCTTGTCTATTACATATTGGGTTTATGGAACGGTATCTGAGCTAATTTGAAACCCTTGTTTTATGCATCACCCCACCTCACCTTTCCCGTTAAGCAGCCATAGTGTGTTTTCTAAACGTGTGACTCTATTCTGTTTTGTAATTCAGTTCAAGGGTAGCGGTTTTTACATTCCCTCTATAAGTGATATCTTATGATAAGTGTCTTTTTCTGTGTGACTTATTTCACTTAGAATCGTCGTACCTAAATCCACTCATCATGCTGCTACTAGCCTTATGACGTTGATTTCATGGCTCAGTGATTTTCCATTGTACATAAGGACCACAACTTCTTTATCCATTTTTCTCTTTCCTGGGATATTTAAGGTGTAACCAAGTGGAGGTTCTTGTCAACAGAGCAGCCCTAAACTTTGGGGTGCCTGTGTCTTGCTGATTTTTAGTTTTCCCAATTTATACGCCCATGAGTGGAAGTGCCCTATGCTCCCTAAGCTGAGTTTTTTAGATGTTTCAGGACACACCGTGCACTTCTCCAGAGTGGCTGTTGGCAATTTACATCCCGCCCATCAGCGTAGCCAGGCTCCCGTTTCTCCATGGCCTGTCCTGCATTTCTGGTTTTGACACTTTATTCAGCATGGCCCTTTTGACCGATGGGAAGCGAGACTTCTTTGTAGCGCTGATTTGCCTTTCCAGGTTGCTTGGTTGGCCAAAAAGGGCGTATGCGTTTTTTCCTGAATATATTCAGGAAAAAACGCATACGCCCTTTTTGGCCAAGGGCATCATTGTCGAGGTTTTGCCGCTTTTCCTGTGCTTTAAAGGCGATTCGAATCTCCCTCCTGAAATCTGTTTCCTGCAATTCTGCCTTTCTTTCAAATCCTCTTCGTTGCCTTCCCTCAATATATTTGTGGACGAGAGTCATCATTTATAAGTCTGCAGGTTTGTGAATTGCAGTGCCCCTGAGCTCCATTTTTCAACTCGCTTTCTTGGGAGCTGGCCGCAAAAGCGCAGTATTGCTTCAGGCCCTATTCTCGTCCCAGGCGGCAGGCTGAGCCTGTGGTTAATTCTTCTTCCTGATGGGAAAATAGAGTGACCTCTGCCTGTCCCAAAACCTAGAGCTAGTCTCTCATTGCTTCCCCCTCTTCCCGTTCATCCTCCGGACAAATTGCAACCTGTACGGAACAGGAGGTTAAAGGTGCTGATTCTCCAAGGAGGGAGATTGCTAGTAAAGCGGCTGGAATGGCGAACCCGAGTACAAGGAGATGAGAAATGAGGTGCGATTTTGAAACCTTTCCCGATCACACGGTGTACCATCTTCTGGGTTTCTCATGCATGTTTTCGATGTAGGAAGATGCCCTTGAACCTGGAGATTTGGGACCCATGGGATGGGTACCACGCAGTATTACTTTAAAGGGTCTGCGTTTGCTCACCCAACCTCACCAAACCTCTCAGCCCCAAGAGTGTCCACCCTTATGTCTCAGTCAGCTGTGGGTCTAGATATGGTCAATCCAGGTGGCATCACAGCCCCTGAACGAATTTTGTAAGAATTTCTCTCTCTTTCACTGTCTTTGTTTCACGGGTTTTTAAAAGTAATTGATTTTTATAATGGGGTTTACCTGCTTTTCACTGCTGTGATTTTGCCGCTTTACACCCACTTGACTCACTTACAGAGAGATATCAATGCATAGGTTTCAAGATTTTACTAGTCAGATATATTCTTGGGCGGTGAATAGGGGGTGTTGAGTCCCATTCATTGAGCAAGGAGTAGGTCTTGTTTATTACATATTGGGTTTATGGAACGGTATCTGAGCTAATTTGAAACCCTTGTTTTATGCATCACCCCACCTCACCTTTCCCGTTAAGCAGCCATAGTGTGTTTTCTAAACGTGTGACTCTATTCTGTTTTGTAATTCAGTTCAAGGGTAGCGGTTTTTACATTCCCTCTATAAGTGATATCTTATGATAAGTGTCTTTTTCTGTGTGACTTATTTCACTTAGAATCGTCGTACCTAAATCCACTCATCATGCTGCTACTAGCCTTATGACGTTGATTTCATGGCTCAGTGATTTTCCATTGTACATAAGGACCACAACTTCTTTATCCATTTTTCTCTTTCCTGGGATATTTAAGGTGTAACCAAGTGGAGGTTCTTGTCAACAGAGCAGCCCTAAACTTTGGGGTGCCTGTGTCTTGCTGATTTTTAGTTTTCCCAATTTATACGCCCATGAGTGGAAGTGCCCTATGCTCCCTAAGCTGAGTTTTTTAGATGTTTCAGGACACACCGTGCACTTCTCCAGAGTGGCTGTTGGCAATTTACATCCCGCCCATCAGCGTAGCCAGGCTCCCGTTTCTCCATGGCCTGTCCTGCATTACTGGTTTTGACACTTTATTCAGCATGGCCCTTTTGACCGATGGGAAGCGAGACTTCTTTGTAGCGCTGATTTGCCTTTCCAGGTTGCTTGGTTGGCCAAAAAGGGCGTATGCGTTTTTTCCTGAATATATTCAGGAAAAAACGCATACGCCCTTTTTGGCCAAGGGCATCATTGTCGAGGTTTTGCCGCTTTTCCTGTGCTTTAAAGGCGATTCGAATCTCCCTCCTGAAATCTGTTTCCTGCAATTCTGCCTTTCTTTCAAATCCTCTTCGTTGCCTTCCCTCAATATATTTGTGGACGAGAGTCATCATTTATAAGTCTGCAGGTTTGTGAATTGCAGTGCCCCTGAGCTCCATTTTTCAACTCGCTTTCTTGGGAGCTGGCCGCAAAAGCGCAGTATTGCTTCAGGCCCTATTCTGGTCCCAGGCGGCAGGCTGAGCCTGTGGTTAATTCTTCTTCCTGATGGGAAAATAGAGTGACCTCTGCCTGTCCCAAAACCTAGAGCTAGTCTCTCATTGCTTCCCCCTCTTCCCGTTCATCCTCCGGACAAATTGCAACCTGTACGGAACAGGAGGTTAAAGGTGCTGATTCTCCAAGGAGGGAGATTGCTAGTAAAGCGGCTGGAATGGCGAACCCGAGTACAAGGAGATGAGAAATGAGGTGCGATTTTGAAACCTTTCCCGATCACACGGTGTACCATCTTCTGGGTTTCTCATGCATGTTTTCGATGTAGGAAGATGCCCTTGAACCTGGAGATTTGGGACCCATGGGATGGGTACCACGCAGTATTACTTTAAAGGGTCTGCGTTTGCTCACCCAACCTCACCAAACCTCTCAGCCCCAAGAGTGTCCACCCTTATGTCTCAATCAGCTGTGGGTCTAGATATGGTCAATCCAGGTGGCATCACAGCTCCTGAACGAATTTTGTAAGAATTTCTCTCTCTTTCACTGTCTTTGTTTCACGGGTTTTTAAAAGTAATTGATTTTTATAATGGGGTTTACCTGCTTTTCACTGCTGTGATTTTGCCGCTTTACACCCACTTGACTCACTTACAGAGAGATATAAATGCATAGGTTTCAAGATTCTTACTAGTCAGATATATTCTTGGGCGGTGAATAGGGGGTGTTGAGTCCAATTCACTGAGCAAGGAGTAGGTCTTGTCTATTACCTATTGGGTTTATGGAACGGTATCTGAGCTAATTTGAAACCCTTGTTTTATGCATCACCCCACCTCACCTTTCCCGTTAAGCAGCCATAGTGTGTTTTCTAAACGTGTGACTCTATTCTGTTTTGTAATTCAGTTCAAGGGTAGCGGTTTTTACATTCCCTCTATAAGTGATATGTTATGATAAGTGTCTTTTTCTGTGTGACTTATTTCACTTAGAATCGTCGTACCTAAATCCACTCATCATGCTGCTACTAGCCTTATGACGTTGATTTCATGGCTCAGTGATTTTCCATTGTACATAAGGACCACAACTTCTTTATCCATTTTTCTCTTTCCTGGGATATTTAAGGTGTAACGAAGTGGAGGTTCTTGTCAACAGATCAGCCCTAAACTTTGGGGTGCCTCTGTCTTGCTGATTTTTAGTTTTCCCAATTTATACGCCCATGAATGGAAGTGCCCTATGCTCCCTAACCTGAGTTTTTTAGATGTTTCAGGACACACCGTGCACTTCTCCAGAGTGGCTGTTGGCAATTTACATCCCGCCCATCAGCGTAGCCAGGCTCCCGTTTCTCCATGGCCTGTCCTGCATTTCTGGTTTTGACACTTTATTCAGCATGGCCCTTTTGACCGATGGGAAGCGAGACTTCTTTGTAGCGCTGATTTGCCTTTCCAGGTTGCTTGGTTGGCCAAAAAGGGCGTATGCGTTTTTTCCTGAATATATTCAGGAAAAAACGCATACGCCCTTTTTGGCCAAGGGCATCATTGTCGAGGTTTTGCCGCTTTTCCTGTGCTTTAAAGGCGATTCGAATCTCCCTCCTGAAATCTGTTTCCTGCAATTCTGCCTTTCTTTCAAATCCTCTTCGTTGCCTTCCCTCAATATATTTGTGGATGAGAGTCATCATTTATAAGTCTGCAGGTTTGTGAATTGCAGTGCCCCTGAGCTCCATTTTTCAACTCGCTTTCTTGGGAGCTGGCCGCAAAAGCGCAGTATTGCTTCAGGCCCTATTCTCGTCCCAGGCGGCAGGCTGAGCCTGTGGTTAATTCTTCTTCCTGATGGGAAAATAGAGTGACCTCTGCCTGTCCCAAAACCTAGAGCTAGTCTCTCATTGCTTCCCCCTCTTCCCGTTCATCCTCCGGACAAATTGCAACCTGTACGGAACAGGAGGTTAAAGGTGCTGATTCTCCAAGGAGGGAGATTGCTAGTAAAGCGGCTGGAATGGCGAACCCGAGTACAAAGAGATGAGAAATGAGGTGCGATTTTGAAACCTTTCCCGATCACACGGTGTACCATCTTCTGGGTTTCTCATGCATGTTTTCGATGTAGGAAGATGCCCTTGAACCTGGAGATTTGGGACCCATGGGATGGGTACCACGCAGTATTACTTTAAAGCGTCTGCGTTTGCTCACCCAACCTCACCAAACCTCTCAGCCCCAAGAGTGTCCACCCTTATGTCTCAATCAGCTGTGGGTCTAGATATGGTCAATCCAGGTGGCATCACAGCCGCTGAACGAATTTTGTAAGAATTTCTCTCTCTTTCACTGTCTTTGTTTCACGGGTTTTTAAAAGTAATTGATTTTTATAATGGGGTTTACCTGCTTTTCACTGCTGTGATTTTGCCGCTTTACACCCACTTGACTCACTTACAGAGAGATATCAATGCATAGGTTTCAAGATTTTACTAGTCAGATATATTCTTGGGCGGTGAATAGGGGGTGTTGAGTCCAATTCATTGAGCAAGGAGTAGGTCTTGTCTATTACATATTGGGTTTATGGAACGGTATCTGAGCTAATTTGAAACCCTTGTTTTATGCATCACCCCACCTCACCTTTCCCGTTAAGCAGCCATAGTGTGTTTTCTAAACGTGTGACTCTATTCTGTTTTGTAATTCAGTTCAAGGGTAGCGGTTTTTACATTCCCTCTATAAGTGATATCTTATGATAAGTGTCTTTTTCTGTGTGACTTATTTCACTTAGAATCGTCGTACCTAAATCCACTCATCATGCTGCTACTAGCCTTATGACGTTGATTTCATGGCTCAGTGATTTTCCATTGTACATAAGGACCACAACTTCTTTATCCATTTTTCTCTTTCCTGGGATATTTAAGGTGTAACCAAGTGGAGGTTCTTGTCAACAGAGCAGCCCTAAACTTTGGGGTGCCTGTGTCTTGCTGATTTTTAGTTTTCCCAATTTATACGCCCATGAGTGGAAGTGCCCTATGCTCCCTAAGCTGAGTTTTTTAGATGTTTCAGGACACACCGTGCACTTCTCCAGAGTGGCTGTTGGCAATTTACATCCCGCCCATCAGCATAGCCAGGCTCCCGTTTCTCCATGGCCTGTCCTGCATTACTGGTTTTGACACTTTATTCAGCATGGCCCTTTTGACCGATGGGAAGCGAGACTTCTTTGTAGCGCTGATTTGCCTTTCCAGGTTGCTTGGTTGGCCAAAAAGGGCGTATGCGTTTTTTCCTGAATATATTCAGGAAAAAACGCATACGCCCTTTTTGGCCAAGGGCATCATTGTCGAGGTTTTGCCGCTTTTCCTGTGCTTTAAAGGCGATTCGAATCTCCCTCCTGAAATCTGTTTCCTGCAATTCTGCCTTTCTTTCAAATCCTCTTCGTTGCCTTCCCTCAATATATTTGTGGACGAGAGTCATCATTTATAAGTCTGCAGGTTTGTGAATTGCAGTGCCCCTGAGCTCCATTTTTCAACTCGCTTTCTTGGGAGCTGGCCGCAAAAGCGCAGTATTGCTTCAGGCCCTATTCTCGTCCCAGGCGGCAGGCTGAGCCTGTGGTTAATTCTTCTTCCTGATGGGAAAATAGAGTGACCTCTGCCTGTCCCAAAACCTAGAGCTAGTCTCTCATTGCTTCCCCCTCTTCCCGTTCATCCTCCGGACAAATTGCAACCTGTACGGAACAGGAGGTTAAAGGTGCTGATTCTCCAAGGAGGGAGATTGCTAGTAAAGCGGCTGGAATGGCGAACCCGAGTACAAGGAGATGAGAAATGAGGTGCGATTTTGAAACCTTTCCCGATCACACGGTGTACCATCTTCTGGGTTTCTCATGCATGTTTTCGATGTAGGAAGATGCCCTTGAACCTGGAGATTTGGGACCCATGGGATGGGTACCACGCAGTATTACTTTAAAGGGTCTGCGTTTGCTCACCCAACCTCACCAAACCTCTCAGCCCCAAGAGTGTCCACCCTTATGTCTCAATCAGCTGTGGGTCTAGATATGGTCAATCCAGGTGGCATCACAGCCCCTGAACGAATTTTGTAAGAATTTCTCTCTCTTTCACTGTCTTTGTTTCACGGGTTTTTAAAAGTAATTGATTTTTATAATGGGGTTTACCTGCTTTTCACTGCTGTGATTTTGCCGCTTTACACCCACTTGACTCACTTACAGAGAGATATCAATGCATAGGTTTCAAGATTTTACTAGTCAGATATATTCTTGGGCGGTGAATAGGGGGTGTTGAGTCCAATTCATTGAGCAAGGAGTAGGTCTTGTCTATTACCTATTGGGTTTATGGAACGGTATCTGAGCTAATTTGAAACCCTTGTTTTATGCATCACCCCACCTCACCTTTCCCGTTAAGCAGCCATAGTGTGTTTTCTAAACGTGTGACTCTATTCTGTTTTGTAATTCAGTTCAAGGGTAGCGGTTTTTACATTCCCTCTATAAGTGATATCTTATGATAAGTGTCTTTTTCTGTGTGACTTATTTCACTTAGAATCGTCATACCTAAATCCACTCATCATGCTGCTACTAGCCTTATGACGTTGATTTCATGGCTCAGTGATTTTCCATTGTACATAAGGACCACAACTTCTTTATCCATTTTTCTCTTTCCTGGGATATTTAAGGTGTAACCAAGTGGAGGTTCTTGTCAACAGAGCAGCCCTAAACTTTGGGGTGCCTGTGTCTTGCTGATTTTTAGTTTTCCCAATTTATACGCCCATGAGTGGAAGTGCCCTATGCTCCCTAAGCTGAGTTTTTTAGATGTTTCAGGACACACCGTGCACTTCTCCAGAGTGGCTGTTGGCAATTTACATCCTGCCCATCAGCGAAGCCAGGCTCCCGTTTCTCCATGGCCTGTCCTGCATTTCTGGTTTTGACAGTTTAATCAGCATGGCCCTTTTGACCGATGGGAAGCGTGACTTCTTTGTAGCGCTGATTTGCCTTTCCAGGGTGCTTGGTTGGCCAAAAAGGGCGTATGCGTTTTTTCCTGAATATATTCAGGAAAAAACGCATACGCCCTTTATGGCCAAGGGCATCATTGTCGAGGTTTTGCCGCTTTTCCTGTGCTTTAAAGGCGATTCGAATCTCCCTCCTGAAATCTGTTTCCTGCAATTCTGCCTTTCTTTCAAATCCTCTTCGTTGCCTTCCCTCAATATATTTGTGGACGAGAGTCATCATTTATAAGTCTGCAGGTTTGTGAATTGCAGTGCCCCTGAGCTCCATTTTTCAACTCGCTTTCTTGGGAGCTGGCCGCAAAAGCGCAGTATTGCTTCAGGCCCTATTCTGGTCCCAGGCGGCAGGCTGAGCCTGTGGTTAATTCTTCTTCCTGATGGGAAAATAGAGTGACCTCTGCCTGTCCCAAAACCTAGAGCTAGTCTCTCATTGCTTCCCCCTCTTCCCGTTCATCCTCCGGACAAATTGCAACCTGTACGGAACAGGAGGTTAAAGGTGCTGATTCTCCAAGGAGGGAGATTGCTAGTAAAGCGGCTGGAATGGCGAACCCGAGTACAAGGAGATGAGAAATGAGGTGCGATTTTGAAACCTTTCCCGATCACACGGTGTACCATCTTCTGGGTTTCTCATGCATGTTTTCGATGTAGGAAGATGCCCTTGAACCTGGAGATTTGGGACCCATGGGATGGGTACCACGCAGTATTACTTTAAAGGGTCTGCGTTTGCTCACCCAACCTCACCAAACCTCTCAGCCCCAAGAGTGTCCACCCTTATGTCTCAATCAGCTGTGGGTCTAGATATGGTCAATCCAGGTGGCATCACAGCCCCTGAACGAATTTTGTAAGAATTTCTCTCTCTTTCACTGTCTTTGTTTCACGGGTTTTTAAAAGTAATTGATTTTTATAATGGGGTTTACCTGCTTTTCACTGCTGTGATTTTGCCGCTTTACACCCACTTGACTCACTTACAGAGAGATATCAATGCATAGGTTTCAAGATTCTTACTAGGCAGATATATTCTTGGGCGGTGAATAGGGGGTGTTGAGTCCAATTCACTGAGCAAGGAGTAGGTCTTGTCTATTACCTATTGGGTTTATGGAACGGTATCTGAGCTAATTTGAAACCCTTGTTTTATGCATCACCCCACCTCACCTTTCCCGTTAAGCAGCCATAGTGTGTTTTCTAAACGTGTGACTCTATTCTGTTTTGTAATTCAGTTCAAGGGTAGCGGTTTTTACATTCCCTCTATAAGTGATATCTTATGATAAGTGTCTTTTTCTGTGTGACTTATTTCACTTAGAATCGTCGTACCTAAATCCACTCATCATGCTGCTACTAGCCTTATGACGTTGATTTCATGGCTGATTGATTTTCCATTGTACATAAGGACCACAACTTCTTTATCCATTTTTCTCTTTCCTGGGATATTTAAGGTGTAACCAAGTGGAGGTTCTTGTCAACAGAGCAGCCCTAAACTTTGGGGTGCCTGTGTCTTGCTGATTTTTAGTTTTCCCAATTTATACGCCCATGAGTGGAAGTGCCCTATGCTCCCTAAGCTGAGTTTTTTAGATGTTTCAGGACACACCGTGCACTTCTCCAGAGTGGCTGTTGGCAATTTACATCCCGCCCATCAGCGTAGCCAGGCTCCCGTTTCTCCATGGCCTGTCCTGCATTTCTGGTTTTGACACTTTATTCAGCATGGCCCTTTTGACCGATGGGAAGCGAGACTTCTTTGTAGCGCTGATTTGCCTTTCCAGGTTGCTTGGTTGGCCAAAAAGGGCGTATGCGTTTTTTCCTGAATATATTCAGGAAAAAACGCATACGCCCTTTTTGGCCAAGGGCATCATTGTCGAGGTTTTGCCGCTTTTCCTGTGCTTTAAAGGCGATTCGAATCTCCCTCCTGAAATCTGTTTCCTGCAATTCTGCCTTTCTTTCAAATCCTCTTCGTTGCCTTCCCTCAATATATTTGTGGACGAGAGTCATCATTTATAAGTCTGCAGGTTTGTGAATTGCAGTGCCCCTGAGCTCCATTTTTCAACTCGCTTTCTTGGGAGCTGGCCGCAAAAGCGCAGTATTGCTTCAGGCCCTATTCTCGTCCCAGGCGGCAGGCTGAGCCTGTGGTTAATTCTTCTTCCTGATGGGAAAATAGAGTGACCTCTGCCTGTCCCAAAACCTAGAGCTAGTCTCTCATTGCTTCCCCCTCTTCCCGTTCATCCTCCGGACAAATTGCAACCTGTACGGAACAGGAGGTTAAAGGTGCTGATTCTCCAAGGAGGGAGATTGCTAGTAAAGCGGCTGGAATGGCGAACCCGAGTACAAGGAGATGAGAAATGAGGTGCGATTTTGAAACCTTTCCCGATCACACGGTGTACCATCTTCTGGGTTTCTCATGCATGTTTTCGATGTAGGAAGATGCCCTTGAACCTGGAGATTTGGGACCCATGGGATGGGTACCACGCAGTATTACTTTAAAGGGTCTGCGTTTGCTCACCCAACCTCACCAAACCTCTCAGCCCCAAGAGTGTCCACCCTTATGTCTCAGTCAGCTGTGGGTCTAGATATGGTCAATCCAGGTGGCATCACAGCCCCTGAACGAATTTTGTAAGAATTTCTCTCTCTTTCACTGTCTTTGTTTCACGGGTTTTTAAAAGTAATTGATTTTTATAATGGGGTTTACCTGCTTTTCACTGCTGTGATTTTGCCGCTTTACACCCACTTGACTCACTTACAGAGAGATATCAATGCATAGGTTTCAAGATTTTACTAGTCAGATATATTCTTGGGCGGTGAATAGGGGGTGTTGAGTCCCATTCATTGAGCAAGGAGTAGGTCTTGTTTATTACATATTGGGTTTATGGAACGGTATCTGAGCTAATTTGAAACCCTTGTTTTATGCATCACCCCACCTCACCTTTCCCGTTAAGCAGCCATAGTGTGTTTTCTAAACGTGTGACTCTATTCTGTTTTGTAATTCAGTTCAAGGGTAGCGGTTTTTACATTCCCTCTATAAGTGATATCTTATGATAAGTGTCTTTTTCTGTGTGACTTATTTCACTTAGAATCGTCGTACCTAAATCCACTCATCATGCTGCTACTAGCCTTATGACGTTGATTTCATGGCTCAGTGATTTTCCATTGTACATAAGGACCACAACTTCTTTATCCATTTTTCTCTTTCCTGGGATATTTAAGGTGTAACCAAGTGGAGGTTCTTGTCAACAGAGCAGCCCTAAACTTTGGGGTGCCTGTGTCTTGCTGATTTTTAGTTTTCCCAATTTATACGCCCATGAGTGGAAGTGCCCTATGCTCCCTAAGCTGAGTTTTTTAGATGTTTCAGGACACACCGTGCACTTCTCCAGAGTGGCTGTTGGCAATTTACATCCCGCCCATCAGCGTAGCCAGGCTCCCGTTTCTCCATGGCCTGTCCTGCATTACTGGTTTTGACACTTTATTCAGCATGGCCCTTTTGACCGATGGGAAGCGAGACTTCTTTGTAGCGCTGATTTGCCTTTCCAGGTTGCTTGGTTGGCCAAAAAGGGCGTATGCGTTTTTTCCTGAATATATTCAGGAAAAAACGCATACGCCCTTTTTGGCCAAGGGCATCATTGTCGAGGTTTTGCCGCTTTTCCTGTGCTTTAAAGGCGATTCGAATCTCCCTCCTGAAATCTGTTTCCTGCAATTCTGCCTTTCTTTCAAATCCTCTTCGTTGCCTTCCCTCAATATATTTGTGGACGAGAGTCATCATTTATAAGTCTGCAGGTTTGTGAATTGCAGTGCCCCTGAGCTCCATTTTTCAACTCGCTTTCTTGGGAGCTGGCCGCAAAAGCGCAGTATTGCTTCAGGCCCTATTCTCGTCCCAGGCGGCAGGCTGAGCCTGTGGTTAATTCTTCTTCCTGATGGGAAAATAGAGTGACCTCTGCCTGTCCCAAAACCTAGAGCTAGTCTCTCATTGCTTCCCCCTCTTCCCGTTCATCCTCCGGACAAATTGCAACCTGTACGGAACAGGAGGTTAAAGGTGCTGATTCTCCAAGGAGGGAGATTGCTAGTAAAGCGGCTGGAATGGCGACCCCGAGTACAAGGAGATGAGAAATGAGGTGCGATTTTGAAACCTTTCCCGATCACACGGTGTACCATCTTCTGGGTTTCTCATGCATGTTTTCGATGTAGGAAGATGCCCTTGAACCTGGAGATTTGGGACCCATGGGATGGGTACCACGCAGTATTACTTTAAAGGGTCTGCGTTTGCTCACCCAACCTCACCAAACCTCTCAGCCCCAAGAGTGTCCACCCTTATGTCTCAATCAGCTGTGGGTCTAGATATGGTCAATCCAGGTGGCATCACAGCTCCTGAACGAATTTTGTAAGAATTTCTCTCTCTTTCACTGTCTTTGTTTCACGGGTTTTTAAAAGTAATTGATTTTTATAATGGGGTTTACCTGCTTTTCACTGCTGTGATTTTGCCGCTTTACACCCACTTGACTCACTTACAGAGAGATATAAATGCATAGGTTTCAAGATTCTTACTAGTCAGATATATTCTTGGGCGGTGAATAGGGGGTGTTGAGTCCAATTCACTGAGCAAGGAGTAGGTCTTGTCTATTACCTATTGGGTTTATGGAACGGTATCTGAGCTAATTTGAAACCCTTGTTTTATGCATCACCCCACCTCACCTTTCCCGTTAAGCAGCCATAGTGTGTTTTCTAAACGTGTGACTCTATTCTGTTTTGTAATTCAGTTCAAGGGTAGCGGTTTTTACATTCCCTCTATAAGTGATATGTTATGATAAGTGTCTTTTTCTGTGTGACTTATTTCACTTAGAATCGTCGTACCTAAATCCACTCATCATGCTGCTACTAGCCTTATTACGTTGATTTCATGGCTCAGTGATTTTCCATTGTACATAAGGACCACAACTTCTTTATCCATTTTTCTCTTTCCTGGGATATTTAAGGTGTAACGAAGTGGAGGTTCTTGTCAACAGAGCAGCCCTAAACTTTGGGGTGCCTCTGTCTTGCTGATTTTTAGTTTTCCCAATTTATACGCCCATGAGTGGAAGTGCCCTATGCTCCCTAACCTGAGTTTTTTAGATGTTTCAGGACACACCGTGCACTTCTCCAGAGTGGCTGTTGGCAATTTACATCCCGCCCATCAGCGTAGCCAGGCTCCCGTTTCTCCATGGCCTGTCCTGCATTTCTGGTTTTGACACTTTATTCAGCATGGCCCTTTTGACCGATGGGAAGCGAGACTTCTTTGTAGCGCTGATTTGCCTTTCCAGGTTGCTTGGTTGGCCAAAAAGGGCGTATGCGTTTTTTCCTGAATATATTCAGGAAAAAACGCATACGCCCTTTTTGGCCAAGGGCATCATTGTCGAGGTTTTGCCGCTTTTCCTGTGCTTTAAAGGCGATTCGAATCTCCCTCCTGAAATCTGTTTCCTGCAATTCTGCCTTTCTTTCAAATCCTCTTCGTTGCCTTCCCTCAATATATTTGTGGACGAGAGTCATCATTTATAAGTCTGCAGGTTTGTGAATTGCAGTGCCCCTGAGCTCCATTTTTCAACTCGCTTTCTTGGGAGCTGGCCGCAAAAGCGCAGTATTGCTTCAGGCCCTATTCTCGTCCCAGGCGGCAGGCTGAGCCTGTGGTTAATTCTTCTTCCTGATGGGAAAATAGAGTGACCTCTGCCTGTCCCAAAACCTAGAGCTAGTCTCTCATTGCTTCCCCCTCTTCCCGTTCATCCTCCGGACAAATTGCAACCTGTACGGAACAGGAGGTTAAAGGTGCTGATTCTCCAAGGAGGGAGATTGCTAGTAAAGCGGCTGGAATGGCGAACCCGAGTACAAGGAGATGAGAAATGAGGTGCGATTTTGAAACCTTTCCCGATCACACGGTGTACCATCTTCTGGGTTTCTCATGCATGTTTTCGATGTAGGAAGATGCCCTTGAACCTGGAGATTTGGGACCCATGGGATGGGTACCACGCAGTATTACTTTAAAGGGTCTGCGTTTGCTCACCCAACCTCACCAAACCTCTCAGCCCCAAGAGTGTCCACCCTTATGTCTCAATCAGCTGTGGGTCTAGATATGGTCAATCCAGGTGGCATCACAGCCGCTGAACGAATTTTGTAAGAATTTCTCTCTCTTTCACTGTCTTTGTTTCACGGGTTTTTAAAAGTAATTGATTTTTATAATGGGGTTTACCTGCTTTTCACTGCTGTGATTTTGCCGCTTTACACCCACTTGACTCACTTACAGAGAGATATCAATGCATAGGTTTCAAGATTTTACTAGTCAGATATATTCTTGGGCGGTGAATAGGGGGTGTTGAGTCCAATTCATTGAGCAAGGAGTAGGTCTTGTCTATTACATATTGGGTTTATGGAACGGTATCTGAGCTAATTTGAAACCCTTGTTTTATGCATCACCCCACCTCACCTTTCCCGTTAAGCAGCCATAGTGTGTTTTCTAAACGTGTGACTCTATTCTGTTTTGTAATTCAGTTCAAGGGTAGCGGTTTTTACATTCCCTCTATAAGTGATATCTTATGATAAGTGTCTTTTTCTGTGTGACTTATTTCACTTAGAATCGTCGTACCTAAATCCACTCATCATGCTGCTACTAGCCTTATGACGTTGATTTCATGGCTCAGTGATTTTCCATTGTACATAAGGACCACAACTTCTTTATCCATTTTTCTCTTTCCTGGGATATTTAAGGTGTAACCAAGTGGAGGTTCTTGTCAACAGAGCAGCCCTAAACTTTGGGGTGCCTGTGTCTTGCTGATTTTTAGTTTTCCCAATTTATACGCCCATGAGTGGAAGTGCCCTATGCTCCTTAAGCTGAGTTTTTTAGATGTTTCAGGACACACCGTGCACTTCTCCAGAGTGGCTGTTGGCAATTTACATCCCGCCCATCAGCATAGCCAGGCTCCCGTTTCTCCATGGCCTGTCCTGCATTACTGGTTTTGACACTTTATTCAGCATGGCCCTTTTGACCGATGGGAAGCGAGACTTCTTTGTAGCGCTGATTTGCCTTTCCAGGTTGCTTGGTTGGCCAAAAAGGGCGTATGCGTTTTTTCCTGAATATATTCAGGAAAAAACGCATACGCCCTTTTTGGCCAAGGGCATCATTGTCGAGGTTTTGCCGCTTTTCCTGTGCTTTAAAGGCGATTCGAATCTCCCTCCTGAAATCTGTTTCCTGCAATTCTGCCTTTCTTTCCAATCCTCTTCGTTGCCTTCCCTCAATATATTTGTGGACGAGAGTCATCATTTATAAGTCTGCAGGTTTGTGAATTGCAGTGCCCCTGAGCTCCATTTTTCAACTCGCTTTCTTGGGAGCTGGCCGCAAAAGCGCAGTATTGCTTCAGGCCCTATTCTCGTCCCAGGCGGCAGGCTGAGCCTGTGGTTAATTCTTCTTCCTGATGGGAAAATAGAGTGACCTCTGCCTGTCCCAAAACCTAGAGCTAGTCTCTCATTGCTTCCCCCTCTTCCCGTTCATCCTCCGGACAAATTGCAACCTGTACGGAACAGGAGGTTAAAGGTGCTGATTCTCCAAGGAGGGAGATTGCTAGTAAAGCGGCTGGAATGGCGAACCCGAGTACAAGGAGATGAGAAATGAGGTGCGATTTTGAAACCTTTCCCGATCACACGGTGTACCATCTTCTGGGTTTCTCATGCATGTTTTCGATGTAGGAAGATGCCCTTGAACCTGGAGATTTGGGACCCATGGGATGGGTACCACGCAGTATTACTTTAAAGGGTCTGCGTTTGCTCACCCAACCTCACCAAACCTCTCAGCCCCAAGAGTGTCCACCCTTATGTCTCAATCAGCTGTGGGTCTAGATATGGTCAATCCAGGTGGCATCACAGCCGCTGAACGAATTTTGTAAGAATTTCTCTCTCTTTCACTGTCTTTGTTTCACGGGTTTTTAAAAGTAATTGATTTTTATAATGGGGTTTACCTGCTTTTCACTGCTGTGATTTTGCCGCTTTACACCCACTTGACTCACTTACAGAGAGATATCAATGCATAGGTTTCAAGATTTTACTAGTCAGATATATTCTTGGGCGGTGAATAGGGGGTGTTGAGTCCAATTCATTGAGCAAGGAGTAGGTCTTGTCTATTACATATTGGGTTTATGGAACGGTATCTGAGCTAATTTGAAACCCTTGTTTTATGCATCACCCCACCTCACCTTTCCCGTTAAGCAGCCATAGTGTGTTTTCTAAACGTGTGACTCTATTCTGTTTTGTAATTCAGTTCAAGGGTAGCGGTTTTTACATTCCCTCTATAAGTGATATCTTATGATAAGTGTCTTTTTCTGTGTGACTTATTTCACTTAGAATCGTCGTACCTAAATCCACTCATCATGCTGCTACTAGCCTTATGACGTTGATTTCATGGCTCAGTGATTTTCCATTGTACATAAGGACCACAACTTCTTTATCCATTTTTCTCTTTCCTGGGATATTTAAGGTGTAACCAAGTGGAGGTTCTTGTCAACAGAGCAGCCCTAAACTTTGGGGTGCCTGTGTCTTGCTGATTTTTAGTTTTCCCAATTTATACGCCCATGAGTGGAAGTGCCCTATGCTCCTTAAGCTGAGTTTTTTAGATGTTTCAGGACACACCGTGCACTTCTCCAGAGTGGCTGTTGGCAATTTACATCCCGCCCATCAGCATAGCCAGGCTCCCGTTTCTCCATGGCCTGTCCTGCATTACTGGTTTTGACACTTTATTCAGCATGGCCCTTTTGACCGATGGGAAGCGAGACTTCTTTGTAGCGCTGATTTGCCTTTCCAGGTTGCTTGGTTGGCCAAAAAGGGCGTATGCGTTTTTTCCTGAATATATTCAGGAAAAAACGCATACGCCCTTTTTGGCCAAGGGCATCATTGTCGAGGTTTTGCCGCTTTTCCTGTGCTTTAAAGGCGATTCGAATCTCCCTCCTGAAATCTGTTTCCTGCAATTCTGCCTTTCTTTCCAATCCTCTTCGTTGCCTTCCCTCAATATATTTGTGGACGAGAGTCATCATTTATAAGTCTGCAGGTTTGTGAATTGCAGTGCCCCTGAGCTCCATTTTTCAACTCGCTTTCTTGGGAGCTGGCCGCAAAAGCGCAGTATTGCTTCAGGCCCTATTCTCGTCCCAGGCGGCAGGCTGAGCCTGTGGTTAATTCTTCTTCCTGATGGGAAAATAGAGTGACCTCTGCCTGTCCCAAAACCTAGAGCTAGTCTCTCATTGCTTCCCCCTCTTCCCGTTCATCCTCCGGACAAATTGCAACCTGTACGGAACAGGAGGTTAAAGGTGCTGATTCTCCAAGGAGGGAGATTGCTAGTAAAGCGGCTGGAATGGCGACCCCGAGTACAAGGAGATGAGAAATGAGGTGCGATTTTGAAACCTTTCCCGATCACACGGTGTACCATCTTCTGGGTTTCTCATGCATGTTTTCGATGTAGGAAGATGCCCTTGAACCTGGAGATTTGGGACCCATGGGATGGGTACCACGCAGTATTACTTTAAAGGGTCTGCGTTTGCTCACCCAACCTCACCAAACCTCTCAGCCCCAAGAGTGTCCACCCTTATGTCTCAATCAGCTGTGGGTCTAGATATGGTCAATCCAGGTGGCATCACAGCCCCTGAACGAATTTTGTAAGAATTTCTCTCTCTTTCACTGTCTTTGTTTCACGGGTTTTTAAAAGTAATTGATTTTTATAATGGGGTTTACCTGCTTTTCACTGCTGTGATTTTGCCGCTTTACACCCACTTGACTCACTTACAGAGAGATATCAATGCATAGGTTTCAAGATTTTACTAGTCAGATATATTCTTGGGCGGTGAATAGGGGGTGTTGAGTCCAATTCATTGAGCAAGGAGTAGGTCTTGTCTATTACCTATTGGGTTTATGGAACGGTATCTGAGCTAATTTGAAACCCTTGTTTTATGCATCACCCCACCTCACCTTTCCCGTTAAGCAGCCATAGTGTGTTTTCTAAACGTGTGACTCTATTCTGTTTTGTAATTCAGTTCAAGGGTAGCGGTTTTTACATTCCCTCTATAAGTGATATCTTATGATAAGTGTCTTTTTCTGTGTGACTTATTTCACTTAGAATCGTCATACCTAAATCCACTCATCATGCTGCTACTAGCCTTATGACGTTGATTTCATGGCTCAGTGATTTTCCATTGTACATAAGGACCACAACTTCTTTATCCATTTTTCTCTTTCCTGGGATATTTAAGGTGTAACCAAGTGGAGGTTCTTGTCAACAGAGCAGCCCTAAACTTTGGGGTGCCTGTGTCTTGCTGATTTTTAGTTTTCCCAGTTTATACGCCCATGAGTGGAAGTGCCCTATGCTCCCTAAGCTGAGTTTTTTAGATGTTTCAGGACACACCGTGCACTTCTCCAGAGTGGCTGTTGGCAATTTACATCCTGCCCATCAGCGAAGCCAGGCTCCCGTTTCTCCATGGCCTGTCCTGCATTTCTGGTTTTGACAGTTTAATCAGCATGGCCCTTTTGACCGATGGGAAGCGTGACTTCTTTGTAGCGCTGATTTGCCTTTCCAGGGTGCTTGGTTGGCCAAAAAGGGCGTATGCGTTTTTTCCTGAATATATTCAGGAAAAAACGCATACGCCCTTTATGGCCAAGGGCATCATTGTCGAGGTTTTGCCGCTTTTCCTGTGCTTTAAAGGCGATTCGAATCTCCCTCCTGAAATCTGTTTCCTGCAATTCTGCCTTTCTTTCAAATCCTCTTCGTTGCCTTCCCTCAATATATTTGTGGACGAGAGTCATCATTTATAAGTCTGCAGGTTTGTGAATTGCAGTGCCCCTGAGCTCCATTTTTCAACTCGCTTTCTTGGGAGCTGGCCGCAAAAGCGCAGTATTGCTTCAGGCCCTATTCTGGTCCCAGGCGGCAGGCTGAGCCTGTGGTTAATTCTTCTTCCTGATGGGAAAATAGAGTGACCTCTGCCTGTCCCAAAACCTAGAGCTAGTCTCTCATTGCTTCCCCCTCTTCCCGTTCATCCTCCGGACAAATTGCAACCTGTACGGAACAGGAGGTTAAAGGTGCTGATTCTCCAAGGAGGGAGATTGCTAGTAAAGCGGCTGGAATGGCGAACCCGAGTACAAGGAGATGAGAAATGAGGTGCGATTTTGAAACCTTTCCCGATCACACGGTGTACCATCTTCTGGGTTTCTCATGCATGTTTTCGATGTAGGAAGATGCCCTTGAACCTGGAGATTTGGGACCCATGGGATGGGTACCACGCAGTATTACTTTAAAGGGTCTGCGTTTGCTCACCCAACCTCACCAAACCTCTCAAACCCAAGAGTGTCCACCCTTATGTCTCAGTCAGCTGTGGGTCTAGATATGGTCAATCCAGGTGGCATCACAGCTCCTGAACGAATTTTGTAAGAATTTCTCTCTCTTTCACTGTCTTTGTTTCACGGGTTTTTAAAAGTAATTGATTTTTATAATGGGGTTTACCTGCTTTTCACTGCTGTGATTTTGCCGCTTTACACCCACTTGACTCACTTACAGAGAGATATCAATGCATAGGTTTCAAGATTCTTACTAGTCAGATATATTCTTGGGCGGTGAATAGGGGGTGTTGAGTCCAATTCATTGAGCAAGGAGTAGGTCTTGTCTATTACATATTGGGTTTATGGAACGGTATCTGAGCTAATTTGAAACCCTTGTTTTATGAATCACCCCACCTCACCTTTCCCGTTAAGCAGCCATAGTGTGTTTTCTAAACGTGTGACTCTATTCTGTTTTGTAATTCAGTTCAAGGGTAGCGGTTTTTACATTCCCTCTATAAGTGATATCTTATGATAAGTGTCTTTTTCTGTGTGACTTATTTCACTTAGAATCGTCGTACCTAAATCCACTCATCATGCTGCTACTAGCCTTATGACGTTGATTTCATGGCTGAGTGATATTCCATTGTACATAAGGACCACAACTTCTTTATCCATTTTTCTCTTTCCTGGGATATTTAAGGTGTAACGAAGTGGAGGTTCTTGTCAACAGAGCAGCCCTAAACTTTGGGGTGCCTGTGTCTTGCTGATTTTTAGTTTTCCCAATTTATACGCCCATGAGTGGAAGTGCCCTATGCTCCCTAAGCTGAGTTTTTTAGATGTTTCAGGACACACCGTGCACTTCTCCAGAGTGGCTGTTGGCAATTTACATCCCGCCCATCAGCGTAGCCAGGCTCCCGTTTCTCCATGGCCTGTCCTGCATTTCTGGTTTTGACACTTTATTCAGCATGGCCCTTTTGACCGATGGGAAGCGAGACTTCTTTGTAGCGCTGATTTGCCTTTCCAGGTTGCTTGGTTGGCCAAAAAGGGCGTATGCGTTTTTTCCTGAATATATTCAGGAAAAAACGCATACGCCCTTTTTGGCCAAGGGCATCATTGTCGAGGTTTTGCCGCTTTTCCTGTGCTTTAAAGGCGATTCGAATCTCCCTCCTGAAATCTGTTTCCTGCAATTCTGCCTTTCTTTCAAATCCTCTTCGTTGCCTTCCCTCAATATATTTGTGGACGAGAGTCATCATTTATAAGTCTGCAGGTTTGTGAATTGCAGTGCCCCTGAGCTCCATTTTTCAACTCGCTTTCTTGGGAGCTGGCCGCAAAAGCGCAGTATTGCTTCAGGCCCTATTCTCGTCCCAGGCGGCAGGCTGAGCCTGTGGTTAATTCTTCTTCCTGATGGGAAAATAGAGTGACCTCTGCCTGTCCCAAAACCTAGAGCTAGTCTCTCATTGCTTCCCCCTCTTCCCGTTCATCCTCCGGACAAATTGCAACCTGTACGGAACAGGAGGTTAAAGGTGCTGATTCTCCAAGGAGGGAGATTGCTAGTAAAGCGGCTGGAATGGCGAACCCGAGTACAAGGAGATGAGAAATGAGGTGCGATTTTGAAACCTTTCCCGATCACACGGTGTACCATCTTCTGGGTTTCTCATGCATGTTTTCGATGTAGGAAGATGCCCTTGAACCTGGAGATTTGGGACCCATGGGATGGGTACCACGCAGTATTACTTTAAAGGGTCTGCGTTTGCTCACCCAACCTCACCAAACCTCTCAGCCCCAAGAGTGTCCACCCTTATGTCTCAGTCAGCTGTGGGTCTAGATATGGTCAATCCAGGTGGCATCACAGCCCCTGAACGAATTTTGTAAGAATTTCTCTCTCTTTCACTGTCTTTGTTTCACGGGTTTTTAAAAGTAATTGATTTTTATAATGGGGTTTACCTGCTTTTCACTGCTGTGATTTTGCCGCTTTACACCCACTTGACTCACTTACAGAGAGATATCAATGCATAGGTTTCAAGATTTTACTAGTCAGATATATTCTTGGGCGGTGAATAGGGGGTGTTGAGTCCCATTCATTGAGCAAGGAGTAGGTCTTGTTTATTACATATTGGGTTTATGGAACGGTATCTGAGCTAATTTGAAACCCTTGTTTTATGCATCACCCCACCTCACCTTTCCCGTTAAGCAGCCATAGTGTGTTTTCTAAACGTGTGACTCTATTCTGTTTTGTAATTCAGTTCAAGGGTAGCGGTTTTTACATTCCCTCTATAAGTGATATCTTATGATAAGTGTCTTTTTCTGTGTGACTTATTTCACTTAGAATCGTCGTACCTAAATCCACTCATCATGCTGCTACTAGCCTTATGACGTTGATTTCATGGCTCAGTGATTTTCCATTGTACATAAGGACCACAACTTCTTTATCCATTTTTCTCTTTCCTGGGATATTTAAGGTGTAACCAAGTGGAGGTTCTTGTCAACAGAGCAGCCCTAAACTTTGGGGTGCCTGTGTCTTGCTGATTTTTAGTTTTCCCAATTTATACGCCCATGAGTGGAAGTGCCCTATGCTCCCTAAGCTGAGTTTTTTAGATGTTTCAGGACACACCGTGCACTTCTCCAGAGTGGCTGTTGGCAATTTACATCCCGCCCATCAGCGTAGCCAGGCTCCCGTTTCTCCATGGCCTGTCCTGCATTACTGGTTTTGACACTTTATTCAGCATGGCCCTTTTGACCGATGGGAAGCGAGACTTCTTTGTAGCGCTGATTTGCCTTTCCAGGTTGCTTGGTTGGCCAAAAAGGGCGTATGCGTTTTTTCCTGAATATATTCAGGAAAAAACGCATACGCCCTTTTTGGCCAAGGGCATCATTGTCGAGGTTTTGCCGCTTTTCCTGTGCTTTAAAGGCGATTCGAATCTCCCTCCTGAAATCTGTTTCCTGCAATTCTGCCTTTCTTTCAAATCCTCTTCGTTGCCTTCCCTCAATATATTTGTGGACGAGAGTCATCATTTATAAGTCTGCAGGTTTGTGAATTGCAGTGCCCCTGAGCTCCATTTTTCAACTCGCTTTCTTGGGAGCTGGCCGCAAAAGCGCAGTATTGCTTCAGGCCCTATTCTGGTCCCAGGCGGCAGGCTGAGCCTGTGGTTAATTCTTCTTCCTGATGGGAAAATAGAGTGACCTCTGCCTGTCCCAAAACCTAGAGCTAGTCTCTCATTGCTTCCCCCTCTTCCCGTTCATCCTCCGGACAAATTGCAACCTGTACGGAACAGGAGGTTAAAGGTGCTGATTCTCCAAGGAGGGAGATTGCTAGTAAAGCGGCTGGAATGGCGAACCCGAGTACAAGGAGATGAGAAATGAGGTGCGATTTTGAAACCTTTCCCGATCACACGGTGTACCATCTTCTGGGTTTCTCATGCATGTTTTCGATGTAGGAAGATGCCCTTGAACCTGGAGATTTGGGACCCATGGGATGGGTACCACGCAGTATTACTTTAAAGGGTCTGCGTTTGCTCACCCAACCTCACCAAACCTCTCAGCCCCAAGAGTGTCCACCCTTATGTCTCAATCAGCTGTGGGTCTAGATATGGTCAATCCAGGTGGCATCACAGCTCCTGAACGAATTTTGTAAGAATTTCTCTCTCTTTCACTGTCTTTGTTTCACGGGTTTTTAAAAGTAATTGATTTTTATAATGGGGTTTACCTGCTTTTCACTGCTGTGATTTTGCCGCTTTACACCCACTTGACTCACTTACAGAGAGATATAAATGCATAGGTTTCAAGATTCTTACTAGTCAGATATATTCTTGGGCGGTGAATAGGGGGTGTTGAGTCCAATTCACTGAGCAAGGAGTAGGTCTTGTCTATTACCTATTGGGTTTATGGAACGGTATCTGAGCTAATTTGAAACCCTTGTTTTATGCATCACCCCACCTCACCTTTCCCGTTAAGCAGCCATAGTGTGTTTTCTAAACGTGTGACTCTATTCTGTTTTGTAATTCAGTTCAAGGGTAGCGGTTTTTACATTCCCTCTATAAGTGATATGTTATGATAAGTGTCTTTTTCTGTGTGACTTATTTCACTTAGAATCGTCGTACCTAAATCCACTCATCATGCTGCTACTAGCCTTATTACGTTGATTTCATGGCTCAGTGATTTTCCATTGTACATAAGGACCACAACTTCTTTATCCATTTTTCTCTTTCCTGGGATATTTAAGGTGTAACGAAGTGGAGGTTCTTGTCAACAGATCAGCCCTAAACTTTGGGGTGCCTCTGTCTTGCTGATTTTTAGTTTTCCCAATTTATACGCCCATGAGTGGAAGTGCCCTATGCTCCCTAAGCTGAGTTTTTTAGATGTTTCAGGACACACCGTGCACTTCTCCAGAGTGGCTGTTGGCAATTTACATCCCGCCCATCAGCGTAGCCAGGCTCCCGTTTCTCCATGGCCTGTCCTGCATTTCTGGTTTTGACACTTTATTCAGCATGGCCCTTTTGACCGATGGGAAGCGAGACTTCTTTGTAGCGCTGATTTGCCTTTCCAGGTTGCTTGGTTGGCCAAAAAGGGCGTATGCGTTTTTTCCTGAATATATTCAGGAAAAAACGCATACGCCCTTTTTGGCCAAGGGCATCATTGTCGAGGTTTTGCCGCTTTTCCTGTGCTTTAAAGGCGATTCGAATCTCCCTCCTGAAATCTGTTTCCTGCAATTCTGCCTTTCTTTCAAATCCTCTTCGTTGCCTTCCCTCAATATATTTGTGGACGAGAGTCATCATTTATAAGTCTGCAGGTTTGTGAATTGCAGTGCCCCTGAGCTCCATTTTTCAACTCGCTTTCTTGGGAGCTGGCCGCAAAAGCGCAGTATTGCTTCAGGCCCTATTCTCGTCCCAGGCGGCAGGCTGAGCCTGTGGTTAATTCTTCTTCCTGATGGGAAAATAGAGTGACCTCTGCCTGTCCCAAAACCTAGAGCTAGTCTCTCATTGCTTCCCCCTCTTCCCGTTCATCCTCCGGACAAATTGCAACCTGTACGGAACAGGAGGTTAAAGGTGCTGATTCTCCAAGGAGGGAGATTGCTAGTAAAGCGGCTGGAATGGCGAACCCGAGTACAAGGAGATGAGAAATGAGGTGCGATTTTGAAACCTTTCCCGATCACACGGTGTACCATCTTCTGGGTTTCTCATGCATGTTTTCGATGTAGGAAGATGCCCTTGAACCTGGAGATTTGGGACCCATGGGATGGGTACCACGCAGTATTACTTTAAAGGGTCTGCGTTTGCTCACCCAACCTCACCAAACCTCTCAAACCCAAGAGTGTCCACCCTTATGTCTCAGTCAGCTGTGGGTCTAGATATGGTCAATCCAGGTGGCACCACAGCTCCTGAACGAATTTTGTAAGAATTTCTCTCTCTTTCACTGTCTTTGTTTCACGGGTTTTTAAAAGTAATTGATTTTTATAATGGGGTTTACCTGCTTTTCACTGCTGTGATTTTGCCGCTTTACACCCACTTGACTCACTTACAGAGAGATATCAATGCATAGGTTTCAAGATTCTTACTAGTCAGATATATTCTTGGGCGGTGAATAGGGGGTGTTGAGTCCAATTCATTGAGCAAGGAGTAGGTCTTGTCTATTACATATTGGGTTTATGGAACGGTATCTGAGCTAATTTGAAACCCTTGTTTTATGAATCACCCCACCTCACCTTTCCCGTTAAGCAGCCATAGTGTGTTTTCTAAACGTGTGACTCTATTCTGTTTTGTAATTCAGTTCAAGGGTAGCGGTTTTTACATTCCCTCTATAAGTGATATCTTATGATAAGTGTCTTTTTCTGTGTGACTTATTTCACTTAGAATCGTCGTACCTAAATCCACTCATCATGCTGCTACTAGCCTTATGACGTTGATTTCATGGCTGAGTGATATTCCATTGTACATAAGGACCACAACTTCTTTATCCATTTTTCTCTTTCCTGGGATATTTAAGGTGTAACGAAGTGGAGGTTCTTGTCAACAGAGCAGCCCTAAACTTTGGGGTGCCTGTGTCTTGCTGATTTTTAGTTTTCCCAATTTATACGCCCATGAGTGGAAGTGCCCTATGCTCCCTAAGCTGAGTTTTTTAGATGTTTCAGGACACACCGTGCACTTCTCCAGAGTGGCTGTTGGCAATTTACATCCCGCCCATCAGCGTAGCCAGGCTCCCGTTTCTCCATGGCCTGTCCTGCATTTCTGGTTTTGACACTTTATTCAGCATGGCCCTTTTGACCGATGGGAAGCGAGACTTCTTTGTAGCGCTGATTTGCCTTTCCAGGTTGCTTGGTTGGCCAAAAAGGGCGTATGCGTTTTTTCCTGAATATATTCAGGAAAAAACGCATACGCCCTTTTTGGCCAAGGGCATCATTGTCGAGGTTTTGCCGCTTTTCCTGTGCTTTAAAGGCGATTCGAATCTCCCTCCTGAAATCTGTTTCCTGCAATTCTGCCTTTCTTTCAAATCCTCTTCGTTGCCTTCCCTCAATATATTTGTGGACGAGAGTCATCATTTATAAGTCTGCAGGTTTGTGAATTGCAGTGCCCCTGAGCTCCATTTTTCAACTCGCTTTCTTGGGAGCTGGCCGCAAAAGCGCAGTATTGCTTCAGGCCCTATTCTCGTCCCAGGCGGCAGGCTGAGCCTGTGGTTAATTCTTCTTCCTGATGGGAAAATAGAGTGACCTCTGCCTGTCCCAAAACCTAGAGCTAGTCTCTCATTGCTTCCCCCTCTTCCCGTTCATCCTCCGGACAAATTGCAACCTGTACGGAACAGGAGGTTAAAGGTGCTGATTCTCCAAGGAGGGAGATTGCTAGTAAAGCGGCTGGAATGGCGAACCCGAGTACAAGGAGATGAGAAATGAGGTGCGATTTTGAAACCTTTCCCGATCACACGGTGTACCATCTTCTGGGTTTCTCATGCATGTTTTCGATGTAGGAAGATGCCCTTGAACCTGGAGATTTGGGACCCATGGGATGGGTACCACGCAGTATTACTTTAAAGGGTCTGCGTTTGCTCACCCAACCTCACCAAACCTCTCAGCCCCAAGAGTGTCCACCCTTATGTCTCAGTCAGCTGTGGGTCTAGATATGGTCAATCCAGGTGGCATCACAGCCCCTGAACGAATTTTGTAAGAATTTCTCTCTCTTTCACTGTCTTTGTTTCACGGGTTTTTAAAAGTAATTGATTTTTATAATGGGGTTTACCTGCTTTTCACTGCTGTGATTTTGCCGCTTTACACCCACTTGACTCACTTACAGAGAGATATCAATGCATAGGTTTCAAGATTTTACTAGTCAGATATATTCTTGGGCGGTGAATAGGGGGTGTTGAGTCCCATTCATTGAGCAAGGAGTAGGTCTTGTTTATTACATATTGGGTTTATGGAACGGTATCTGAGCTAATTTGAAACCCTTGTTTTATGCATCACCCCACCTCACCTTTCCCGTTAAGCAGCCATAGTGTGTTTTCTAAACGTGTGACTCTATTCTGTTTTGTAATTCAGTTCAAGGGTAGCGGTTTTTACATTCCCTCTATAAGTGATATGTTATGATAAGTGTCTTTTTCTGTGTGACTTATTTCACTTAGAATCGTCGTACCTAAATCCACTCATCATGCTGCTACTAGCCTTATTACGTTGATTTCATGGCTCAGTGATTTTCCATTGTACATAAGGACCACAACTTCTTTATCCATTTTTCTCTTTCCTGGGATATTTAAGGTGTAACGAAGTGGAGGTTCTTGTCAACAGATCAGCCCTAAACTTTGGGGTGCCTCTGTCTTGCTGATTTTTAGTTTTCCCAATTTATACGCCCATGAGTGGAAGTGCCCTATGCTCCCTAACCTGAGTTTTTTAGATGTTTCAGGACACACCGTGCACTTCTCCAGAGTGGCTGTTGGCAATTTACATCCCGCCCATCAGCGTAGCCAGGCTCCCGTTTCTCCATGGCCTGTCCTGCATTTCTGGTTTTGACACTTTATTCAGCATGGCCCTTTTGACCGATGGGAAGCGAGACTTCTTTGTAGCGCTGATTTGCCTTTCCAGGTTGCTTGGTTGGCCAAAAAGGGCGTATGCGTTTTTTCCTGAATATATTCAGGAAAAAACGCATACGCCCTTTTTGGCCAAGGGCATCATTGTCGAGGTTTTGCCGCTTTTCCTGTGCTTTAAAGGCGATTCGAATCTCCCTCCTGAAATCTGTTTCCTGCAATTCTGCCTTTCTTTCAAATCCTCTTCGTTGCCTTCCCTCAATATATTTGTGGATGAGAGTCATCATTTATAAGTCTGCAGGTTTGTGAATTGCAGTGCCCCTGAGCTCCATTTTTCAACTCGCTTTCTTGGGAGCTGGCCGCAAAAGCGCAGTATTGCTTCAGGCCCTATTCTCGTCCCAGGCGGCAGGCTGAGCCTGTGGTTAATTCTTCTTCCTGATGGGAAAATAGAGTGACCTCTGCCTGTCCCAAAACCTAGAGCTAGTCTCTCATTGCTTCCCCCTCTTCCCGTTCATCCTCCGGACAAATTGCAACCTGTACGGAACAGGAGGTTAAAGGTGCTGATTCTCCAAGGAGGGAGATTGCTAGTAAAGCGGCTGGAATGGCGAACCCGAGTACAAAGAGATGAGAAATGAGGTGCGATTTTGAAACCTTTCCCGATCACACGGTGTACCATCTTCTGGGTTTCTCATGCATGTTTTCGATGTAGGAAGATGCCCTTGAACCTGGAGATTTGGGACCCATGGGATGGGTACCACGCAGTATTACTTTAAAGCGTCTGCGTTTGCTCACCCAACCTCACCAAACCTCTCAGCCCCAAGAGTGTCCACCCTTATGTCTCAATCAGCTGTGGGTCTAGATATGGTCAATCCAGGTGGCATCACAGCCGCTGAACGAATTTTGTAAGAATTTCTCTCTCTTTCACTGTCTTTGTTTCACGGGTTTTTAAAAGTAATTGATTTTTATAATGGGGTTTACCTGCTTTTCACTGCTGTGATTTTGCCGCTTTACACCCACTTGACTCACTTACAGAGAGATATCAATGCATAGGTTTCAAGATTTTACTAGTCAGATATATTCTTGGGCGGTGAATAGGGGGTGTTGAGTCCAATTCATTGAGCAAGGAGTAGGTCTTGTCTATTACATATTGGGTTTATGGAACGGTATCTGAGCTAATTTGAAACCCTTGTTTTATGCATCACCCCACCTCACCTTTCCCGTTAAGCAGCCATAGTGTGTTTTCTAAACGTGTGACTCTATTCTGTTTTGTAATTCAGTTCAAGGGTAGCGGTTTTTACATTCCCTCTATAAGTGATATCTTATGATAAGTGTCTTTTTCTGTGTGACTTATTTCACTTAGAATCGTCGTACCTAAATCCACTCATCATGCTGCTACTAGCCTTATGACGTTGATTTCATGGCTCAGTGATTTTCCATTGTACATAAGGACCACAACTTCTTTATCCATTTTTCTCTTTCCTGGGATATTTAAGGTGTAACCAAGTGGAGGTTCTTGTCAACAGAGCAGCCCTAAACTTTGGGGTGCCTGTGTCTTGCTGATTTTTAGTTTTCCCAATTTATACGCCCATGAGTGGAAGTGCCCTATGCTCCCTAAGCTGAGTTTTTTAGATGTTTCAGGACACACCGTGCACTTCTCCAGAGTGGCTGTTGGCAATTTACATCCCGCCCATCAGCATAGCCAGGCTCCCGTTTCTCCATGGCCTGTCCTGCATTACTGGTTTTGACACTTTATTCAGCATGGCCCTTTTGACCGATGGGAAGCGAGACTTCTTTGTAGCGCTGATTTGCCGTTCCAGGTTGCTTGGTTGGCCAAAAAGGGCGTATGCGTTTTTTCCTGAATATATTCAGGAAAAAACGCATACGCCCTTTTTGGCCAAGGGCATCATTGTCGAGGTTTTGCCGCTTTTCCTGTGCTTTAAAGGCGATTCGAATCTCCCTCCTGAAATCTGTTTCCTGCAATTCTGCCTTTCTTTCAAATCCTCTTCGTTGCCTTCCCTCAATATATTTGTGGACGAGAGTCATCATTTATAAGTCTGCAGGTTTGTGAATTGCAGTGCCCCTGAGCTCCATTTTTCAACTCGCTTTCTTGGGAGCTGGCCGCAAAAGCGCAGTATTGCTTCAGGCCCTATTCTCGTCCCAGGCGGCAGGCTGAGCCTGTGGTTAATTCTTCTTCCTGATGGGAAAATAGAGTGACCTCTGCCTGTCCCAAAACCTAGAGCTAGTCTCTCATTGCTTCCCCCTCTTCCCGTTCATCCTCCGGACAAATTGCAACCTGTACGGAACAGGAGGTTAAAGGTGCTGATTCTCCAAGGAGGGAGATTGCTAGTAAAGCGGCTGGAATGGCGAACCCGAGTACAAGGAGATGAGAAATGAGGTGCGATTTTGAAACCTTTCCCGATCACACGGTGTACCATCTTCTGGGTTTCTCATGCATGTTTTCGATGTAGGAAGATGCCCTTGAACCTGGAGATTTGGGACCCATGGGATGGGTACCACGCAGTATTACTTTAAAGGGTCTGCGTTTGCTCACCCAACCTCACCAAACCTCTCAGCCCCAAGAGTGTCCACCCTTATGTCTCAATCAGCTGTGGGTCTAGATATGGTCAATCCAGGTGGCATCACAGCCCCTGAACGAATTTTGTAAGAATTTCTCTCTCTTTCACTGTCTTTGTTTCACGGGTTTTTAAAAGTAATTGATTTTTATAATGGGGTTTACCTGCTTTTCACTGCTGTGATTTTGCCGCTTTACACCCACTTGACTCACTTACAGAGAGATATCAATGCATAGGTTTCAAGATTTTACTAGTCAGATATATTCTTGGGCGGTGAATAGGGGGTGTTGAGTCCAATTCATTGAGCAAGGAGTAGGTCTTGTCTATTACATATTGGGTTTATGGAACGGTATCTGAGCTAATTTGAAACCCTTGTTTTATGCATCACCCCACCTCACCTTTCCCGTTAAGCAGCCATAGTGTGTTTTCTAAACGTGTGACTCTATTCTGTTTTGTAATTCAGTTCAAGGGTAGCGGTTTTTACATTCCCTCTATAAGTGATATCTTATGATAAGTGTCTTTTTCTGTGTGACTTATTTCACTTAGAATCGTCATACCTAAATCCACTCATCATGCTGCTACTAGCCTTATGACGTTGATTTCATGGCTCAGTGATTTTCCATTGTACATAAGGACCACAACTTCTTTATCCATTTTTCTCTTTCCTGGGATATTTAAGGTGTAACCAAGTGGAGGTTCTTGTCAACAGAGCAGCCCTAAACTTTGGGGTGCCTGTGTCTTGCTGATTTTTAGTTTTCCCAATTTATACGCCCATGAGTGGAAGTGCCCTATGCTCCCTAAGCTGAGTTTTTTAGATGTTTCAGGACACACCGTGCACTTCTCCAGAGTGGCTGTTGGCAATTTACATCCTGCCCATCAGCGAAGCCAGGCTCCCGTTTCTCCATGGCCTGTCCTGCATTTCTGGTTTTGACAGTTTAATCAGCATGGCCCTTTTGACCGATGGGAAGCGTGACTTCTTTGTAGCGCTGATTTGCCTTTCCAGGGTGCTTGGTTGGCCAAAAAGGGCGTATGCGTTGTTTCCTGAATATATTCAGGAAAAAACGCATACGCCCTTTATGGCCAAGGGCATCATTGTCGAGGTTTTGCCGCTTTTCCTGTGCTTTAAAGGCGATTCGAATCTCCCTCCTGAAATCTGTTTCCTGCAATTCTGCCTTTCTTTCAAATCCTCTTCGTTGCCTTCCCTCAATATATTTGTGGACGAGAGTCATCATTTATAAGTCTGCAGGTTTGTGAATTGCAGTGCCCCTGAGCTCCATTTTTCAACTCGCTTTCTTGGGAGCTGGCCGCAAAAGCGCAGTATTGCTTCAGGCCCTATTCTCGTCCCAGGCGGCAGGCTGAGCCTGTGGTTAATTCTTCTTCCTGATGGGAAAATAGAGTGACCTCTGCCTGTCCCAAAACCTAGAGCTAGTCTCTCATTGCTTCCCCCTCTTCCCGTTCATCCTCCGGACAAATTGCAACCTGTACGGAACAGGAGGTTAAAGGTGCTGATTCTCCAAGGAGGGAGATTGCTAGTAAAGCGGCTGGAATGGCGAACCCGAGTACAAGGAGATGAGAAATGAGGTGCGATTTTGAAACCTTTCCCGATCACACGGTGTACCATCTTCTGGGTTTCTCATGCATGTTTTCGATGTAGGAAGATGCCCTTGAACCTGGAGATTTGGGACCCATGGGATGGGTACCACGCAGTATTACTTTAAAGGGTCTGCGTTTGCTCACCCAACCTCACCAAACCTCTCAGCCCCAAGAGTGTCCACCCTTATGTCTCAGTCAGCTGTGGGTCTAGATATGGTCAATCCAGGTGGCATCACAGCCCCTGAACGAATTTTGTAAGAATTTCTCTCTCTTTCACTGTCTTTGTTTCACGGGTTTTTAAAAGTAATTGATTTTTATAATGGGGTTTACCTGCTTTTCACTGCTGTGATTTTGCCGCTTTACACCCACTTGACTCACTTACAGAGAGATATCAATGCATAGGTTTCAAGATTTTACTAGTCAGATATATTCTTGGGCGGTGAATAGGGGGTGTTGAGTCCCATTCATTGAGCAAGGAGTAGGTCTTGTTTATTACATATTGGGTTTATGGAACGGTATCTGAGCTAATTTGAAACCCTTGTTTTATGCATCACCCCACCTCACCTTTCCCGTTAAGCAGCCATAGTGTGTTTTCTAAACGTGTGACTCTATTCTGTTTTGTAATTCAGTTCAAGGGTAGCGGTTTTTACATTCCCTCTATAAGTGATATGTTATGATAAGTGTCTTTTTCTGTGTGACTTATTTCACTTAGAATCGTCGTACCTAAATCCACTCATCATGCTGCTACTAGCCTTATTACGTTGATTTCATGGCTCAGTGATTTTCCATTGTACATAAGGACCACAACTTCTTTATCCATTTTTCTCTTTCCTGGGATATTTAAGGTGTAACGAAGTGGAGGTTCTTGTCAACAGATCAGCCCTAAACTTTGGGGTGCCTCTGTCTTGCTGATTTTTATTTTTCCCAATTTATACGCCCATGAGTGGAAGTGCCCTATGCTCCCTAACCTGAGTTTTTTAGATGTTTCAGGACACACCGTGCACTTCTCCAGAGTGGCTGTTGGCAATTTACATCCCGCCCATCAGCGTAGCCAGGCTCCCGTTTCTCCATGGCCTGTCCTGCATTTCTGGTTTTGACACTTTATTCAGCATGGCCCTTTTGACCGATGGGAAGCGAGACTTCTTTGTAGCGCTGATTTGCCTTTCCAGGTTGCTTGGTTGGCCAAAAAGGGCGTATGCGTTTTTTCCTGAATATATTCAGGAAAAAACGCATACGCCCTTTTTGGCCAAGGGCATCATTGTCGAGGTTTTGCCGCTTTTCCTGTGCTTTAAAGGCGATTCGAATCTCCCTCCTGAAATCTGTTTCCTGCAATTCTGCCTTTCTTTCAAATCCTCTTCGTTGCCTTCCCTCAATATATTTGTGGATGAGAGTCATCATTTATAAGTCTGCAGGTTTGTGAATTGCAGTGCCCCTGAGCTCCATTTTTCAACTCGCTTTCTTGGGAGCTGGCCGCAAAAGCGCAGTATTGCTTCAGGCCCTATTCTCGTCCCAGGCGGCAGGCTGAGCCTGTGGTTAATTCTTCTTCCTGATGGGAAAATAGAGTGACCTCTGCCTGTCCCAAAACCTAGAGCTAGTCTCTCATTGCTTCCCCCTCTTCCCGTTCATCCTCCGGACAAATTGCAACCTGTACGGAACAGGAGGTTAAAGGTGCTGATTCTCCAAGGAGGGAGATTGCTAGTAAAGCGGCTGGAATGGCGAACCCGAGTACAAAGAGATGAGAAATGAGGTGCGATTTTGAAACCTTTCCCGATCACACGGTGTACCATCTTCTGGGTTTCTCATGCATGTTTTCGATGTAGGAAGATGCCCTTGAACCTGGAGATTTGGGACCCATGGGATGGGTACCACGCAGTATTACTTTAAAGCGTCTGCGTTTGCTCACCCAACCTCACCAAACCTCTCAGCCCCAAGAGTGTCCACCCTTATGTCTCAATCAGCTGTGGGTCTAGATATGGTCAATCCAGGTGGCATCACAGCCGCTGAACGAATTTTGTAAGAATTTCTCTCTCTTTCACTGTCTTTGTTTCACGGGTTTTTAAAAGTAATTGATTTTTATAATGGGGTTTACCTGCTTTTCACTGCTGTGATTTTGCCGCTTTACACCCACTTGACTCACTTACAGAGAGATATCAATGCATAGGTTTCAAGATTTTACTAGTCAGATATATTCTTGGGCGGTGAATAGGGGGTGTTGAGTCCAATTCATTGAGCAAGGAGTAGGTCTTGTCTATTACATATTGGGTTTATGGAACGGTATCTGAGCTAATTTGAAACCCTTGTTTTATGCATCACCCCACCTCACCTTTCCCGTTAAGCAGCCATAGTGTGTTTTCTAAACGTGTGACTCTATTCTGTTTTGTAATTCAGTTCAAGGGTAGCGGTTTTTACATTCCCTCTATAAGTGATATCTTATGATAAGTGTCTTTTTCTGTGTGACTTATTTCACTTAGAATCGTCGTACCTAAATCCACTCATCATGCTGCTACTAGCCTTATGACGTTGATTTCATGGCTCAGTGATTTTCCATTGTACATAAGGACCACAACTTCTTTATCCATTTTTCTCTTTCCTGGGATATTTAAGGTGTAACCAAGTGGAGGTTCTTGTCAACAGAGCAGCCCTAAACTTTGGGGTGCCTGTGTCTTGCTGATTTTTAGTTTTCCCAATTTATACGCCCATGAGTGGAAGTGCCCTATGCTCCCTAAGCTGAGTTTTTTAGATGTTTCAGGACACACCGTGCACTTCTCCAGAGTGGCTGTTGGCAATTTACATCCCGCCCATCAGCATAGCCAGGCTCCCGTTTCTCCATGGCCTGTCCTGCATTACTGGTTTTGACACTTTATTCAGCATGGCCCTTTTGACCGATGGGAAGCGAGACTTCTTTGTAGCGCTGATTTGCCGTTCCAGGTTGCTTGGTTGGCCAAAAAGGGCGTATGCGTTTTTTCCTGAATATATTCAGGAAAAAACGCATACGCCCTTTTTGGCCAAGGGCATCATTGTCGAGGTTTTGCCGCTTTTCCTGTGCTTTAAAGGCGATTCGAATCTCCCTCCTGAAATCTGTTTCCTGCAATTCTGCCTTTCTTTCAAATCCTCTTCGTTGCCTTCCCTCAATATATTTGTGGACGAGAGTCATCATTTATAAGTCTGCAGGTTTGTGAATTGCAGTGCCCCTGAGCTCCATTTTTCAACTCGCTTTCTTGGGAGCTGGCCGCAAAAGCGCAGTATTGCTTCAGGCCCTATTCTCGTCCCAGGCGGCAGGCTGAGCCTGTGGTTAATTCTTCTTCCTGATGGGAAAATAGAGTGACCTCTGCCTGTCCCAAAACCTAGAGCTAGTCTCTCATTGCTTCCCCCTCTTCCCGTTCATCCTCCGGACAAATTGCAACCTGTACGGAACAGGAGGTTAAAGGTGCTGATTCTCCAAGGAGGGAGATTGCTAGTAAAGCGGCTGGAATGGCGAACCCGAGTACAAGGAGATGAGAAATGAGGTGCGATTTTGAAACCTTTCCCGATCACACGGTGTACCATCTTCTGGGTTTCTCATGCATGTTTTCGATGTAGGAAGATGCCCTTGAACCTGGAGATTTGGGACCCATGGGATGGGTACCACGCAGTATTACTTTAAAGGGTCTGCGTTTGCTCACCCAACCTCACCAAACCTCTCAGCCCCAAGAGTGTCCACCCTTATGTCTCAATCAGCTGTGGGTCTAGATATGGTCAATCCAGGTGGCATCACAGCCCCTGAACGAATTTTGTAAGAATTTCTCTCTCTTTCACTGTCTTTGTTTCACGGGTTTTTAAAAGTAATTGATTTTTATAATGGGGTTTACCTGCTTTTCACTGCTGTGATTTTGCCGCTTTACACCCACTTGACTCACTTACAGAGAGATATCAATGCATAGGTTTCAAGATTTTACTAGTCAGATATATTCTTGGGCGGTGAATAGGGGGTGTTGAGTCCAATTCATTGAGCAAGGAGTAGGTCTTGTCTATTACATATTGGGTTTATGGAACGGTATCTGAGCTAATTTGAAACCCTTGTTTTATGCATCACCCCACCTCACCTTTCCCGTTAAGCAGCCATAGTGTGTTTTCTAAACGTGTGACTCTATTCTGTTTTGTAATTCAGTTCAAGGGTAGCGGTTTTTACATTCCCTCTATAAGTGATATCTTATGATAAGTGTCTTTTTCTGTGTGACTTATTTCACTTAGAATCGTCATACCTAAATCCACTCATCATGCTGCTACTAGCCTTATGACGTTGATTTCATGGCTCAGTGATTTTCCATTGTACATAAGGACCACAACTTCTTTATCCATTTTTCTCTTTCCTGGGATATTTAAGGTGTAACCAAGTGGAGGTTCTTGTCAACAGAGCAGCCCTAAACTTTGGGGTGCCTGTGTCTTGCTGATTTTTAGTTTTCCCAATTTATACGCCCATGAGTGGAAGTGCCCTATGCTCCCTAAGCTGAGTTTTTTAGATGTTTCAGGACACACCGTGCACTTCTCCAGAGTGGCTGTTGGCAATTTACATCCTGCCCATCAGCGAAGCCAGGCTCCCGTTTCTCCATGGCCTGTCCTGCATTTCTGGTTTTGACAGTTTAATCAGCATGGCCCTTTTGACCGATGGGAAGCGTGACTTCTTTGTAGCGCTGATTTGCCTTTCCAGGGTGCTTGGTTGGCCAAAAAGGGCGTATGCGTTTTTTCCTGAATATATTCAGGAAAAAACGCATACGCCCTTTATGGCCAAGGGCATCATTGTCGAGGTTTTGCCGCTTTTCCTGTGCTTTAAAGGCGATTCGAATCTCCCTCCTGAAATCTGTTTCCTGCAATTCTGCCTTTCTTTCAAATCCTCTTCGTTGCCTTCCCTCAATATATTTGTGGACGAGAGTCATCATTTATAAGTCTGCAGGTTTGTGAATTGCAGTGCCCCTGAGCTCCATTTTTCAACTCGCTTTCTTGGGAGCTGGCCGCAAAAGCGCAGTATTGCTTCAGGCCCTATTCTCGTCCCAGGCGGCAGGCTGAGCCTGTGGTTAATTCTTCTTCCTGATGGGAAAATAGAGTGACCTCTGCCTGTCCCAAAACCTAGAGCTAGTCTCTCATTGCTTCCCCCTCTTCCCGTTCATCCTCCGGACAAATTGCAACCTGTACGGAACAGGAGGTTAAAGGTGCTGATTCTCCAAGGAGGGAGATTGCTAGTAAAGCGGCTGGAATGGCGAACCCGAGTACAAGGAGATGAGAAATGAGGTGCGATTTTGAAACCTTTCCCGATCACACGGTGTACCATCTTCTGGGTTTCTCATGCATGTTTTCGATGTAGGAAGATGCCCTTGAACCTGGAGATTTGGGACCCATGGGATGGGTACCACGCAGTATTACTTTAAAGGGTCTGCGTTTGCTCACCCAACCTCACCAAACCTCTCAGCCCCAAGAGTGTCCACCCTTATGTCTCAATCAGCTGTGGGTCTAGATATGGTCAATCCAGGTGGCATCACAGCCCCTGAACGAATTTTGTAAGAATTTCTCTCTCTTTCACTGTCTTTGTTTCACGGGTTTTTAAAAGTAATTGATTTTTATAATGGGGTTTACCTGCTTTTCACTGCTGTGATTTTGCCGCTTTACACCCACTTGACTCACTTACAGAGAGATATCAATGCATAGGTTTCAAGATTTTACTAGTCAGATATATTCTTGGGCGGTGAATAGGGGGTGTTGAGTCCAATTCATTGAGCAAGGAGTAGGTCTTGTCTATTACATATTGGGTTTATGGAACGGTATCTGAGCTAATTTGAAACCCTTGTTTTATGCATCACCCCACCTCACCTTTCCCGTTAAGCAGCCATAGTGTGTTTTCTAAACGTGTGACTCTATTCTGTTTTGTAATTCAGTTCAAGGGTAGCGGTTTTTACATTCCCTCTATAAGTGATATCTTATGATAAGTGTCTTTTTCTGTGTGACTTATTTCACTTAGAATCGTCGTACCTAAATCCACTCATCATGCTGCTACTAGCCTTATGACGTTGATTTCATGGCTCAGTGATTTTCCATTGTACATAAGGACCACAACTTCTTTATCCATTTTTCTCTTTCCTGGGATATTTAAGGTGTAACCAAGTGGAGGTTCTTGTCAACAGAGCAGCCCTAAACTTTTGGGTGCCTGTGTCTTGCTGATTTTTAGTTTTCCCAATTTATACGCCCATGAGTGGAAGTGCCCTATGCTCCCTAAGCTGAGTTTTTTAGATGTTTCAGGACACACCGTGCACTTCTCCAGAGTGGCTGTTGGCAATTTACATCCTGCCCATCAGCGAAGCCAGGCTCCCGTTTCTCCATGGCCTGTCCTGCATTTCTGGTTTTGACAGTTTAATCAGCATGGCCCTTTTGACCGATGGGAAGCGTGACTTCTTTGTAGCGCTGATTTGCCTTTCCAGGGTGCTTGGTTGGCCAAAAAGGGCGTATGCATTTTTTCCTGAATATATTCAGGAAAAAACGCATACGCCCTTTATGGCCAAGGGCATCATTGTCGAGGTTTTGCCGCTTTTCCTGTGCTTTAAAGGCGATTCGAATCTCCCTCCTGAAATCTGTTTCCTGCAATTCTGCCTTTCTTTCAAATCCTCTTCGTTGCCTTCCCTCAATATATTTGTGGATGAGAGTCATCATTTATAAGTCTGCAGGTTTGTGAATTGCAGTGCCCCTGAGCTCCATTTTTCAACTCGCTTTCTTGGGAGCTGGCCGCAAAAGCGCAGTATTGCTTCAGGCCCTATTCTCGTCCCAGGCGGCAGGCTGAGCCTGTGGTTAATTCTTCTTCCTGATGGGAAAATAGAGTGACCTCTGCCTGTCCCAAAACCTAGAGCTAGTCTCTCATTGCTTCCCCCTCTTCCCGTTCATCCTCCGGACAAATTGCAACCTGTACGGAACAGGAGGTTAAAGGTGCTGATTCTCCAAGGAGGGAGATTGCTAGTAAAGCGGCTGGAATGGCGAACCCGAGTACAAAGAGATGAGAAATGAGGTGCGATTTTGAAACCTTTCCCGATCACACGGTGTACCATCTTCTGGGTTTCTCATGCATGTTTTCGATGTAGGAAGATGCCCTTGAACCTGGAGATTTGGGACCCATGGGATGGGTACCACGCAGTATTACTTTAAAGCGTCTGCGTTTGCTCACCCAACCTCACCAAACCTCTCAGCCCCAAGAGTGTCCACCCTTATGTCTCAATCAGCTGTGGGTCTAGATATGGTCAATCCAGGTGGCATCACAGCCGCTGAACGAATTTTGTAAGAATTTCTCTCTCTTTCACTGTCTTTGTTTCACGGGTTTTTAAAAGTAATTGATTTTTATAATGGGGTTTACCTGCTTTTCACTGCTGTGATTTTGCCGCTTTACACCCACTTGACTCACTTACAGAGAGATATCAATGCATAGGTTTCAAGATTTTACTAGTCAGATATATTCTTGGGCGGTGAATAGGGGGTGTTGAGTCCAATTCATTGAGCAAGGAGTAGGTCTTGTCTATTACATATTGGGTTTATGGAACGGTATCTGAGCTAATTTGAAACCCTTGTTTTATGCATCACCCCACCTCACCTTTCCCGTTAAGCAGCCATAGTGTGTTTTCTAAACGTGTGACTCTATTCTGTTTTGTAATTCAGTTCAAGGGTAGCGGTTTTACATTCCCTCTATAAGTGATATCTTATGATAAGTGTCTTTTTCTGTGTGACTTATTTCACTTAGAATCGTCGTACCTAAATCCACTCATCATGCTGCTACTAGCCTTATGACGTTGATTTCATGGCTCAGTGATTTTCCATTGTACATAAGGACCACAACTTCTTTATCCATTTTTCTCTTTCCTGGGATATTTAAGGTGTAACCAAGTGGAGGTTCTTGTCAACAGAGCAGCCCTAAACTTTGGGGTGCCTGTGTCTTGCTGATTTTTAGTTTTCCCAATTTATACGCCCATGAGTGGAAGTGCCCTATGCTCCCTAAGCTGAGTTTTTTAGATGTTTCAGGACACACCGTGCACTTCTCCAGAGTGGCTGTTGGCAATTTACATCCCGCCCATCAGCATAGCCAGGCTCCCGTTTCTCCATGGCCTGTCCTGCATTACTGGTTTTGACACTTTATTCAGCATGGCCCTTTTGACCGATGGGAAGCGAGACTTCTTTGTAGCGCTGATTTGCCGTTCCAGGTTGCTTGGTTGGCCAAAAAGGGCGTATGCGTTTTTTCCTGAATATATTCAGGAAAAAACGCATACGCCCTTTTTGGCCAAGGGCATCATTGTCGAGGTTTTGCCGCTTTTCCTGTGCTTTAAAGGCGATTCGAATCTCCCTCCTGAAATCTGTTTCCTGCAATTCTGCCTTTCTTTCAAATCCTCTTCGTTGCCTTCCCTCAATATATTTGTGGACGAGAGTCATCATTTATAAGTCTGCAGGTTTGTGAATTGCAGTGCCCCTGAGCTCCATTTTTCAACTCGCTTTCTTGGGAGCTGGCCGCAAAAGCGCAGTATTGCTTCAGGCCCTATTCTCGTCCCAGGCGGCAGGCTGAGCCTGTGGTTAATTCTTCTTCCTGATGGGAAAATAGAGTGACCTCTGCCTGTCCCAAAACCTAGAGCTAGTCTCTCATTGCTTCCCCCTCTTCCCGTTCATCCTCCGGACAAATTGCAACCTGTACGGAACAGGAGGTTAAAGGTGCTGATTCTCCAAGGAGGGAGATTGCTAGTAAAGCGGCTGGAATGGCGAACCCGAGTACAAGGAGATGAGAAATGAGGTGCGATTTTGAAACCTTTCCCGATCACACGGTGTACCATCTTCTGGGTTTCTCATGCATGTTTTCGATGTAGGAAGATGCCCTTGAACCTGGAGATTTGGGACCCATGGGATGGGTACCACGCAGTATTACTTTAAAGGGTCTGCGTTTGCTCACCCAACCTCACCAAACCTCTCAGCCCCAAGAGTGTCCACCCTTATGTCTCAATCAGCTGTGGGTCTAGATATGGTCAATCCAGGTGGCATCACAGCCCCTGAACGAATTTTGTAAGAATTTCTCTCTCTTTCACTGTCTTTGTTTCACGGGTTTTTAAAAGTAATTGATTTTTATAATGGGGTTTACCTGCTTTTCACTGCTGTGATTTTGCCGCTTTACACCCACTTGACTCACTTACAGAGAGATATCAATGCATAGGTTTCAAGATTTTACTAGTCAGATATATTCTTGGGCGGTGAATAGGGGGTGTTGAGTCCAATTCATTGAGCAAGGAGTAGGTCTTGTCTATTACATATTGGGTTTATGGAACGGTATCTGAGCTAATTTGAAACCCTTGTTTTATGCATCACCCCACCTCACCTTTCCCGTTAAGCAGCCATAGTGTGTTTTCTAAACGTGTGACTCTATTCTGTTTTGTAATTCAGTTCAAGGGTAGCGGTTTTTACATTCCCTCTATAAGTGATATCTTATGATAAGTGTCTTTTTCTGTGTGACTTATTTCACTTAGAATCGTCATACCTAAATCCACTCATCATGCTGCTACTAGCCTTATGACGTTGATTTCATGGCTCAGTGATTTTCCATTGTACATAAGGACCACAACTTCTTTATCCATTTTTCTCTTTCCTGGGATATTTAAGGTGTAACCAAGTGGAGGTTCTTGTCAACAGAGCAGCCCTAAACTTTGGGGTGCCTGTGTCTTGCTGATTTTTAGTTTTCCCAATTTATACGCCCATGAGTGGAAGTGCCCTATGCTCCCTAAGCTGAGTTTTTTAGATGTTTCAGGACACACCGTGCACTTCTCCAGAGTGGCTGTTGGCAATTTACATCCTGCCCATCAGCGAAGCCAGGCTCCCGTTTCTCCATGGCCTGTCCTGCATTTCTGGTTTTGACAGTTTAATCAGCATGGCCCTTTTGACCGATGGGAAGCGTGACTTCTTTGTAGCGCTGATTTGCCTTTCCAGGGTGCTTGGTTGGCCAAAAAGGGCGTATGCGTTTTTTCCTGAATATATTCAGGAAAAAACGCATACGCCCTTTATGGCCAAGGGCATCATTGTCGAGGTTTTGCCGCTTTTCCTGTGCTTTAAAGGCGATTCGAATCTCCCTCCTGAAATCTGTTTCCTGCAATTCTGCCTTTCTTTCAAATCCTCTTCGTTGCCTTCCCTCAATATATTTGTGGACGAGAGTCATCATTTATAAGTCTGCAGGTTTGTGAATTGCAGTGCCCCTGAGCTCCATTTTTCAACTCGCTTTCTTGGGAGCTGGCCGCAAAAGCGCAGTATTGCTTCAGGCCCTATTCTGGTCCCAGGCGGCAGGCTGAGCCTGTGGTTAATTCTTCTTCCTGATGGGAAAATAGAGTGACCTCTGCCTGTCCCAAAACCTAGAGCTAGTCTCTCATTGCTTCCCCCTCTTCCCGTTCATCCTCCGGACAAATTGCAACCTGTACGGAACAGGAGGTTAAAGGTGCTGATTCTCCAAGGAGGGAGATTGCTAGTAAAGCGGCTGGAATGGCGAACCCGAGTACAAGGAGATGAGAAATGAGGTGCGATTTTGAAACCTTTCCCGATCACACGGTGTACCATCTTCTGGGTTTCTCATGCATGTTTTCGATGTAGGAAGATGCCCTTGAACCTGGAGATTTGGGACCCATGGGATGGGTACCACGCAGTATTACTTTAAAGGGTCTGCGTTTGCTCACCCAACCTCACCAAACCTCTCAGCCCCAAGAGTGTCCACCCTTATGTCTCAATCAGCTGTGGGTCTAGATATGGTCAATCCAGGTGGCATCACAGCCCCTGAACGAATTTTGTAAGAATTTCTCTCTCTTTCACTGTCTTTGTTTCACGGGTTTTTAAAAGTAATTGATTTTTATAATGGGGTTTACCTGCTTTTCACTGCTGTGATTTTGCCGCTTTACACCCACTTGACTCACTTACAGAGAGATATCAATGCATAGGTTTCAAGATTTTACTAGTCAGATATATTCTTGGGCGGTGAATAGGGGGTGTTGAGTCCAATTCATTGAGCAAGGAGTAGGTCTTGTCTATTACATATTGGGTTTATGGAACGGTATCTGAGCTAATTTGAAACCCTTGTTTTATGCATCACCCCACCTCACCTTTCCCGTTAAGCAGCCATAGTGTGTTTTCTAAACGTGTGACTCTATTCTGTTTTGTAATTCAGTTCAAGGGTAGCGGTTTTTACATTCCCTCTATAAGTGATATCTTATGATAAGTGTCTTTTTCTGTGTGACTTATTTCACTTAGAATCGTCGTACCTAAATCCACTCATCATGCTGCTACTAGCCTTATGACGTTGATTTCATGGCTCAGTGATTTTCCATTGTACATAAGGACCACAACTTCTTTATCCATTTTTCTCTTTCCTGGGATATTTAAGGTGTAACCAAGTGGAGGTTCTTGTCAACAGAGCAGCCCTAAACTTTGGGGTGCCTGTGTCTTGCTGATTTTTAGTTTTCCCAATTTATACGCCCATGAGTGGAAGTGCCCTATGCTCCCTAAGCTGAGTTTTTTAGATGTTTCAGGACACACCGTGCACTTCTCCAGAGTGGCTGTTGGCAATTTACATCCTGCCCATCAGCGAAGCCAGGCTCCCGTTTCTCCATGGCCTGTCCTGCATTTCTGGTTTTGACAGTTTAATCAGCATGGCCCTTTTGACCGATGGGAAGCGTGACTTCTTTGTAGCGCTGATTTGCCTTTCCAGGGTGCTTGGTTGGCCAAAAAGGGCGTATGCGTTTTTTCCTGAATATATTCAGGAAAAAACGCATACGCCCTTTATGGCCAAGGGCATCATTGTCGAGGTTTTGCCGCTTTTCCTGTGCTTTAAAGGCGATTCGAATCTCCCTCCTGAAATCTGTTTCCTGCAATTCTGCCTTTCTTTCAAATCCTCTTCGTTGCCTTCCCTCAATATATTTGTGGACGAGAGTCATCATTTATAAGTCTGCAGGTTTGTGAATTGCAGTGCCCCTGAGCTCCATTTTTCAACTCGCTTTCTTGGGAGCTGGCCGCAAAAGCGCAGTATTGCTTCAGGCCCTATTCTGGTCCCAGGCGGCAGGCTGAGCCTGTGGTTAATTCTTCTTCCTGATGGGAAAATAGAGTGACCTCTGCCTGTCCCAAAACCTAGAGCTAGTCTCTCATTGCTTCCCCCTCTTCCCGTTCATCCTCCGGACAAATTGCAACCTGTACGGAACAGGAGGTTAAAGGTGCTGATTCTCCAAGGAGGGAGATTGCTAGTAAAGCGGCTGGAATGGCGAACCCGAGTACAAGGAGATGAGAAATGAGGTGCGATTTTGAAACCTTTCCCGATCACACGGTGTACCATCTTCTGGGTTTCTCATGCATGTTTTCGATGTAGGAAGATGCCCTTGAACCTGGAGATTTGGGACCCATGGGATGGGTACCACGCAGTATTACTTTAAAGGGTCTGCGTTTGCTCACCCAACCTCACCAAACCTCTCAGCCCCAAGAGTGTCCACCCTTATGTCTCAATCAGCTGTGGGTCTAGATATGGTCAATCCAGGTGGCATCACAGCCCCTGAACGAATTTTGTAAGAATTTCTCTCTCTTTCACTGTCTTTGTTTCACGGGTTTTTAAAAGTAATTGATTTTTATAATGGGGTTTACCTGCTTTTCACTGCTGTGATTTTGCCGCTTTACACCCACTTGACTCACTTACAGAGAGATATCAATGCATAGGTTTCAAGATTTTACTAGTCAGATATATTCTTGGGCGGTGAATAGGGGGTGTTGAGTCCAATTCATTGAGCAAGGAGTAGGTCTTGTCTATTACATATTGGGTTTATGGAACGGTATCTGAGCTAATTTGAAACCCTTGTTTTATGCATCACCCCACCTCACCTTTCCCGTTAAGCAGCCATAGTGTGTTTTCTAAACGTGTGACTCTATTCTGTTTTGTAATTCAGTTCAAGGGTAGCGGTTTTTACATTCCCTCTATAAGTGATATCTTATGATAAGTGTCTTTTTCTGTGTGACTTATTTCACTTAGAATCGTCGTACCTAAATCCACTCATCATGCTGCTACTAGCCTTATGACGTTGATTTCATGGCTCAGTGATTTTCCATTGTACATAAGGACCACAACTTCTTTATCCATTTTTCTCTTTCCTGGGATATTTAAGGTGTAACCAAGTGGAGGTTCTTGTCAACAGAGCAGCCCTAAACTTTGGGGTGCCTGTGTCTTGCTGATTTTTAGTTTTCCCAATTTATACGCCCATGAGTGGAAGTGCCCTATGCTCCCTAAGCTGAGTTTTTTAGATGTTTCAGGACACACCGTGCACTTCTCCAGAGTGGCTGTTGGCAATTTACATCCCGCCCATCAGCATAGCCAGGCTCCCGTTTCTCCATGGCCTGTCCTGCATTACTGGTTTTGACACTTTATTCAGCATGGCCCTTTTGACCGATGGGAAGCGAGACTTCTTTGTAGCGCTGATTTGCCTTTCCAGGTTGCTTGGTTGGCCAAAAAGGGCGTATGCGTTTTTTCCTGAATATATTCAGGAAAAAACGCATACGCCCTTTTTGGCCAAGGGCATCATTGTCGAGGTTTTGCCGCTTTTCCTGTGCTTTAAAGGCGATTCGAATCTCCCTCCTGAAATCTGTTTCCTGCAATTCTGCCTTTCTTTCAAATCCTCTTCGTTGCCTTCCCTCAATATATTTGTGGACGAGAGTCATCATTTATAAGTCTGCAGGTTTGTGAATTGCAGTGCCCCTGAGCTCCATTTTTCAACTCGCTTTCTTGGGAGCTGGCCGCAAAAGCGCAGTATTGCTTCAGGCCCTATTCTCGTCCCAGGCGGCAGGCTGAGCCTGTGGTTAATTCTTCTTCCTGATGGGAAAATAGAGTGACCTCTGCCTGTCCCAAAACCTAGAGCTAGTCTCTCATTGCTTCCCCCTCTTCCCGTTCATCCTCCGGACAAATTGCAACCTGTACGGAACAGGAGGTTAAAGGTGCTGATTCTCCAAGGAGGGAGATTGCTAGTAAAGCGGCTGGAATGGCGAACCCGAGTACAAGGAGATGAGAAATGAGGTGCGATTTTGAAACCTTTCCCGATCACACGGTGTACCATCTTCTGGGTTTCTCATGCATGTTTTCGATGTAGGAAGATGCCCTTGAACCTGGAGATTTGGGACCCATGGGATGGGTACCACGCAGTATTACTTTAAAGGGTCTGCGTTTGCTCACCCAACCTCACCAAACCTCTCAGCCCCAAGAGTGTCCACCCTTATGTCTCAATCAGCTGTGGGTCTAGATATGGTCAATCCAGGTGGCATCACAGCCCCTGAACGAATTTTGTAAGAATTTCTCTCTCTTTCACTGTCTTTGTTTCACGGGTTTTTAAAAGTAATTGATTTTTATAATGGGGTTTACCTGCTTTTCACTGCTGTGATTTTGCCGCTTTACACCCACTTGACTCACTTACAGAGAGATATCAATGCATAGGTTTCAAGATTTTCCTAGTCAGATATATTCTTGGGCGGTGAATAGGGGGTGTTGAGTCCAATTCATTGAGCAAGGAGTAGGTCTTGTCTATTACATATTGGGTTTATGGAACGGTATCTGAGCTAATTTGAAACCCTTGTTTTATGCATCACCCCACCTCACCTTTCCCGTTAAGCAGCCATAGTGTGTTTTCTAAACGTGTGACTCTATTCTGTTTTGTAATTCAATTCAAGGGTAGCGGTTTTTACATTCCCTCTATAAGTGATATCTTATGATAAGTGTCTTTTTCTGTGTGACTTATTTCACTTAGAATCGTCGTACCTAAATCCACTCATCATGCTGCTACTAGCCTTATGACGTTGATTTCATGGCTCAGTGATTTTCCATTGTACATAAGGACCACAACTTCTTTATCCATTTTTCTCTTTCCTGGGATATTTAAGGTGTAACCAAGTGGAGGTTCTTGTCAACAGAGCAGCCCTAAACTTTGGGGTGCCTGTGTCTTGCTGATTTTTAGTTTTCCCAATTTATACGCCCATGAGTGGAAGTGCCCTATGCTCCCTAAGCTGAGTTTTTTAGATGTTTCAGGACACACCGTGCACTTCTCCAGAGTGGCTGTTGGCAATTTACATCCCGCCCATCAGCATAGCCAGGCTCCCGTTTCTCCATGGCCTGTCCTGCATTACTGGTTTTGACACTTTATTCAGCATGGCCCTTTTGACCGATGGGAAGCGAGACTTCTTTGTAGCGCTGATTTGCCTTTCCAGGTTGCTTGGTTGGCCAAAAAGGGCGTATGCGTTTTTTCCTGAATATATTCAGGAAAAAACGCATACGCCCTTTTTGGCCAAGGGCATCATTGTCGAGGTTTTGCCGCTTTTCCTGTGCTTTAAAGGCGATTCGAATCTCCCTCCTGAAATCTGTTTCCTGCAATTCTGCCTTTCTTTCAAATCCTCTTCGTTGCCTTCCCTCAATATATTTGTGGACGAGAGTCATCATTTATAAGTCTGCAGGTTTGTGAATTGCAGTGCCCCTGAGCTCCATTTTTCAACTCGCTTTCTTGGGAGCTGGCCGCAAAAGCGCAGTATTGCTTCAGGCCCTATTCTCGTCCCAGGCGGCAGGCTGAGCCTGTGGTTAATTCTTCTTCCTGATGGGAAAATAGAGTGACCTCTGCCTGTCCCAAAACCTAGAGCTAGTCTCTCATTGCTTCCCCCTCTTCCCGTTCATCCTCCGGACAAATTGCAACCTGTACGGAACAGGAGGTTAAAGGTGCTGATTCTCCAAGGAGGGAGATTGCTAGTAAAGCGGCTGGAATGGCGAACCCGAGTACAAGGAGATGAGAAATGAGGTGCGATTTTGAAACCTTTCCCGATCACACGGTTTACCATCTTCTGGGTTTCTCATGCATGTTTTCGATGTAGGAAGATGCCCTTGAACCTGGAGATTTGGGACCCATGGGATGGGTACCACGCAGTATTACTTTAAAGGGTCTGCGTTTGCTCACCCAACCTCACCAAACCTCTCAGCCCCAAGAGTGTCCACCCTTATGTCTCAATCAGCTGTGGGTCTAGATATGGTCAATCCAGGTGGCATCACAGCCCCTGAACGAATTTTGTAAGAATTTCTCTCTCTTTCACTGTCTTTGTTTCACGGGTTTTTAAAAGTAATTGATTTTTATAATGGGGTTTACCTGCTTTTCACTGCTGTGATTTTGCCGCTTTACACCCACTTGACTCACTTACAGAGAGATATCAATGCATAGGTTTCAAGATTTTACTAGTCAGATATATTCTTGGGCGGTGAATAGGGGGTGTTGAGTCCAATTCATTGAGCAAGGAGTAGGTCTTGTCTATTACATATTGGGTTTATGGAACGGTATCTGAGCTAATTTGAAACCCTTGTTTTATGCATCACCCCACCTCACCTTTCCCGTTAAGCAGCCATAGTGTGTTTTCTAAACGTGTGACTCTATTCTGTTTTGTAATTCAGTTCAAGGGTAGCGGTTTTTACATTCCCTCTATAAGTGATATCTTATGATAAGTGTCTTTTTCTGTGTGACTTATTTCACTTAGAATCGTCATACCTAAATCCACTCATCATGCTGCTACTAGCCTTATGACGTTGATTTCATGGCTCAGTGATTTTCCATTGTACATAAGGACCACAACTTCTTTATCCATTTTTCTCTTTCCTGGGATATTTAAGGTGTAACCAAGTGGAGGTTCTTGTCAACAGAGCACCCCTAAACTTTGGGGTGCCTGTGTCTTGCTGATTTTTAGTTTTCCCAATTTATACGCCCATGAGTGGAAGTGCCCTATGCTCCCTAAGCTGAGTTTTTTAGATGTTTCAGGACACACCGTGCACTTCTCCAGAGTGGCTGTTGGCAATTTACGTCCTGCCCATCAGCGAAGCCAGGCTCCCGTTTCTCCATGGCCTGTCCTGCATTTCTGGTTTTGACAGTTTAATCAGCATGGCCCTTTTGACCGATGGGAAGCGTGACTTCTTTGTAGCGCTGATTTGCCTTTCCAGGGTGCTTGGTTGGCCAAAAAGGGCGTATGCGTTTTTTCCTGAATATATTCAGGAAAAAACGCATACGCCCTTTATGGCCAAGGGCATCATTGTCGAGGTTTTGCCGCTTTTCCTGTGCTTTAAAGGCGATTCGAATCTCCCTCCTGAAATCTGTTTCCTGCAATTCTGCCTTTCTTTCAAATCCTCTTCGTTGCCTTCCCTCAATATATTTGTGGACGAGAGTCATCATTTATAAGTCTGCAGGTTTGTGAATTGCAGTGCCCCTGAGCTCCATTTTTCAACTCGCTTTCTTGGGAGCTGGCCGCAAAAGCGCAGTATTGCTTCAGGCCCTATTCTGGTCCCAGGCGGCAGGCTGAGCCTGTGGTTAATTCTTCTTCCTGATGGGAAAATAGAGTGACCTCTGCCTGTCCCAAAACCTAGAGCTAGTCTCTCATTGCTTCCCCCTCTTCCCGTTCATCCTCCGGACAAATTGCAACCTGTACGGAACAGGAGGTTAAAGGTGCTGATTCTCCAAGGAGGGAGATTGCTAGTAAAGCGGCTGGAATGGCGAACCCGAGTACAAGGAGATGAGAAATGAGGTGCGATTTTGAAACCTTTCCCGATCACACGGTGTACCATCTTCTGGGTTTCTCATGCATGTTTTCGATGTAGGAGGATGCCCTTGAACCTGGAGATTTGGGACCCATGGGATGGGTACCACGCAGTATTACTTTAAAGGGTCTGCGTTTGCTCACCCAACCTCACCAAACCTCTCAGCCCCAAGAGTGTCCACCCTTATGTCTCAGTCAGCTGTGGGTCTAGATATGGTCAATCCAGGTGGCATCACAGCCCCTGAACGAATTTTGTAAGAATTTCTCTCTCTTTCACTGTCTTTGTTTCACGGGTTTTTAAAAGTAATTGATTTTTATAATGGGGTTTACCTGCTTTTCACTGCTGTGATTTTGCCGCTTTACACCCACTTGACTCACTTACAGAGAGATATCAATGCATAGGTTTCAAGATTTTACTAGTCAGATATATTCTTGGGCGGTGAATAGGGGGTGTTGAGTCCAATTCATTGAGCAAGGAGTAGGTCTTGTCTATTACATATTGGGTTTATGGAACGGTATCTGAGCTAATTTGAAACCCTTGTTTTATGCATCACCCCACCTCACCTTTCCCGTTAAGCAGCCATAGTGTGTTTTCTAAACGTGTGACTCTATTCTGTTTTGTAATTCAGTTCAAGGGTAGCGGTTTTTACATTCCCTCTATAAGTGATATCTTATGATAAGTGTCTTTTTCTGTGTGACTTATTTCACTTAGAATCGTCGTACCTAAATCCACTCATCATGCTGCTACTAGCCTTATGACGTTGATTTCATGGCTCAGTGATTTTCCATTGTACATAAGGACCACAACTTCTTTATCCATTTTTCTCTTTCCTGGGATATTTAAGGTGTAACCAAGTGGAGGTTCTTGTCAACAGAGCAGCCCTAAACTTTGGGGTGCCTCTGTCTTGCTGATTTTTAGTTTTCCCAATTTATACGCCCATGAGTGGAAGTGCCCTATGCTCCCTAACCTGAGTTTTTTAGATGTTTCAGGACACACCGTGCACTTCTCCAGAGTGGCTGCTGGCAATTTACATCCCGCCCATCAGCGTAGCCAGGCTCCCGTTTCTCCATGGCCTGTCCTGCATTTCTGGTTTTGACACTTTATTCAGCATGGCCCTTTTGACCGATGGGAAGCGAGACTTCTTTGTAGCGCTGATTTGCCTTTCCAGGTTGCTTGGTTGGCCAAAAAGGGCGTATGCATTTTTTCCTGAATATATTCAGGAAAAAACGCATACGCCCTTTTTGGCCAAGGGCGTCATTGTCGAGGTTTTGACGCTTTTCCTGTGCTTTAAAGGCGATTCGAATCTCCCTCCTGAAATCTGTTTCCTGCAATTCTGCCTTTCTTTCAAATCCTCTTCGTTGCCTTCCCTCAATATATTTGTGGACGAGAGTCATCATTTATAAGTATGCAGGTTTGTGAATTGCAGTGCCCCTGAGCTCCATTTTTCAACTCGCTTTCTTGGGAGCTGGCCGCAAAAGCGCAGTATTGCTTCAGGCCCTATTCTCGTCCCAGGCGGCAGGCTGAGCCTGTGGTTAATTCTTCTTCCTGATGGGAAAATAGAGTGACCTCTGCCTGTCCCAAAACCTAGAGCTAGTCTCTCATTGCTTCCCCCTCTTCCCGTTCATCCTCCGGACAAATTGCAACCTGTACGGAACAGGAGGTTAAAGGTGCTGATTCTCCAAGGAGGGAGATTGCTAGTAAAGCGGCTGGAATGGCGAACCCGAGTACAAGGAGATGAGAAATGAGGTGCGATTTTGAAACCTTTCCCGATCACACGGTGTACCATCTTCTGGGTTTCTCATGCATGTTTTCGATGTAGGAAGATGCCCTTGAACCTGGAGATTTGGGACCCATGGGATGGGTACCACGCAGTATTACTTTAAAGGGTCTGCGTTTGCTCACCCAACCTCACCAAACCTCTCAGCCCCAAGAGTGTCCACCCTTATGTCTTAATCAGCTGTGGGGCTAGATATGGTCAATCCAGGTGGCATCACAGCTCCTGAACGAATTTTGTAAGAATTTCTCTCTCTTTCACTGTCTTTGTTTCACGGGTTTTTAAAAGTAATTGATTTTTATAATGGGGTTTACCTGCTTTTCACTGCTGTGATTTTGCCGCTTTACACCCACTTGACTCACTTACAGAGAGATATCAATGCATAGGTTTCAAGATTTTACTAGTCAGATATATTCTTGGGCGGTGAATAGGGGGTGTTGAGTCCAATTCATTGAGCAAGGAGTAGGGCTTGTCTATTACATATTGGGTTTATGGAACGGTATCTGAGCTAATTTGAATCCCTTGTTTTATGCATCACCCCACCTCACCTTTCCCGTTAAGCAGCCATAGTGTGTTTTCTAAACGTGTGACTCTATTCTGTTTTGTAATTCAGTTCAAGGGTAGCGGTTTTTACATTCCCTCTATAAGTGATATCTTATGATAAGTGTCTTTTTCTGTGTGACTTATTTCACTTAGAATCGTCGTACCTAAATCCACTCATCATGCTGCTACTAGCCTTATGACGTTGATTTCATGGCTCAGTGATTTTCCATTGTACATAAGGAGCACAACTTCTTTATCCATTTTTCTCTTTCCTGGGATATTTAAGGTGTAACCAAGTGGAGGTTCTTGTCAACAGAGCAGCCCTAAACTTTGGGGTGCCTGTGTCTTGCTGATTTTTAGTTTTCCCAATTTATACGCCCATGAGTGGAAGTGCGCTATGCTCCCTAAGCTGAGTTTTTTAGATGTTTCAGGACACACCGTGCACTTCTCCAGAGTGGCTGTTGGCAATTTACATCCCGCCCATCAGCGTAGCCAGGCTCCCGTTTCTCCATGGCCTGTCCTGCATTACTGGTTTTGACAGTTTATTCAGCATGGCCCTTTTGACCGATGGGAAGCGAGACTTCTTTGTAGCGCTGATTTGCCTTTCCAGGTTGCTTGCTTGGCCAAACAGGGCGTATGCGTTTTTTCCTGAATATATTCAGGAAAAAACGCATACGCCCTTTTTGGCCAAGGGCATCATTGTCGAGGTTTTGCCGCTTTTCCTGTGCTTTAAAGGCGATTCGAATCTCCCTCCTGAAATCTGTTTCCTGCAATTCTGCCTTTCTTTCAAATCCTCTTCGTTGCCTTCCCTCAATATATTTGTGGACGAGAGTCATCATTTATAAGTCTGCAGGTTTGTGAATTGCAGTGCCCCTGAGCTCCATTTTTCAACTCGCTTTCTTGGGAGCTGGCCGCAAAAGCGCAGTATTGCTTCAGGCCCTATTCTCGTCCCAGGCGGCAGGCTGAGCCTGTGGTTAATTCTTCTTCCTGATGGGAAAATAGAGTGACCTCTGCCTGTCCCAAAACCTAGAGCTAGTCTCTCATTGCTTCCCCCTCTTCCCGTTCATCCTCCGGACAAATTGCAACCTGTACGGAACAGGAGGTTAAAGGTGCTGATTCTCCAAGGAGGGAGATTGCTAGTAAAGCGGCTGGAATGGCGAACCCGAGTACAAGGAGATGAGAAATGAGGTGCGATTTTGAAACCTTTCCCGATCACACGGTGTACCATCTTCTGGGTTTCTCATGCATGTTTTCGATGTAGGAAGATGCCCTTGAACCTGGAGATTTGGGACCCATGGGATGGGTACCACGCAGTATTACTTTAAAGGGTCTGCGTTTGCTCACCCAACCTCACCAAACCTCTCAGCCCCAAGAGTGTCCACCCTTATGTCTCAATCAGCTGTGGGTCTAGATATGGTCAATCCAGGTGGCATCACAGCTCCTGAACGAATTTTGTAAGAATTTCTCTCTCTTTCACTGTCTTTGTTTCACGGGTTTTTAAAAGTAATTGATTTTTATAATGGGGTTTACCTGCTTTTCACTGCTGTGATTTTGCCGCTTTACACCCACTTGACTCACTTACAGAGAGATATCAATGCATAGGTTTCAAGATTCTTACTAGGCAGATATATTCTTGGGCGGTGAATAGGGGGTGTTGAGTCCAATTCACTGAGCAAGGAGTAGGTCTTGTCTATTACCTATTGGGTTTATGGAACGGTATCTGAGCTAATTTGAAACCCTTGTTTTATGCATCACCCCACCTCACCTTTCCCGTTAAGCAGCCATAGTGTGTTTTCTAAACGTGTGACTCTATTCTGTTTTGTAATTCAGTTCAAGGGTAGCGGTTTTTACATTCCCTCTATAAGTGATATCTTATGATAAGTGTCTTTTTCTGTGTGACTTATTTCACTTAGAATCGTCGTACCTAAATCCTCTCATCATGCTGCTACTAGCCTTATGACGTTGATTTCATGGCTCAGTGATTTTCCATTGTACATAAGGACCACAACTTCTTTATCCATTTTTCTCTTTCCTGGGATATTTAAGGTGTAACCAAGTGGAGGTTCTTGTCAACAGAGCAGCCCTAAACTTTGGGGTGCCTCTGTCTTGCTGATTTTTAGTTTTCCCAATTTATACGCCCATGAGTGGAAGTGCCCTATGCTCCCTAACCTGAGTTTTTTAGATGTTTCAGGACACACCGTGCACTTCTCCAGAGTGGCTGTTGGCAATTTACATCCCGCCCATCAGCGTAGCCAGGCTCCCGTTTCTCCATGGCCTGTCCTGCATTTCTGGTTTTGACACTTTATTCAGCATGACCCTTTTGACCGATGGGAAGCGAGACTTCTTTGTAGCGCTGATTTGCCTTTCCAGGTTGCTTGGTTGGCCAAAAAGGGCGTATGCGTTTTTTCCTGAATTTATTCAGGAAAAAACGCATACGCCCTTTATGGCCAAGGGCATCATTGTCGAGGTTTTGCCGCTTTTCCTGTGCTTTAAAGGCGATTCGAATCTCCCTCCTGAAATCTGTTTCCTGCAATTCTGCCTTTCTTTCAAATCCTCTTCGTTGCCTTCCCTCAATATATTTGTGGACGAGAGTCATCATTTATAAGTCTGCAGGTTTGTGAATTGCAGTGCCCCTGAGCTCCATTTTTCAACTCGCTTTCTTGGGAGCTGGCCGCAAAAGCGCAGTATTGCTTCAGGCCCTATTCTCGTCCCAGGCGGCAGGCTGAGCCTGTGGTTAATTCTTCTTCCTGATGGGAAAATAGAGTGACCTCTGCCTGTCCCAAAACCTAGAGCTAGTCTCTCATTGCTTCCCCCTCTTCCCGTTCATCCTCCGGACAAATTGCAACCTGTACGGAACAGGAGGTTAAAGGTGCTGATTCTCCAAGGAGGGAGATTGCTAGTAAAGCGGCTGGAATGGCGAACCCGAGTACAAGGAGATGAGAAATGAGGTGCGATTTTGAAACCTTTCCCTATCACACGGTGTACCATCTTCTGGGTTTCTCATGCATGTTTTCGATGTAGGAAGATGCCCTTGAACCTGGAGATTTGGGACCCATGGGATGGGTACCACGCAGTATTACTTTAAAGGGTCTGCGTTTGCTCACCCAACCTCACCAAACCTCTCAGCCCCAAGAGTGTCCACCCTTATGTCTCAGTCAGCTGTGGGTCTAGATATGGTCAATCCAGGTGGCATCACAGCTCCTGAACGAATTTTGTAAGAATTTCTCTCTCTTTCACTGTCTTTGTTTCACGGGTTTTTAAAAGTAATTGATTTTTATAATGGGGTTTACCTGCTTTTCACTGCTGTGATTTTGCCGCTTTACACCCACTTGACTCACTTACAGAGAGATATCAATGCATAGGTTTCAAGATTCTTACTAGGCAGATATATTCTTGGGCGGTGAATAGGGGGTGTTGAGTCCAATTCACTGAGCAAGGAGTAGGTCTTGTCTATTACCTATTGGGTTTATGGAACGGTATCTGAGCTAATTTGAAACCCTTGTTTTATGCATCACCCCACCTCACCTTTCCCGTTAAGCAGCCATAGTGTGTTTTCTAAACGTGTGACTCTATTCTGTTTTGTAATTCAGTTCAAGGGTAGCGGTTTTTACATTCCCTCTATAAGTGATATCTTATGATAAGTGTCTTTTTCTGTGTGACTTATTTCACTTAGAATCGTCGTACCTAAATCCACTCATCATGCTGCTACTAGCCTTATGACGTTGATTTCATGGCTCAGTGATTTTCCATTGTACATAAGGACCACAACTTCTTTATCCATTTTTCTCTTTCCTGGGATATTTAAGGTGTAACCAAGTGGAGGTTCTTGTCAACAGAGCAGCCCTAAACTTTGGGGTGCCTCTGTCTTGCTGATTTTTAGTTTTCCCAATTTATACGCCCATGAGTGGAAGTGCCCTATGCTCCCTAACCTGAGTTTTTTAGATGTTTCAGGACACACCGTGCACTTCTCCAGTGTGGCTGTTGGCAATTTACATCCCGCCCATCAGCGTAGCCAGGCTCCCGTTTCTCCATGGCCTGTCCTGCATTTCTGGTTTTGACACTTTATTCAGCATGGCCCTTTTGACCGATGGGAAGCGAGACTTCTTTGTAGCGCTGATTTGCCTTTCCAGGTTGCTTGGTTGGCCAAAAAGGGCGTATGCGTTTTTTCCTGAATATATTCAGGAAAAAACGCATACGCCCTTTATGGCCAAGGGCATCATTGTCGAGGTTTTGCCGCTTTTCCTGTGCTTTAAAGGCGATTCGAATCTCCCTCCTGAAATCTGTTTCCTGCAATTCTGCCTTTCTTTCAAATCCTCTTCGTTGCCTTCCCTCAATATATTTGTGGACGAGAGTCATCATTTATAAGTCTGCAGGTTTGTGAATTGCAGTGCCCCTGAGCTCCATTTTTCAACTCGCTTTCTTGGGAGCTGGCCGCAAAAGCGCAGTATTGCTTCAGGCCCTATTCTCGTCCCAGGCGGCAGGCTGAGCCTGTGGTTAATTCTTCTTCCTGATGGGAAAATAGAGTGACCTCTGCCTGTCCCAAAACCTAGAGCTAGTCTCTCATTGCTTCCCCCTCTTCCCGTTCATCCTCCGGACAAATTGCAACCTGTACGGAACAGGAGGTTAAAGGTGCTGATTCTCCAAGGAGGGAGATTGCTAGTAAAGCGGCTGGAATGGCGAACCCGAGTACAAGGAGATGAGAAATGAGGTGCGATTTTGAAACCATTCCCGATCACACGGTGTACCATCTTCTGGGTTTCTCATGCATGTTTTCGATGTAGGAAGATGCCCTTGAACCTGGAGATTTAGGACCCATGGGATGGGTACCACGCAGTATTACTTTAAAGGGTCTGCGTTTGCTCACCCAACCTCACCAAACCTCTCAGCCCCAAGAGTGTCCACCCTTATGTCTCAGTCAGCTGTGGGTCTAGATATGGTCAATCCAGGTGGCATCACAGCCCCTGAACGAATTTTGTAAGAATTTCTCTCTCTTTCACTGTCTTTGTTTCACGGGTTTTTAAAAGTAATTGATTTTTATAATGGGGTTTACCTGCTTTTCACTGCTGTGATTTTGCCGCTTTACACCCACTTGACTCACTTACAGAGAGATATCAATGCATAGGTTTCAAGATTTTACTAGTCAGATATATTCTTGGGCGGTGAATAGGGGGTGTTGAGTCCAATTCATTGAGCAAGGAGTAGGTCTTGTCTATTACATATTGGGTTTATGGAACGGTATCTGAGCTAATTTGAAACCCTTGTTTTATGCATCACCCCACCTCACCTTTCCCGTTAAGCAGCCATAGTGTGTTTTCTAAACGTGTGACTCTATTCTGTTTTGTAATTCAGTTCAAGGGTAGCGGTTTTTACATTCCCTCTATAAGTGATATCTTATGATAAGTGTCTTTTTCTGTGTGACTTATTTCACTTAGAATCGTCGTACCTAAATCCACTCATCATGCTGCTACTAGCCTTATGACGTTGATTTCATGGCTCAGTGATTTTCCATTGTACATAAGGACCACAACTTCTTTATCCATTTTTCTCTTTCCTGGGATATTTAAGGTGTAACCAAGTGGAGGTTCTTGTCAACAGAGCAGCCCTAAACTTTGGGGTGCCTGTGTCTTGCTGATTTTTAGTTTTCCCAATTTATACGCCCATGAGTGGAAGTGCCCTATGCTCCCTAAGCTGAGTTTTTTAGATGTTTCAGGACACACCGTGCACTTCTCCAGAGTGGCTGTTGGCAATTTACATCCTGCCCATCAGCGAAGCCAGGCTCCCGTTTCTCCATGGCCTGTCCTGCATTTCTGGTTTTGACAGTTTAATCAGCATGGCCCTTTTGACCGATGGGAAGCGTGACTTCTTTGTAGCGCTGATTTGCCTTTCCAGGGTGCTTGGTTGGCCAAAAAGGGCGTATGCGTTTTTTCCTGAATATATTTAGGAAAAAAAGCATACGCCCTTTATGGCCAAGGGCATCATTGTCGAGGTTTTGCCGCTTTTCCTGTGCTTTAAAGGCGATTCGAATCTCCCTCCTGAAATCTGTTTCCTGCAATTCTGCCTTTCTTTCAAATCCTCTTCGTTGCCTTCCCTCAATATATTTGTGGACGAGAGTCATCATTTATAAGTCGGCAGGTTTGTGAATTGCAGTGCCCCTGAGCTCCACTTTTCAACTCGCTTTCTTGGGAGCTGGCCGCAAAAGCGCAGTATTGCTTCAGGCCCTATTCTCGTCCCAGGCGGCAGGCTGAGCCTGTGGTTAATTCTTCTTCCTGATGGGAAAATAGAGTGACCTCTGCCTGTCCCAAAACCTAGAGCTAGTCTCTCATTGCTTCCCCCTCTTCCCGTTCATCCTCCGGACAAATTGCAACCTGTACGGAACAGGAGGTTAAAGGTGCTGATTCTCCAAGGAGGGAGATTGCTAGTAAAGCGGCTGGAATGGCGAACCCGAGTACAAGGAGATGAGAAATGAGGTGCGATTTTGAAACCTTTCCCGATCACACGGTGTACCATCTTCTGGGTTTCTCATGCATGTTTTCGATGTAGGAAGATGCCCTTGAACCTGGAGATTTGGGACCCATGGGATGGGTACCACGCAGTATTACTTTAAAGGGTCTGCGTTTGCTCACCCAACCTCACCAAACCTCTCAGCCCCAAGAGTGTCCACCCTTATGTCTCAATCAGCTGTGGGGCTAGATATGGTCAATCCAGGTGGCATCACAGCCCCTGAACGAATTTTGTAAGAATTTCTCTCTCTTTCACTGTCTTTGTTTCACGGGTTTTTAAAAGTAATTGATTTTTATAATGGGGTTTACCTGCTTTTCACTGCTGTGATTTTGCCGCTTTACACCCACTTGACTCACTTACAGAGAGATATCAATGCATAGGTTTCAAGATTTTACTAGTCAGATATATTCTTGGGCGGTGAATAGGGGGTGTTGAGTCCAATTCATTGAGCAAGGAGTAGGTCTTGTCTATTACATATTGGGTTTATGGAACGGTATCTGAGCTAATTTGAAACCCTTGTTTTATGCATCACCCCACCTCACCTTTCCCGTTAAGCAGCCATAGTGTGTTTTCTAAACGTGTGACTCTATTCTGTTTTGTAATTCAGTTCAAGGGTAGCGGTTTTTACATTCCCTCTATAAGTGATATCTTATGATAAGTGTCTTTTTCTGTGTGACTTATTTCACTTAGAATCGTCGTACCTAAATCCACTCATCATGCTGCTACTAGCCTTATGACGTTGATTTCATGGCTCAGTGATTTTCCATTGTACATAAGGACCACAACTTCTTTATCCATTTTTCTCTTTCCTGGGATATTTAAGGTGTAACCAAGTGGAGGTTCTTGTCAACAGAGCAGCCCTAAACTTTGGGGTGCCTGTGTCTTGCTGATTTTTAGTTTTCCCAATTTATACGCCCATGAGTGGAAGTGCCCTATGCTCCCTAAGCTGAGTTTTTTAGATGTTTCAGGACACACCGTGCACTTCTCCAGAGTGGCTGTTGGCAATTTACATCCTGCCCATCAGCGAAGCCAGGCTCCCGTTTCTCCATGGCCTGTCCTGCATTTCTGGTTTTGACAGTTTAATCAGCATGGCCCTTTTGACCGATGGGAAGCGTGACTTCTTTGTAGCGCTGATTTGCCTTTCCAGGGTGCTTGGTTGGCCAAAAAGGGCGTATGCGTTTTTTCCTGAATATATTCAGGAAAAAAAGCATACGCCCTTTATGGCCAAGGGCATCATTGTCGAGGTTTTGCCGCTTTTCCTGTGCTTTAAAGGCGATTCGAATCTCCCTCCTGAAATCTGTTTCCTGCAATTCTGCCTTTCTTTCAAATCCTCTTCGTTGCCTTCCCTCAATATATTTGTGGACGAGAGTCATCATTTATAAGTCGGCAGGTTTGTGAATTGCAGTGCCCCTGAGCTCCACTTTTCAACTCGCTTTCTTGGGAGCTGGCCGCAAAAGCGCAGTATTGCTTCAGGCCCTATTCTCGTCCCAGGCGGCAGGCTGAGCCTGTGGTTAATTCTTCTTCCTGATGGGAAAATAGAGTGACCTCTGCCTGTCCCAAAACCTAGAGCTAGTCTCTCATTGCTTCCCCCTCTTCCCGTTCATCCTCCGGACAAATTGCAACCTGTACGGAACAGGAGGTTAAAGGTGCTGATTCTCCAAGGAGGGAGATTGCTAGTAAAGCGGCTGGAATGGCGAACCCGAGTACAAGGAGATGAGAAATGAGGTGCGATTTTGAAACCTTTCCCGATCACACGGTGTACCATCTTCTGGGTTTCTCATGCATGTTTTCGATGTAGGAAGATGCCCTTGAACCTGGAGATTTGGGACCCATGGGATGGGTACCACGCAGTATTACTTTAAAGGGTCTGCGTTTGCTCACCCAACCTCACCAAACCTCTCAGCCCCAAGAGTGTCCACCCTTATGTCTCAATCAGCTGTGGGGCTAGATATGGTCAATCCAGGTGGCATCACAGCTCCTGAACGAATTTTGTAAGAATTTCTCTCTCTTTCACTGTCTTTGTTTCACGGGTTTTTAAAAGTAATTGATTTTTATAATGGGGTTTACCTGCTTTTCACTGCTGTGATTTTGCCGCTTTACACCCACTTGACTCACTTACAGAGAGATATCAATGCATAGGTTTCAAGATTTTACTAGTCAGATATATTCTTGGGCGGTGAATAGGGGGTGTTGAGTCCAATTCATTGAGCAAGGAGTAGGGCTTGTCTATTACATATTGGGTTTATGGAACAGTATCTGAGCTAATTTGAATCCCTTGTTTTATGCATCACCCCACCTCACCTTTCCCGTTAAGCAGCCATAGTGTGTTTTCTAAACGTGTGACTCTATTCTGTTTTGTAATTCAGTTCAAGGGTAGCGGTTTTTACATTCCCTCTATAAGTGATATCTTATGATAAGTGTCTTTTTCTGTGTGACTTATTTCACTTAGAATCGTCGTACCTAAATCCACTCATCATGCTGCTACTAGCCTTATGACGTTGATTTCATGGCTCAGTGATTTTCCATTGTACATAAGGAGCACAACTTCTTTATCCATTTTTCTCTTTCCTGGGATATTTAAGGTGTAACCAAGTGGAGGTTCTTGTCAACAGAGCAGCCCTAAACTTTGGGGTGCCTGTGTCTTGCTGATTTTTAGTTTTCCCAATTTATACGCCCATGAGTGGAAGTGCGCTATGCTCCCTAAGCTGAGTTTTTTAGATGTTTCAGGACACACCGTGCACTTCTCCAGAGTGGCTGTTGGCAATTTACATCCCGCCCATCAGCGTAGCCAGGCTCCCATTTCTCCATGGCCTGTCCTGCATTACTGGTTTTGACAGTTTATTCAGCATGGCCCTTTTGACCGATGGGAAGCGAGACTTCTTTGTAGCGCTGATTTGCCTTTCCAGGTTGCTTGGTTGGCCAAACAGGGCGTATGCGTTTTTTCCTGAATTTATTCAGGAAAAAACGCATACGCCCTTTTTGGCCAAGGGCATCATTGTCGAGGTTTTGCCGCTTTTCCTGTGCTTTAAAGGCGATTCGAATCTCCCTCCTGAAATCTGTTTCCTGCAATTCTGCCTTTCTTTCAAATCCTCTTCGTTGCCTTCCCTCAATATATTTGTGGACGAGAGTCATCATTTATAAGTCTGCAGGTTTGTGAATTGCAGTGCCCCTGAGCTCCATTTTTCAACTCGCTTTCTTGGGAGCTGGCCGCAAAAGCGCAGTATTGCTTCAGGCCCTATTCTCGTCCCAGGCGGCAGGCTGAGCCTGTGGTTAATTCTTCTTCCTGATGGGAAAATAGAGTGACCTCTGCCTGTCCCAAAACCTAGAGCTAGTCTCTCATTGCTTCCCCCTCTTCCCGTTCATCCTCCGGACAAATTGCAACCTGTACGGAACAGGAGGTTAAAGGTGCTGATTCTCCAAGGAGGGAGATTGCTAGTAAAGCGGCTGGAATGGCGAACCCGAGTACAAGGAGATGAGAAATGAGGTGCGATTTTGAAACCTTTCCCGATCACACGGTGTACCATCTTCTGGGTTTCTCATGCATGTTTTCGATGTAGGAAGATGCCCTTGAACCTGGAGATTTGGGACCCATGGGATGGGTACCACGCAGTATTACTTTAAAGGGTCTGCGTTTGCTCACCCAACCTCACCAAACCTCTCAGCCCCAAGAGTGTCCACCCTTATGTCTCAATCAGCTGTGGGTCTAGATATGGTCAATCCAGGTGGCATCACAGCTCCTGAACGAATTTTGTAAGAATTTCTCTCTCTTTCACTGTCTTTGTTTCACGGGTTTTTAAAAGTAATTGATTTTTATAATGGGGTTTACCTGCTTTTCACTGCTGTGATTTTGCCGCTTTACACCCACTTGACTCACTTACAGAGAGATATCAATGCATAGGTTTCAAGATTTTACTAGTCAGATATATTCTTGGGCGGTGAATAGGGGGTGTTGAGTCCAATTCATTGAGCAAGGAGTAGGGTTTGTCTATTACATATTGGGTTTATGGAACGGTATCTGAGCTAATTTGAAACCCTTGTTTTATGCATCACCCCACCTCACCTTTCCCGTTAAGCAGCCATAGTGTGTTTTCTAAACGTGTGACTCTATTCTGTTTTGTAATTCAGTTCAAGGGTAGCGGTTTTTACATTCCCTCTATAAGTGATATCTTATGATAAGTGTCTTTTTCTGTGTGACTTATTTCACTTAGAATCGTCGTACCTAAATCCACTCATCATGCTGCTACTAGCCTTATGACGTTGATTTCATGGCTCAGTGAGTTTCCATTGTACATAAGGACCACAACTTCTTTATCCATTTTTCTCTTTCCTGGGATATTTAAGGTGTAACCAAGTGGAGGTTCTTGTCAACAGAGCAGCCCTAAACTTTGGGGTGCCTGTGTCTTGCTGATTTTTAGTTTTCCCAATTTATACGCCCATGAGTGGAAGTGCCCTATCCTCCCTAAGCTGAGTTTTTTAGATGTTTCAGGACATACCGTGCACTTCTCCAGAGTGGCTGTTGGCAATTTACATCCCGCCCATCAGCGTAGCCAGGCTCCCGTTTCTCCATGGCCTGTCCTGCATTTCTGGTTTTGACACTTTATTCAGCATGGCCCTTTTGACCGATGGGAAGCGAGACTTCTTTGTAGCGCTGATTTGCCTTTCCAGGTTGCTTGGTTGGCCAAAAAGGGCGTATGCGTTTTTTCCTGAATATATTCAGGAAAAAACGCATACGCCCTTTTTGGCCAAGGGCATAATTGTCGAGGTTTTGCCGCTTTTCCTGTGCTTTAAAGGCGATTCGAATCTCCCTCCTGAAATCTGTTTCCTGCAATTCTGCCTTTCTTTCAAATCCTCTTCGTTGCCTTCCCTCAATATATTTGTGGACGAGAGTCATCATTTATAAGTCTGCAGGTTTGTGAATTGCAGTGCCCCTGAGCTCCATTTTTCAACTCGCTTTCTTGGGAGCTGGCCGCAAAAGCGCAGTATTGCTTCAGGCCCTATTCTCGTCCCAGGCGGCAGGCTGAGCCTGTGGTTAATTCTTCTTCCTGATGGGAAAATAGAGTGACCTCTGCCTGTCCCAAAACCTAGAGCTAGTCTCTCATTGCTTCCCCCTCTTCCCGTTCATCCTCCGGACAAATTGCAACCTGTACGGAACAGGAGGTTAAAGGTGCTGATTCTCCAAGGAGGGAGATTGCTAGTAAAGCGGCTGGAATGGCGAACCCGAGTACAAGGAGATGAGAAATGAGGTGCGATTTTGAAACCTTTCCCGATCACACGGTGTACCATCTTCTGGGTTTCTCATGCATGTTTTCGATGTAGGAAGATGCCCTTGAACCTGGAGATTTGGGACCCATGGGATGGGTACCACGCAGTATTACTTTAAAGGGTCTGCGTTTGCTCACCCAACCTCACCAAACCTCTCAGCCCCAAGAGTGTCCACCCTTATGTCTCAGTCAGCTGTGGGTCTAGATATGGTCAATCCAGGTGGCATCACAGCTCCTGAACGAATTTTGTAAGAATTTCTCTCTCTTTCACTGTCTTCGTTTCACAGGTTTTTAAAAGTAATTGATTTTTATAATGGGGTTTACCTGCTTTTCACTGCTGTGATTTTGCCGCTTTACACCCACTTGACTCACTTACAGAGAGATATCAATGCATAGGTTTCAAGATTCTTACTAGGCAGATATATTCTTGGGCGGTGAATAGGGGGTGTTGAGTCCAATTCACTGAGCAAGGAGTAGGTCTTGTCTATTACCTATTGGGTTTATGGAACGGTATCTGAGCTAATTTGAAACCCTTGTTTTATGCATCACCCCACCTCACCTTTCCCGTTAAGCAGCCATAGTGTGTTTTCTAAACGTGTGACTCTATTCTGTTTTGTAATTCAGTTCAAGGGTAGCGGTTTTTACATTCCCTCTATAAGTGATATCTTATGATAAGTGTCTTTTTCTGTGTGACTTATTTCACTTAGAATCGTCGTACCTAAATCCACTCATCATGCTGCTACTAGCCTTATGACGTTGATTTCATGGCTCAGTGATTTTCCATTGTACATAAGGACCACAACTTCTTTATCCATTTTTCTCTTTCCTGGGATATTTAAGGTGTAACCAAGTGGAGGTTCTTGTCAACAGAGCAGCCCTAAACTTTGGGGTGCCTGTGTCTTGCTGATTTTTAGTTTTCCCAATTTATACGCCCATGAGTGGAAGTGCCCTATGCTCCCTAAGCTGAGTTTTTTAGATGTTTCAGGACACACCGTGCACTTCTCCAGAGTGGCTGTTGGCAATTTACATCCCGCCCATCAGCGTAGCCAGGCTCCCGTTTCTCCATGGCCTGTCCTGCATTTCTGGTTTTGACACTTTATTCAGCATGGCCCTTTTGACCGATGGGAAGCGAGACTTCTTTGTAGCGCTGATTTGCCTTTCCAGGTTGCTTGGTTGGCCAAAACGGGCGTATGCGTTTTTTCCTGAATATATTCAGGAAAAAACGCATACGCCCTTTTTGGCCAAGGGCATCATTGTCGAGGTTTTGCCGCTTTTTCTGTGCTTTAAAGGCGATTCGAATCTCCCTCCTGAAATCTGTTTCCTGCAATTCTGCCTTTCTTTCAAATCCTCTTCGTTGCCTTCCCTCAATATATTTGTGGACGAGAGTCATCATTTATAAGTCTGCAGATTTGTGAATTGCAGTGCCCCTGAGCTCCATTTTTCAACTCGCTTTCTTGGGAGCTGGCCGCAAAAGCGCAGTATTGCTTCAGGCCCTATTCTCGTCCCAGGCGGCAGGCTGAGCCTGTGGTTAATTCTTCTTCCTGATGGGAAAATAGAGTGACCTGTGCCTGTCCCAAAACCTAGAGCTAGTCTCTCATTGCTTCCCCCTCTTCCCGTTCATCCTCCGGACAAATTGCAACCTGTACGGAACAGGAGGTTAAAGGTGCTGATTCTCCAAGGAGGGAGATTGCTAGTAAAGCGGCTGGAATGGCGAACCCGAGTACAAGGAGATGAGAAATGAGGTGCGATTTTGAAACCTTTCCCGATCACACGGTGTACCATCTTCTGGGTTTCTCATGCATGTTTTCGATGTAGGAAGATGCCCTTGAACCTGGAGATTTGGGACCCATGGGATGGGTACCACGCAGTATTACTTTAAAGGGTCTGCGTTTGCTCACCCAACCTCACCAAACCTCTCAGCCCCAAGAGTGTCCACCCTTATGTCTCAATCAGCTGTGGGTCTAGATATGGTCAATCCAGGTGGCATCACAGCCCCTGAACGAATTTTGTAAGAATTTCTCTCTCTTTCACTGTCTTTGTTTCACGGGTTTTTAAAAGTAATTGATTTTTATAATGGGGTTTACCTGCTTTTCACTGCTTTGATTTTGCCGCTTTACACCCACTTGACTCACTTACAGAGAGATATCAATGCATAGGTTTCAAGATTTTCCTAGTCAGATATATTCTTTGGCGGTGAATAGGGGGTGTTGAGTCCAATTCATTGAGCAAGGAGTAGGTCTTGTCTATTACATATTGGGTTTATGGAACGGTATCTGAGCTAATTTGAAACCCTTGTTTTATGCATCACCCCACCTCACCTTTCCCGTTAAGCAGCCATAGTGTGTTTTCTAAACGTGTGACTCTATTCTGTTTTGTAATTCAGTTCAAGGGTAGCGGTGTTTACATTCCCTCTATAAGTGATATCTTATGATAAGTGTCTTTTTCTGTGTGACTTATTTCACTTAGAATCGTCGTACCTAAATCCACTCATCATGCTGCTACTAGCCTTATGACGTTGATTTCATGGCTCAGTGAGTTTCCATTGTACATAAGGACCACAACTTCTTTATCCATTTTTCTCTTTCCTGGGATATTTAAGGTGTAACCAAGTGGAGGTTCTTGTCAACAGAGCAGCCCTAAACTTTGGGGTGCCTGTGTCTTGCTGATTTTTAGTTTTCCCAATTTATACGCCCATGAGTGGAAGTGCCCTATGCTCCCTAAGCTGAGTTTTTTAGATGTTTCAGGACACACCGTGCACTTCTCCAGAGTGGCTGTTGGCAATTTACATCCCGCCCATCAGCGTAGCCAGGCTCCCGTTTCTCCATGGCCTGTCCTGCATTTCTGGTTTTGACACTTTATTCAGCATGGCCCTTTTGACCGATGGGAAGCGAGACTTCTTTGTAGCGCTGATTTGCCTTTCCAGGTTGCTTGGTTGGCCAAAAAGGGCGTATGCGTTTTTTCCTGAATATATTCAGGAAAAAACGCATACGCCCTTTTTGGCCAAGGGCATCATTGTCGAGGTTTTGCCGCTTTTCCTGTGCTTTAAAGGCGATTCGAATCTCCCTCCTGAAATCTGTTTCCTGCAATTCTGCCTTTCTTTCAAATCCTCTTCGTTGCCTTCCCTCAATATATTTGTGGACGAGAGTCATCATTTATAAGTCTGCAGGTTTGTGAATTGCAGTGCCCCTGAGCTCCATTTTTCAACTCGCTTTCTTGGGAGCTGGCCGCAAAAGCGCAGTATTGCTTCAGGCCCTATTCTCGTCCCAGGCGGCAGGCTGAGCCTGTGGTTAATTCTTCTTCCTGATGGGAAAATAGAGTGACCTCTGCCTGTCCCAAAACCTAGAGCTAGTCTCTCATTGCTTCCCCCTCTTCCCGTTCATCCTCCGGACAAATTGCAACCTGTACGGAACAGGAGGTTAAAGGTGCTGATTCTCCAAGGAGGGAGATTGCTAGTAAAGCGGCTGGAATGGCGAACCCGAGTACAAGGAGATGAGAAATGAGGTGCGATTTTGAAACCTTTCCCGATCACACGGTGTACCATCTTCTGGGTTTCTCATGCATGTTTTCGATGTAGGAAGATGCCCTTGAACCTGGAGATTTGGGACCCATGGGATGGGTACCACGCAGTATTACTTTAAAGGGTCTGCGTTTGCTCACCCAACCTCACCAAACCTCTCAGCCCCAAGAGTGTCCACCCTTATGTCTCAGTCAGCTGTGGGTCTAGATATGGTCAATCCAGGTGGCATCACAGCTCCTGAACGAATTTTGTAAGAATTTCTCTCTCTTTCACTGTCTTTGTTTCACGGGTTTTTAAAAGTAATTGATTTTTATAATGGGGTTTACCTGCTTTTCACTGCTGTGATTTTGCCGCTTTACACCCACTTGACTCACTTACAGAGAGATATCAATGCATAGGTTTCAAGATTCTTACTAGGCAGATATATTCTTGGGCGGTGAATAGGGGGTGTTGAGTCCAATTCACTGAGCAAGGAGTAGGTCTTGTTTATTACCTATTGGGTTTATGGAACGGTATCTGAGCTAATTTGAAACCCTTGTTTTATGCATCACCCCACCTCACCTTTCCCGTTAAGCAGCCATAGTGTGTTTTCTAAACGTGTGACTCTATTCTGTTTTGTAATTCAGTTCAAGGGTAGCGGTTTTTACATTCCCTCTATAAGTGATATCTTATGATAAGTGTCTTTTTCTGTGTGACTTATTTCACTTAGAATCGTCGTACCTAAATCCACTCATCATGCTGCTACTAGCCTTATGACGTTGATTTCATGGCTCAGTGATTTTCCATTGTACATAAGGACCACAACTTCTTTATCCATTTTTCTCTTTCCTGGGATATTTAAGGTGTAACCAAGTGGAGGTTCTTGTCAACAGAGCAGCCCTAAACTTTGGGGTGCCTGTGTCTTGCTGATTTTTAGTTTTCCCAATTTATACGCCCATGAGTGGAAGTGCCCTATGCTCCCTAAGCTGAGTTTTTTAGATGTTTCAGGACACACCGTGCACTTCTCCAGAGTGGCTGTTGGCAATTTACATCCCGCCCATCAGCGTAGCCAGGCTCCCGTTTCTCCATGGCCTGTCCTGCATTTCTGGTTTTGACACTTTATTCAGCATGGCCCTTTTGACCGATGGGAAGCGAGACTTCTTTGTAGCGCTGATTTGCCTTTCCAGGTTGCTTGGTTGGCCAAAAAGGGCGTATGCGTTTTTTCCTGAATATATTCAGGAAAAAACGCATACGCCCTTTTTGGCCAAGGGCATCATTGTCGAGGTTTTGCCGCTTTTCCTGTGCTTTAAAGGCGATTCGAATCTCCCTCCTGAAATCTGTTTCCTGCAATTCTGCCTTTCTTTCAAATCCTCTTCGTTGCCTTCCCTCAATATATTTGTGGACGAGAGTCATCATTTATAAGTCTGCAGGTTTGTGAATTGCAGTGCCCCTGAGCTCCATTTTTCAACTCGCTTTCTTGGGAGCTGGCCGCAAAAGCGCAGTATTGCTTCAGGCCCTATTCTCGTCCCAGGCGGCAGGCTGAGCCTGTGGTTAATTCTTCTTCCTGATGGGAAAATAGAGTGACCTCTGCCTGTCCCAAAACCTAGAGCTAGTCTCTCATTGCTTCCCCCTCTTCCCGTTCATCCTCCGGACAAATTGCAACCTGTACGGAACAGGAGGTTAAAGGTGCTGATTCTCCAAGGAGGGAGATTGCTAGTAAAGCGGCTGGAATGGCGAACCCGAGTACAAGGAGATGAGAAATGAGGTGCGATTTTGAAACCTTTCCCGATCACACGGTGTACCATCTTCTGGGTTTCTCATGCATGTTTTCGATGTAGGAAGATGCCCTTGAACCTGGAGATTTGGGACCCATGGGATGGGTACCACGCAGTATTACTTTAAAGGGTCTGCGTTTGCTCACCCAACCTCACCAAACCTCTCAGCCCCAAGAGTGTCCACCCTTATGTCTCAATCAGCTGTGGGTCTAGATATGGTCAATCCAGGTGGCATCACAGCCCCTGAACGAATTTTGTAAGAATTTCTCTCTCTTTCACTGTCTTTGTTTCACGGGTTTTTAAAAGTAATTGATTTTTATAATGGGGTTTACCTGCTTTTCACTGCTGTGATTTTGCCGCTTTACACCCACTTGACTCACTTACAGAGAGATATCAATGCATAGGTTTCAAGATTTTACTAGTCAGATATATTCTTGGGCGGTGAATAGGGGGTGTTGAGTCCAATTCATTGAGCAAGGAGTAGGTCTTGTCTATTACATATTGGGTTTATGGAACGGTATCTGAGCTAATTTGAAACCCTTGTTTTATGCATCACCCCACCTCACCTTTCCCGTTAAGCAGCCATAGTGTGTTTTCTAAACGTGTGACTCTATTCTGTTTTGTAATTCAGTTCAAGGGTAGCGGTTTTTACATTCCCTCTATAAGTGATATCTTATGATAAGTGTCTTTTTCTGTGTGACTTATTTCACTTAGAATCGTCGTACCTAAATCCACTCATCATGCTGCTACTAGCCTTATGACGTTGATTTCATGGCTCAGTGATTTTCCATTGTACATAAGGACCACAACTTCTTTATCCATTTTTCTCTTTCCTGGGATATTTAAGGTGTAACCAAGTGGAGGTTCTTGTCAACAGAGCAGCCCTAAACTTTGGGGTGCCTGTGTCTTGCTGATTTTTAGTTTTCCCAATTTATACGCCCATGAGTGGAAGTGCCCTATGCTCCCTAACCTGAGTTTTTTAGATGTTTCAGGACACACCGTGCACTTCTCCAGAGTGGCTGTTGGCAATTTACATCCTGCCCATCAGCGAAGCCAGGCTCCCGTTTCTCCATGGCCTGTCCTGCATTTCTGGTTTTGACAGTTTAATCAGCATGGCCCTTTTGACCGATGGGAAGCGTGACTTCTTTGTAGCGCTGATTTGCCTTTCCAGGGTGCTTGGTTGGCCAAAAAGGGCGTATGCGTTTTTTCCTGAATATATTTAGGAAAAAAAGCATACGCCCTTTATGGCCAAGGGCATCATTGTCGAGGTTTTGCCGCTTTTCCTGTGCTTTAAAGGCGATTCGAATCTCCCTCCTGAAATCTGTTTCCTGCAATTCTGCCTTTCTTTCAAATCCTCTTCGTTGCCTTCCCTCAATATATTTGTGGACGAGAGTCATCATTTATAAGTCGGCAGGTTTGTGAATTGCAGTGCCCCTGAGCTCCACTTTTCAACTCGCTTTCTTGGGAGCTGGCCGCAAAAGCGCAGTATTGCTTCAGGCCCTATTCTCGTCCCAGGCGGCAGGCTGAGCCTGTGGTTAATTCTTCTTCCTGATGGGAAAATAGAGTGACCTCTGCCTGTCCCAAAACCTAGAGCTAGTCTCTCATTGCTTCCCCCTCTTCCCGTTCATCCTCCGGACAAATTGCAACCTGTACGGAACAGGAGGTTAAAGGTGCTGATTCTCCAAGGAGGGAGATTGCTAGTAAAGCGGCTGGAATGGCGAACCCGAGTACAAGGAGATGAGAAATGAGGTGCGATTTTGAAACCTTTCCCGATCACACGGTGTACCATCTTCTGGGTTTCTCATGCATGTTTTCGATGTAGGAAGATGCCCTTGAACCTGGAGATTTGGGACCCATGGGATGGGTACCACGCAGTATTACTTTAAAGGGTCTGCGTTTGCTCACCCAACCTCACCAAACCTCTCAGCCCCAAGAGTGTCCACCCTTATGTCTCAATCAGCTGTGGGGCTAGATATGGTCAATCCAGGTGGCATCACAGCCCCTGAACGAATTTTGTAAGAATTTCTCTCTCTTTCACTGTCTTTGTTTCACGGGTTTTTAAAAGTAATTGATTTTTATAATGGGGTTTACCTGCTTTTCACTGCTGTGATTTTGCCGCTTTACACCCACTTGACTCACTTACAGAGAGATATCAATGCATAGGTTTCAAGATTTTACTAGTCAGATATATTCTTGGGCGGTGAATAGGGGGTGTTGAGTCCAATTCATTGAGCAAGGAGTAGGTCTTGTCTATTACATATTGGGTTTATGGAACGGTATCTGAGCTAATTTGAAACCCTTGTTTTATGCATCACCCCACCTCACCTTTCCCGTTAAGCAGCCATAGTGTGTTTTCTAAACGTGTGACTCTATTCTGTTTTGTAATTCAGTTCAAGGGTAGCGGTTTTTACATTCCCTCTATAAGTGATATCTTATGATAAGTGTCTTTTTCTGTGTGACTTATTTCACTTAGAATCGTCGTACCTAAATCCACTCATCATGCTGCTACTAGCCTTATGACGTTGATTTCATGGCTCAGTGATTTTCCATTGTACATAAGGACCACAACTTCTTTATCCATTTTTCTCTTTCCTGGGATATTTAAGGTGTAACCAAGTGGAGGTTCTTGTCAACAGAGCAGCCCTAAACTTTGGGGTGCCTGTGTCTTGCTGATTTTTAGTTTTCCCAATTTATACGCCCATGAGTGGAAGTGCCCTATGCTCCCTAAGCTGAGTTTTTTAGATGTTTCAGGACACACCGTGCACTTCTCCAGAGTGGCTGTTGGCAATTTACATCCTGCCCATCAGCGAAGCCAGGCTCCCGTTTCTCCATGGCCTGTCCTGCATTTCTGGTTTTGACAGTTTAATCAGCATGGCCCTTTTGACCGATGGGAAGCGTGACTTCTTTGTAGCGCTGATTTGCCTTTCCAGGGTGCTTGGTTGGCCAAAAAGGGCGTATGCGTTTTTTCCTGAATATATTCAGGAAAAAAAGCATACGCCCTTTATGGCCAAGGGCATCATTGTCGAGGTTTTGCCGCTTTTCCTGTGCTTTAAAGGCGATTCGAATCTCCCTCCTGAAATCTGTTTCCTGCAATTCTGCCTTTCTTTCAAATCCTCTTCGTTGCCTTCCCTCAATATATTTGTGGACGAGAGTCATCATTTATAAGTCGGCAGGTTTGTGAATTGCAGTGCCCCTGAGCTCCACTTTTCAACTCGCTTTCTTGGGAGCTGGCCGCAAAAGCGCAGTATTGCTTCAGGCCCTATTCTCGTCCCAGGCGGCAGGCTGAGCCTGTGGTTAATTCTTCTTCCTGATGGGAAAATAGAGTGACCTCTGCCTGTCCCAAAACCTAGAGCTAGTCTCTCATTGCTTCCCCCTCTTCCCGTTCATCCTCCGGACAAATTGCAACCTGTACGGAACAGGAGGTTAAAGGTGCTGATTCTCCAAGGAGGGAGATTGCTAGTAAAGCGGCTGGAATGGCGAACCCGAGTACAAGGAGATGAGAAATGAGGTGCGATTTTGAAACCTTTCCCGATCACACGGTGTACCATCTTCTGGGTTTCTCATGCATGTTTTCGATGTAGGAAGATGCCCTTGAACCTGGAGATTTGGGACCCATGGGATGGGTACCACGCAGTATTACTTTAAAGGGTCTGCGTTTGCTCACCCAACCTCACCAAACCTCTCAGCCCCAAGAGTGTCCACCCTTATGTCTCAATCAGCTGTGGGGCTAGATATGGTCAATCCAGGTGGCATCACAGCTCCTGAACGAATTTTGTAAGAATTTCTCTCTCTTTCACTGTCTTTGTTTCACGGGTTTTTAAAAGTAATTGATTTTTATAATGGGGTTTACCTGCTTTTCACTGCTGTGATTTTGCCGCTTTACACCCACTTGACTCACTTACAGAGAGATATCAATGCATAGGTTTCAAGATTTTACTAGTCAGATATATTCTTGGGCGGTGAATAGGGGGTGTTGAGTCCAATTCATTGAGCAAGGAGTAGGGCTTGTCTATTACATATTGGGTTTATGGAACAGTATCTGAGCTAATTTGAATCCCTTGTTTTATGCATCACCCCACCTCACCTTTCCCGTTAAGCAGCCATAGTGTGTTTTCTAAACGTGTGACTCTATTCTGTTTTGTAATTCAGTTCAAGGGTAGCGGTTTTTACATTCCCTCTATAAGTGATATCTTATGATAAGTGTCTTTTTCTGTGTGACTTATTTCACTTAGAATCGTCGTACCTAAATCCACTCATCATGCTGCTACTAGCCTTATGACGTTGATTTCATGGCTCAGTGATTTTCCATTGTACATAAGGAGCACAACTTCTTTATCCATTTTTCTCTTTCCTGGGATATTTAAGGTGTAACCAAGTGGAGGTTCTTGTCAACAGAGCAGCCCTAAACTTTGGGGTGCCTGTGTCTTGCTGATTTTTAGTTTTCCCAATTTATACGCCCATGAGTGGAAGTGCGCTATGCTCCCTAAGCTGAGTTTTTTAGATGTTTCAGGACACACCGTGCACTTCTCCAGAGTGGCTGTTGGCAATTTACATCCCGCCCATCAGCGTAGCCAGGCTCCCATTTCTCCATGGCCTGTCCTGCATTACTGGTTTTGACAGTTTATTCAGCATGGCCCTTTTGACCGATGGGAAGCGAGACTTCTTTGTAGCGCTGATTTGCCTTTCCAGGTTGCTTGGTTGGCCAAACAGGGCGTATGCGTTTTTTCCTGAATTTATTCAGGAAAAAACGCATACGCCCTGTTTGGCCAAGGGCATCATTGTCGAGGTTTTGCCGCTTTTCCTGTGCTTTAAAGGCGATTCGAATCTCCCTCCTGAAATCTGTTTCCTGCAATTCTGCCTTTCTTTCAAATCCTCTTCGTTGCCTTCCCTCAATATATTTGTGGACGAGAGTCATCATTTATAAGTCTGCAGGTTTGTGAATTGCAGTGCCCCTGAGCTCCATTTTTCAACTCGCTTTCTTGGGAGCTGGCCGCAAAAGCGCAGTATTGCTTCAGGCCCTATTCTCGTCCCAGGCGGCAGGCTGAGCCTGTGGTTAATTCTTCTTCCTGATGGGAAAATAGAGTGACCTCTGCCTGTCCCAAAACCTAGAGCTAGTCTCTCATTGCTTCCCCCTCTTCCCGTTCATCCTCCGGACAAATTGCAACCTGTACGGAACAGGAGGTTAAAGGTGCTGATTCTCCAAGGAGGGAGATTGCTAGTAAAGCGGCTGGAATGGCGAACCCGAGTACAAGGAGATGAGAAATGAGGTGCGATTTTGAAACCTTTCCCGATCACACGGTGTACCATCTTCTGGGTTTCTCATGCATGTTTTCGATGTAGGAAGATGCCCTTGAACCTGGAGATTTGGGACCCATGGGATGGGTACCACGCAGTATTACTTTAAAGGGTCTGCGTTTGCTCACCCAACCTCACCAAACCTCTCAGCCCCAAGAGTGTCCACCCTTATGTCTCAATCAGCTGTGGGTCTAGATATGGTCAATCCAGGTGGCATCACAGCTCCTGAACGAATTTTGTAAGAATTTCTCTCTCTTTCACTGTCTTTGTTTCACGGGTTTTTAAAAGTAATTGATTTTTATAATGGGGTTTACCTGCTTTTCACTGCTGTGATTTTGCCGCTTTACACCCACTTGACTCACTTACAGAGAGATATCAATGCATAGGTTTCAAGATTTTACTAGTCAGATATATTCTTGGGCGGTGAATAGGGGGTGTTGAGTCCAATTCATTGAGCAAGGAGTAGGGTTTGTCTATTACATATTGGGTTTATGGAACGGTATCTGAGCTAATTTGAAACCCTTGTTTTATGCATCACCCCACCTCACCTTTCCCGTTAAGCAGCCATAGTGTGTTTTCTAAACGTGTGACTCTATTCTGTTTTGTAATTCAGTTCAAGGGTAGCGGTTTTTACATTCCCTCTATAAGTGATATCTTATGATAAGTGTCTTTTTCTGTGTGACTTATTTCACTTAGAATCGTCGTACCTAAATCCACTCATCATGCTGCTACTAGCCTTATGACGTTGATTTCATGGCTCAGTGAGTTTCCATTGTACATAAGGACCACAACTTCTTTATCCATTTTTCTCTTTCCTGGGATATTTAAGGTGTAACCAAGTGGAGGTTCTTGTCAACAGAGCAGCCCTAAACTTTGGGGTGCCTGTGTCTTGCTGATTTTTAGTTTTCCCAATTTATACGCCCATGAGTGGAAGTGCCCTATCCTCCCTAAGCTGAGTTTTTTAGATGTTTCAGGACATACCGTGCACTTCTCCAGAGTGGCTGTTGGCAATTTACATCCCGCCCATCAGCGTAGCCAGGCTCCCGTTTCTCCATGGCCTGTCCTGCATTTCTGGTTTTGACACTTTATTCAGCATGGCCCTTTTGACCGATGGGAAGCGAGACTTCTTTGTAGCGCTGATTTGCCTTTCCAGGTTGCTTGGTTGGCCAAAAAGGGCGTATGCGTTTTTTCCTGAATATATTCAGGAAAAAACGCATACGCCCTTTTTGGCCAAGGGCATAATTGTCGAGGTTTTGCCGCTTTTCCTGTGCTTTAAAGGCGATTCGAATCTCCCTCCTGAAATCTGTTTCCTGCAATTCTGCCTTTCTTTCAAATCCTCTTCGTTGCCTTCCCTCAATATATTTGTGGACGAGAGTCATCATTTATAAGTCTGCAGGTTTGTGAATTGCAGTGCCCCTGAGCTCCATTTTTCAACTCGCTTTCTTGGGAGCTGGCCGCAAAAGCGCAGTATTGCTTCAGGCCCTATTCTCGTCCCAGGCGGCAGGCTGAGCCTGTGGTTAATTCTTCTTCCTGATGGGAAAATAGAGTGACCTCTGCCTGTCCCAAAACCTAGAGCTAGTCTCTCATTGCTTCCCCCTCTTCCCGTTCATCCTCCGGACAAATTGCAACCTGTACGGAACAGGAGGTTAAAGGTGCTGATTCTCCAAGGAGGGAGATTGCTAGTAAAGCGGCTGGAATGGCGAACCCGAGTACAAGGAGATGAGAAATGAGGTGCGATTTTGAAACCTTTCCCGATCACACGGTGTACCATCTTCTGGGTTTCTCATGCATGTTTTCGATGTAGGAAGATGCCCTTGAACCTGGAGATTTGGGACCCATGGGATGGGTACCACGCAGTATTACTTTAAAGGGTCTGCGTTTGCTCACCCAACCTCACCAAACCTCTCAGCCCCAAGAGTGTCCACCCTTATGTCTCAGTCAGCTGTGGGTCTAGATATGGTCAATCCAGGTGGCATCACAGCTCCTGAACGAATTTTGTAAGAATTTCTCTCTCTTTCACTGTCTTCGTTTCACAGGTTTTTAAAAGTAATTGATTTTTATAATGGGGTTTACCTGCTTTTCACTGCTGTGATTTTGCCGCTTTACACCCACTTGACTCACTTACAGAGAGATATCAATGCATAGGTTTCAAGATTCTTACTAGGCAGATATATTCTTGGGCGGTGAATAGGGGGTGTTGAGTCCAATTCACTGAGCAAGGAGTAGGTCTTGTCTATTACCTATTGGGTTTATGGAACGGTATCTGAGCTAATTTGAAACCCTTGTTTTATGCATCACCCCACCTCACCTTTCCCGTTAAGCAGCCATAGTGTGTTTTCTAAACGTGTGACTCTATTCTGTTTTGTAATTCAGTTCAAGGGTAGCGGTTTTTACATTCCCTCTATAAGTGATATCTTATGATAAGTGTCTTTTTCTGTGTGACTTATTTCACTTAGAATCGTCGTACCTAAATCCACTCATCATGCTGCTACTAGCCTTATGACGTTGATTTCATGGCTCAGTGATTTTCCATTGTACATAAGGACCACAACTTCTTTATCCATTTTTCTCTTTCCTGGGATATTTAAGGTGTAACCAAGTGGAGGTTCTTGTCAACAGAGCAGCCCTAAACTTTGGGGTGCCTGTGTCTTGCTGATTTTTAGTTTTCCCAATTTATACGCCCATGAGTGGAAGTGCCCTATGCTCCCTAAGCTGAGTTTTTTAGATGTTTCAGGACACACCGTGCACTTCTCCAGAGTGGCTGTTGGCAATTTACATCCCGCCCATCAGCGTAGCCAGGCTCCCGTTTCTCCATGGCCTGTCCTGCATTTCTGGTTTTGACACTTTATTCAGCATGGCCCTTTTGACCGATGGGAAGCGAGACTTCTTTGTAGCGCTGATTTGCCTTTCCAGGTTGCTTGGTTGGCCAAAACGGGCGTATGCGTTTTTTCCTGAATATATTCAGGAAAAAACGCATACGCCCTTTTTGGCCAAGGGCATCATTGTCGAGGTTTTGCCGCTTTTTCTGTGCTTTAAAGGCGATTCGAATCTCCCTCCTGAAATCTGTTTCCTGCAATTCTGCCTTTCTTTCAAATCCTCTTCGTTGCCTTCCCTCAATATATTTGTGGACGAGAGTCATCATTTATAAGTCTGCAGATTTGTGAATTGCAGTGCCCCTGAGCTCCATTTTTCAACTCGCTTTCTTGGGAGCTGGCCGCAAAAGCGCAGTATTGCTTCAGGCCCTATTCTCGTCCCAGGCGGCAGGCTGAGCCTGTGGTTAATTCTTCTTCCTGATGGGAAAATAGAGTGACCTGTGCCTGTCCCAAAACCTAGAGCTAGTCTCTCATTGCTTCCCCCTCTTCCCGTTCATCCTCCGGACAAATTGCAACCTGTACGGAACAGGAGGTTAAAGGTGCTGATTCTCCAAGGAGGGAGATTGCTAGTAAAGCGGCTGGAATGGCGAACCCGAGTACAAGGAGATGAGAAATGAGGTGCGATTTTGAAACCTTTCCCGATCACACGGTGTACCATCTTCTGGGTTTCTCATGCATGTTTTCGATGTAGGAAGATGCCCTTGAACCTGGAGATTTGGGACCCATGGGATGGGTACCACGCAGTATTACTTTAAAGGGTCTGCGTTTGCTCACCCAACCTCACCAAACCTCTCAGCCCCAAGAGTGTCCACCCTTATGTCTCAATCAGCTGTGGGTCTAGATATGGTCAATCCAGGTGGCATCACAGCCCCTGAACGAATTTTGTAAGAATTTCTCTCTCTTTCACTGTCTTTGTTTCACGGGTTTTTAAAAGTAATTGATTTTTATAATGGGGTTTACCTGCTTTTCACTGCTTTGATTTTGCCGCTTTACACCCACTTGACTCACTTACAGAGAGATATCAATGCATAGGTTTCAAGATTTTCCTAGTCAGATATATTCTTTGGCGGTGAATAGGGGGTGTTGAGTCCAATTCATTGAGCAAGGAGTAGGTCTTGTCTATTACATATTGGGTTTATGGAACGGTATCTGAGCTAATTTGAAACCCTTGTTTTATGCATCACCCCACCTCACCTTTCCCGTTAAGCAGCCATAGTGTGTTTTCTAAACGTGTGACTCTATTCTGTTTTGTAATTCAGTTCAAGGGTAGCGGTGTTTACATTCCCTCTATAAGTGATATCTTATGATAAGTGTCTTTTTCTGTGTGACTTATTTCACTTAGAATCGTCGTACCTAAATCCACTCATCATGCTGCTACTAGCCTTATGACGTTGATTTCATGGCTCAGTGAGTTTCCATTGTACATAAGGACCACAACTTCTTTATCCATTTTTCTCTTTCCTGGGATATTTAAGGTGTAACCAAGTGGAGGTTCTTGTCAACAGAGCAGCCCTAAACTTTGGGGTGCCTGTGTCTTGCTGATTTTTAGTTTTCCCAATTTATACGCCCATGAGTGGAAGTGCCCTATGCTCCCTAAGCTGAGTTTTTTAGATGTTTCAGGACACACCGTGCACTTCTCCAGAGTGGCTGTTGGCAATTTACATCCCGCCCATCAGCGTAGCCAGGCTCCCGTTTCTCCATGGCCTGTCCTGCATTTCTGGTTTTGACACTTTATTCAGCATGGCCCTTTTGACCGATGGGAAGCGAGACTTCTTTGTAGCGCTGATTTGCCTTTCCAGGTTGCTTGGTTGGCCAAAAAGGGCGTATGCGTTTTTTCCTGAATATATTCAGGAAAAAACGCATACGCCCTTTTTGGCCAAGGGCATCATTGTCGAGGTTTTGCCGCTTTTCCTGTGCTTTAAAGGCGATTCGAATCTCCCTCCTGAAATCTGTTTCCTGCAATTCTGCCTTTCTTTCAAATCCTCTTCGTTGCCTTCCCTCAATATATTTGTGGACGAGAGTCATCATTTATAAGTCTGCAGGTTTGTGAATTGCAGTGCCCCTGAGCTCCATTTTTCAACTCGCTTTCTTGGGAGCTGGCCGCAAAAGCGCAGTATTGCTTCAGGCCCTATTCTCGTCCCAGGCGGCAGGCTGAGCCTGTGGTTAATTCTTCTTCCTGATGGGAAAATAGAGTGACCTCTGCCTGTCCCAAAACCTAGAGCTAGTCTCTCATTGCTTCCCCCTCTTCCCGTTCATCCTCCGGACAAATTGCAACCTGTACGGAACAGGAGGTTAAAGGTGCTGATTCTCCAAGGAGGGAGATTGCTAGTAAAGCGGCTGGAATGGCGAACCCGAGTACAAGGAGATGAGAAATGAGGTGCGATTTTGAAACCTTTCCCGATCACACGGTGTACCATCTTCTGGGTTTCTCATGCATGTTTTCGATGTAGGAAGATGCCCTTGAACCTGGAGATTTGGGACCCATGGGATGGGTACCACGCAGTATTACTTTAAAGGGTCTGCGTTTGCTCACCCAACCTCACCAAACCTCTCAGCCCCAAGAGTGTCCACCCTTATGTCTCAGTCAGCTGTGGGTCTAGATATGGTCAATCCAGGTGGCATCACAGCTCCTGAACGAATTTTGTAAGAATTTCTCTCTCTTTCACTGTCTTTGTTTCACGGGTTTTTAAAAGTAATTGATTTTTATAATGGGGTTTACCTGCTTTTCACTGCTGTGATTTTGCCGCTTTACACCCACTTGACTCACTTACAGAGAGATATCAATGCATAGGTTTCAAGATTCTTACTAGGCAGATATATTCTTGGGCGGTGAATAGGGGGTGTTGAGTCCAATTCACTGAGCAAGGAGTAGGTCTTGTTTATTACCTATTGGGTTTATGGAACGGTATCTGAGCTAATTTGAAACCCTTGTTTTATGCATCACCCCACCTCACCTTTCCCGTTAAGCAGCCATAGTGTGTTTTCTAAACGTGTGACTCTATTCTGTTTTGTAATTCAGTTCAAGGGTAGCGGTTTTTACATTCCCTCTATAAGTGATATCTTATGATAAGTGTCTTTTTCTGTGTGACTTATTTCACTTAGAATCGTCGTACCTAAATCCACTCATCATGCTGCTACTAGCCTTATGACGTTGATTTCATGGCTCAGTGATTTTCCATTGTACATAAGGACCACAACTTCTTTATCCATTTTTCTCTTTCCTGGGATATTTAAGGTGTAACCAAGTGGAGGTTCTTGTCAACAGAGCAGCCCTAAACTTTGGGGTGCCTGTGTCTTGCTGATTTTTAGTTTTCCCAATTTATACGCCCATGAGTGGAAGTGCCCTATGCTCCCTAAGCTGAGTTTTTTAGATGTTTCAGGACACACCGTGCACTTCTCCAGAGTGGCTGTTGGCAATTTACATCCCGCCCATCAGCGTAGCCAGGCTCCCGTTTCTCCATGGCCTGTCCTGCATTTCTGGTTTTGACACTTTATTCAGCATGGCCCTTTTGACCGATGGGAAGCGAGACTTCTTTGTAGCGCTGATTTGCCTTTCCAGGTTGCTTGGTTGGCCAAAAAGGGCGTATGCGTTTTTTCCTGAATATATTCAGGAAAAAACGCATACGCCCTTTTTGGCCAAGGGCATCATTGTCGAGGTTTTGCCGCTTTTCCTGTGCTTTAAAGGCGATTCGAATCTCCCTCCTGAAATCTGTTTCCTGCAATTCTGCCTTTCTTTCAAATCCTCTTCGTTGCCTTCCCTCAATATATTTGTGGACGAGAGTCATCATTTATAAGTCTGCAGGTTTGTGAATTGCAGTGCCCCTGAGCTCCATTTTTCAACTCGCTTTCTTGGGAGCTGGCCGCAAAAGCGCAGTATTGCTTCAGGCCCTATTCTCGTCCCAGGCGGCAGGCTGAGCCTGTGGTTAATTCTTCTTCCTGATGGGAAAATAGAGTGACCTCTGCCTGTCCCAAAACCTAGAGCTAGTCTCTCATTGCTTCCCCCTCTTCCCGTTCATCCTCCGGACAAATTGCAACCTGTACGGAACAGGAGGTTAAAGGTGCTGATTCTCCAAGGAGGGAGATTGCTAGTAAAGCGGCTGGAATGGCGAACCCGAGTACAAGGAGATGAGAAATGAGGTGCGATTTTGAAACCTTTCCCGATCACACGGTGTACCATCTTCTGGGTTTCTCATGCATGTTTTCGATGTAGGAAGATGCCCTTGAACCTGGAGATTTGGGACCCATGGGATGGGTACCACGCAGTATTACTTTAAAGGGTCTGCGTTTGCTCACCCAACCTCACCAAACCTCTCAGCCCCAAGAGTGTCCACCCTTATGTCTCAATCAGCTGTGGGTCTAGATATGGTCAATCCAGGTGGCATCACAGCCCCTGAACGAATTTTGTAAGAATTTCTCTCTCTTTCACTGTCTTTGTTTCACGGGTTTTTAAAAGTAATTGATTTTTATAATGGGGTTTACCTGCTTTTCACTGCTGTGATTTTGCCGCTTTACACCCACTTGACTCACTTACAGAGAGATATCAATGCATAGGTTTCAAGATTTTACTAGTCAGATATATTCTTGGGCGGTGAATAGGGGGTGTTGAGTCCAATTCATTGAGCAAGGAGTAGGTCTTGTCTATTACATATTGGGTTTATGGAACGGTATCTGAGCTAATTTGAAACCCTTGTTTTATGCATCACCCCACCTCACCTTTCCCGTTAAGCAGCCATAGTGTGTTTTCTAAACGTGTGACTCTATTCTGTTTTGTAATTCAGTTCAAGGGTAGCGGTTTTTACATTCCCTCTATAAGTGATATCTTATGATAAGTGTCTTTTTCTGTGTGACTTATTTCACTTAGAATCGTCGTACCTAAATCCACTCATCATGCTGCTACTAGCCTTATGACGTTGATTTCATGGCTGAGTGATATTCCATTGTACATAAGGACCACAACTTCTTTATCCATTTTTCTCTTTCCTGGGATATTTAAGGTGTAACCAAGTGGAGGTTCTTGTCAACAGAGCAGCCCTAAACTTTGGGGTGCCTGTGTCTTGCTGATTTTTAGTTTTCCCAATTTATACGCCCATGAGTGGAAGTGCCCTATGCTCCCTAAGCTGAGTTTTTTAGATGTTTCAGGACACACCGTGCACTTCTCCACAGTGGCTGTTGGCAATTTACATCCCGCCCATCAGCGTAGCCAGGCTCCCGTTTCTCCATGGCCTGTCCTGCATTTCTGGTTTTGACACTTTATTCAGCATGGCCCTTTTGACCGATGGGAAGCGAGACTTCTTTGTAGCGCTGATTTGCCTTTCCAGGTTGCTTGGTTGGCCAAAAAGGGCGTATGCGTTTTTTCCTGAATATATTCAGGAAAAAACGCATACGCCCTTTTTGGCCAAGGGCATCATTGTCGAGGTTTTGCCGCTTTTCCTGTGCTTTAAAGGCGATTCGAATCTCCCTCCTGAAATCTGTTTCCTGCAATTCTGCCTTTCTTTCAAATCCTCTTCGTTGCCTTCCCTCAATATATTTGTGGACGAGAGTCATCATTTATAAGTCTGCAGGTTTGTGAATTGCAGTGCCCCTGAGCTCCATTTTTCAACTCGCTTTCTTGGGAGCTGGCCGCAAAAGCGCAGTATTGCTTCAGGCCCTATTCTCGTCCCAGGCGGCAGGCTGAGCCTGTGGTTAATTCTTCTTCCTGATGGGAAAATAGAGTGACCTCTGCCTGTCCCAAAACCTAGAGCTAGTCTCTCATTGCTTCCCCCTCTTCCCGTTCATCCTCCGGACAAATTGCAACCTGTACGGAACAGGAGGTTAAAGGTGCTGATTCTCCAAGGAGGGAGATTGCTAGTAAAGCGGCTGGAATGGCGAACCCGAGTACAAGGAGATGAGAAATGAGGTGCGATTTTGAAACCTTTCCCGATCACACGGTGTACCATCTTCTGGGTTTCTCATGCATGTTTTCGATGTAGGAAGATGCCCTTGAACCTGGAGATTTGGGACCCATGGGATGGGTACCACGCAGTATTACTTTAAAGGGTCTGCGTTTGCTCACCCAACCTCACCAAACCTCTCAGCCCCAAGAGTGTCCACCCTTATGTCTCAGTCAGCTGTGGGTCTAGATATGGTCAATCCAGGTGGCATCACAGCTCCTGAACGAATTTTGTAAGAATTTCTCTCTCTTTCACTGTCTTTGTTTCACGGGTTTTTAAAAGTAATTGATTTTTATAATGGGGTTTACCTGCTTTTCACTGCTGTGATTTTGCCGCTTTACACCCACTTGACTCACTTACAGAGAGATATCAATGCATAGGTTTCAAGATTCTTACTAGGCAGATATATTCTTGGGCGGTGAATAGGGGGTGTTGAGTCCAATTCACTGAGCAAGGAGTAGGTCTTGTCTATTACCTATTGGGTTTATGGAACGGTATCTGAGCTAATTTGAAACCCTTGTTTTATGCATCACCCCACCTCACCTTTCCCGTTAAGCAGCCATAGTGTGTTTTCTAAACGTGTGACTCTATTCTGTTTTGTAATTCAGTTCAAGGGTAGCGGTTTTTACATTCCCTCTATAAGTGATATCTTATGATAAGTGTCTTTTTCTGTGTGACTTATTTCACTTAGAATCGTCGTACCTAAATCCACTCATCATGCTGCTACTAGCCTTATGACGTTGATTTCATGGCTCAGTGATTTTCCATTGTACATAAGGACCACAACTTCTTTATCCATTTTTCTCTTTCCTGGGATATTTAAGGTGTAACCAAGTGGAGGTTCTTGTCAACAGAGCAGCCCTAAACTTTGGGGTGCCTGTGTCTTGCTGATTTTTAGTTTTCCCAATTTATACGCCCATGAGTGGAAGTGCCCTATGCTCCCTAAGCTGAGTTTTTTAGATGTTTCAGGACACACCGTGCACTTCTCCAGAGTGGCTGTTGGCAATTTACATCCCGCCCATCAGTGTAGCCAGGCTCCCGTTTCTCCATGGCCTGTCCTGCATTTCTGGTTTTGACACTTTATTCAGCATGGCCCTTTTGACCGATGGGAAGCGAGACTTCTTTGTAGCGCTGATTTGCCTTTCCAGGTTGCTTGGTTGGCCAAAAAGGGCGTATGCGTTTTTTCCTGAATATATTCAGGAAAAAACGCATACGCCCTTTTTGGCCAAGGGCATCATTGTCGAGGTTTTGCCGCTTTTCCTGTGCTTTAAAGGCGATTCGAATCTCCCTCCTGAAATCTGTTTCCTGCAATTCTGCCTTTCTTTCAAATCCTCTTCGTTGCCTTCCCTCAATATATTTGTGGACGAGAGTCATCATTTATAAGTCTGCAGGTTTGTGAATTGCAGTGCCCCTGAGCTCCATTTTTCAACTCGCTTTCTTGGGAGCTGGCCGCAAAAGCGCAGTATTGCTTCAGGCCCTATTCTCGTCCCAGGCGGCAGGCTGAGCCTGTGGTTAATTCTTCTTCCTGATGGGAAAATAGAGTGACCTCTGCCTGTCCCAAAACCTAGAGCTAGTCTCTCATTGCTTCCCCCTCTTCCCGTTCATCCTCCGGACAAATTGCAACCTGTACGGAACAGGAGGTTAAAGGTGCTGATTCTCCAAGGAGGGAGATTGCTAGTAAAGCGGCTGGAATGGCGAACCCGAGTACAAGGAGATGAGAAATGAGGTGCGATTTTGAAACCTTTCCCGATCACACGGTGTACCATCTTCTGGGTTTCTCATGCATGTTTTCGATGTAGGAAGATGCCCTTGAACCTGGAGATTTGGGACCCATGGGATGGGTACCACGCAGTATTACTTTAAAGGGTCTGCGTTTGCTCACCCAACCTCACCAAACCTCTCAGCCCCAAGAGTGTCCACCCTTATGTCTCAATCAGCTGTGGGTCTAGATATGGTCAATCCAGGTGGCATCACAGCCCCTGAACGAATTTTGTAAGAATTTCTCTCTCTTTCACTGTCTTTGTTTCACGGGTTTTTAAAAGTAATTGATTTTTATAATGGGGTTTACCTGCTTTTCACTGCTGTGATTTTGCCGCTTTACACCCACTTGACTCACTTACAGAGAGATATCAATGCATAGGTTTCAAGATTTTACTAGTCAGATATATTCTTGGGCGGTGAATAGGGGGTGTTGAGTCCAATTCATTGAGCAAGGAGTAGGTCTTGTCTATTACATATTGGGTTTATGGAACGGTATCTGAGCTAATTTGAAACCCTTGTTTTATGCATCACCCCACCTCACCTTTCCCGTTAAGCAGCCATAGTGTGTTTTCTAAACGTGTGACTCTATTCTGTTTTGTAATTCAGTTCAAGGGTAGCGGTTTTTACATTCCCTCTATAAGTGATATCTTATGATAAGTGTCTTTTTCTGTGTGACTTATTTCACTTAGAATCGTCGTACCTAAATCCACTCATCATGCTGCTACTAGCCTTATGACGTTGATTTCATGGCTGAGTGATATTCCATTGTACATAAGGACCACAACTTCTTTATCCATTTTTCTCTTTCCTGGGATATTTAAGGTGTAACCAAGTGGAGGTTCTTGTCAACAGAGCAGCCCTAAACTTTGGGGTGCCTGTGTCTTGCTGATTTTTAGTTTTCCCAATTTATACGCCCATGAGTGGAAGTGCCCTATGCTCCCTAAGCTGAGTTTTTTAGATGTTTCAGGACACACCGTGCACTTCTCCACAGTGGCTGTTGGCAATTTACATCCCGCCCATCAGCGTAGCCAGGCTCCCGTTTCTCCATGGCCTGTCCTGCATTTCTGGTTTTGACACTTTATTCAGCATGGCCCTTTTGACCGATGGGAAGCGAGACTTCTTTGTAGCGCTGATTTGCCTTTCCAGGTTGCTTGGTTGGCCAAAAAGGGCGTATGCGTTTTTTCCTGAATATATTCAGGAAAAAACGCATACGCCCTTTTTGGCCAAGGGCATCATTGTCGAGGTTTTGCCGCTTTTCCTGTGCTTTAAAGGCGATTCGAATCTCCCTCCTGAAATCTGTTTCCTGCAATTCTGCCTTTCTTTCAAATCCTCTTCGTTGCCTTCCCTCAATATATTTGTGGACGAGAGTCATCATTTATAAGTCTGCAGGTTTGTGAATTGCAGTGCCCCTGAGCTCCATTTTTCAACTCGCTTTCTTGGGAGCTGGCCGCAAAAGCGCAGTATTGCTTCAGGCCCTATTCTCGTCCCAGGCGGCAGGCTGAGCCTGTGGTTAATTCTTCTTCCTGATGGGAAAATAGAGTGACCTCTGCCTGTCCCAAAACCTAGAGCTAGTCTCTCATTGCTTCCCCCTCTTCCCGTTCATCCTCCGGACAAATTGCAACCTGTACGGAACAGGAGGTTAAAGGTGCTGATTCTCCAAGGAGGGAGATTGCTAGTAAAGCGGCTGGAATGGCGAACCCGAGTACAAGGAGATGAGAAATGAGGTGCGATTTTGAAACCTTTCCCGATCACACGGTGTACCATCTTCTGGGTTTCTCATGCATGTTTTCGATGTAGGAAGATGCCCTTGAACCTGGAGATTTGGGACCCATGGGATGGGTACCACGCAGTATTACTTTAAAGGGTCTGCGTTTGCTCACCCAACCTCACCAAACCTCTCAGCCCCAAGAGTGTCCACCCTTATGTCTCAATCAGCTGTGGGTCTAGATATGGTCAATCCAGGTGGCATCACAGCTCCTGAACGAATTTTGTAAGAATTTCTCTCTCTTTCACTGTCTTTGTTTCACGGGTTTTTAAAAGTAATTGATTTTTATAATGGGGTTTACCTGCTTTTCACTGCTGTGATTTTGCCGCTTTACACCCACTTGACTCACTTACAGAGAGATATCAATGCATAGGTTTCAAGATTTTACTAGTCAGATATATTCTTGGGCGGTGAATAGGGGGTGTTGAGTCCAATTCATTGAGCAAGGAGTAGGTCTTGTCTATTACATATTGGGTTTATGGAACGGTATCTGAGCTAATTTGAAACCCTTGTTTTATGCATCACCCCACCTCACCTTTCCCGTTAAGCAGCCATAGTGTGTTTTCTAAACGTGTGACTCTATTCTGTTTTGTAATTCAGTTCAAGGGTAGCGGTTTTTACATTCCCTCTATAAGTGATATCTTATGATAAGTGTCTTTTTCTGTGTGACTTATTTCACTTAGAATCGTCGTACCTAAATCCACTCATCATGCTGCTACTAGCCTTATGACGTTGATTTCATGGCTCAGTGATTTTCCATTGTACATAAGGACCACAACTTCTTTATCCATTTTTCTCTTTCCTGGGATATTTAAGGTGTAACCAAGTGGAGGTTCTTGTCAACAGAGCAGCCCTAAACTTTGGGGTGCCTGTGTCTTGCTGATTTTTAGTTTTCCCAATTTATACGCCCATGAGTGGAAGTGCCCTATGCTCCCTAAGCTGAGTTTTTTAGATGTTTCAGGACACACCGTGCACTTCTCCAGAGTGGCTGTTGGCAATTTACATCCTGCCCATCAGCGAAGCCAGGCTCCCGTTTCTCCATGGCCTGTCCTGCATTTCTGGTTTTGACAGTTTAATCAGCATGGCCCTTTTGACCGATGGGAAGCGTGACTTCTTTGTAGCGCTGATTTGCCTTTCCAGGGTGCTTGGTTGGCCAAAAAGGGCGTATGCGTTTTTTCCTGAATATATTCAGGAAAAAAAGCATACGCCCTTTATGGCCAAGGGCATCATTGTCGAGGTTTTGCCGCTTTTCCTGTGCTTTAAAGGCGATTCGAATCTCCCTCCTGAAATCTGTTTCCTGCAATTCTGCCTTTCTTTCAAATCCTCTTCGTTGCCTTCCCTCAATATATTTGTGGACGAGAGTCATCATTTATAAGTCGGCAGGTTTGTGAATTGCAGTGCCCCTGAGCTCCACTTTTCAACTCGCTTTCTTGGGAGCTGGCCGCAAAAGCGCAGTATTGCTTCAGGCCCTATTCTCGTCCCAGGCGGCAGGCTGAGCCTGTGGTTAATTCTTCTTCCTGATGGGAAAATAGAGTGACCTCTGCCTGTCCCAAAACCTAGAGCTAGTCTCTCATTGCTTCCCCCTCTTCCCGTTCATCCTCCGGACAAATTGCAACCTGTACGGAACAGGAGGTTAAAGGTGCTGATTCTCCAAGGAGGGAGATTGCTAGTAAAGCGGCTGGAATGGCGAACCCGAGTACAAGGAGATGAGAAATGAGGTGCGATTTTGAAACCTTTCCCGATCACACGGTGTACCATCTTCTGGGTTTCTCATGCATGTTTTCGATGTAGGAAGATGCCCTTGAACCTGGAGATTTGGGACCCATGGGATGGGTACCACGCAGTATTACTTTAAAGGGTCTGCGTTTGCTCACCCAACCTCACCAAACCTCTCAGCCCCAAGAGTGTCCACCCTTATGTCTCAATCAGCTGTGGGGCTAGATATGGTCAATCCAGGTGGCATCACAGCTCCTGAACGAATTTTGTAAGAATTTCTCTCTCTTTCACTGTCTTTGTTTCACGGGTTTTTAAAAGTAATTGATTTTTATAATGGGGTTTACCTGCTTTTCACTGCTGTGATTTTGCCGCTTTACACCCACTTGACTCACTTACAGAGAGATATCAATGCATAGGTTTCAAGATTTTACTAGTCAGATATATTCTTGGGCGGTGAATAGGGGGTGTTGAGTCCAATTCATTGAGCAAGGAGTAGGGCTTGTCTATTACATATTGGGTTTATGGAACAGTATCTGAGCTAATTTGAATCCCTTGTTTTATGCATCACCCCACCTCACCTTTCCCGTTAAGCAGCCATAGTGTGTTTTCTAAACGTGTGACTCTATTCTGTTTTGTAATTCAGTTCAAGGGTAGCGGTTTTTACATTCCCTCTATAAGTGATATCTTATGATAAGTGTCTTTTTCTGTGTGACTTATTTCACTTAGAATCGTCGTACCTAAATCCACTCATCATGCTGCTACTAGCCTTATGACGTTGATTTCATGGCTCAGTGATTTTCCATTGTACATAAGGAGCACAACTTCTTTATCCATTTTTCTCTTTCCTGGGATATTTAAGGTGTAACCAAGTGGAGGTTCTTGTCAACAGAGCAGCCCTAAACTTTGGGGTGCCTGTGTCTTGCTGATTTTTAGTTTTCCCAATTTATACGCCCATGAGTGGAAGTGCGCTATGCTCCCTAAGCTGAGTTTTTTAGATGTTTCAGGACACACCGTGCACTTCTCCAGAGTGGCTGTTGGCAATTTACATCCCGCCCATCAGCGTAGCCAGGCTCCCGTTTCTCCATGGCCTGTCCTGCATTACTGGTTTTGACAGTTTATTCAGCATGGCCCTTTTGACCGATGGGAAGCGAGACTTCTTTGTAGCGCTGATTTGCCTTTCCAGGTTGCTTGGTTGGCCAAACAGGGCGTATGCGTTTTTTCCTGAATTTATTCAGGAAAAAACGCATACGCCCTTTTTGGCCAAGGGCATAATTGTCGAGGTTTTGCCGCTTTTCCTGTGCTTTAAAGGCGATTCGAATCTCCCTCCTGAAATCTGTTTCCTGCAATTCTGCCTTTCTTTCAAATCCTCTTCGTTGCCTTCCCTCAATATATTTGTGGACGAGAGTCATCATTTATAAGTCTGCAGGTTTGTGAATTGCAGTGCCCCTGAGCTCCATTTTTCAACTCGCTTTCTTGGGAGCTGGCCGCAAAAGCGCAGTATTGCTTCAGGCCCTATTCTCGTCCCAGGCGGCAGGCTGAGCCTGTGGTTAATTCTTCTTCCTGATGGGAAAATAGAGTGACCTCTGCCTGTCCCAAAACCTAGAGCTAGTCTCTCATTGCTTCCCCCTCTTCCCGTTCATCCTCCGGACAAATTGCAACCTGTACGGAACAGGAGGTTAAAGGTGCTGATTCTCCAAGGAGGGAGATTGCTAGTAAAGCGGCTGGAATGGCGAACCCGAGTACAAGGAGATGAGAAATGAGGTGCGATTTTGAAACCTTTCCCGATCACACGGTGTACCATCTTCTGGGTTTCTCATGCATGTTTTCGATGTAGGAAGATGCCCTTGAACCTGGAGATTTGGGACCCATGGGATGGGTACCACGCAGTATTACTTTAAAGGGTCTGCGTTTGCTCACCCAACCTCACCAAACCTCTCAGCCCCAAGAGTGTCCACCCTTATGTCTCAATCAGCTGTGGGGCTAGATATGGTCAATCCAGGTGGCATCACAGCTCCTGAACGAATTTTGTAAGAATTTCTCTCTCTTTCACTGTCTTTGTTTCACGGGTTTTTAAAAGTAATTGATTTTTATAATGGGGTTTACCTGCTTTTCACTGCTGTGATTTTGCCGCTTTACACCCACTTGACTCACTTACAGAGAGATATCAATGCATAGGTTTCAAGATTTTACTAGTCAGATATATTCTTGGGCGGTGAATAGGGGGTGTTGAGTCCAATTCATTGAGCAAGGAGTAGGGTTTGTCTATTACATATTGGGTTTATGGAACGGTATCTGAGCTAATTTGAAACCCTTGTTTTATGCATCACCCCACCTCACCTTTCCCGTTAAGCAGCCATAGTGTGTTTTCTAAACGTGTGACTCTATTCTGTTTTGTAATTCAGTTCAAGGGTAGCGGTTTTTACATTCCCTCTATAAGTGATATCTTATGATAAGTGTCTTTTTCTGTGTGACTTATTTCACTTAGAATCGTCGTACCTAAATCCACTCATCATGCTGCTACTAGCCTTATGACGTTGATTTCATGGCTCAGTGAGTTTCCATTGTACATAAGGACCACAACTTCTTTATCCATTTTTCTCTTTCCTGGGATATTTAAGGTGTAACCAAGTGGAGGTTCTTGTCAACAGAGCAGCCCTAAACTTTGGGGTGCCTGTGTCTTGCTGATTTTTAGTTTTCCCAATTTATACGCCCATGAGTGGAAGTGCCCTATCCTCCCTAAGCTGAGTTTTTTAGATGTTTCAGGACATACCGTGCACTTCTCCAGAGTGGCTGTTGGCAATTTACATCCCGCCCATCAGCGTAGCCAGGCTCCCGTTTCTCCATGGCCTGTCCTGCATTTCTGGTTTTGACACTTTATTCAGCATGGCCCTTTTGACCGATGGGAAGCGAGACTTCTTTGTAGCGCTGATTTGCCTTTCCAGGTTGCTTGGTTGGCCAAAAAGGGCGTATGCGTTTTTTCCTGAATATATTCAGGAAAAAACGCATACGCCCTTTTTGGCCAAGGGCATAATTGTCGAGGTTTTGCCGCTTTTCCTGTGCTTTAAAGGCGATTCGAATCTCCCTCCTGAAATCTGTTTCCTGCAATTCTGCCTTTCTTTCAAATCCTCTTCGTTGCCTTCCCTCAATATATTTGTGGACGAGAGTCATCATTTATAAGTCTGCAGGTTTGTGAATTGCAGTGCCCCTGAGCTCCATTTTTCAACTCGCTTTCTTGGGAGCTGGCCGCAAAAGCGCAGTATTGCTTCAGGCCCTATTCTCGTCCCAGGCGGCAGGCTGAGCCTGTGGTTAATTCTTCTTCCTGATGGGAAAATAGAGTGACCTCTGCCTGTCCCAAAACCTAGAGCTAGTCTCTCATTGCTTCCCCCTCTTCCCGTTCATCCTCCGGACAAATTGCAACCTGTACGGAACAGGAGGTTAAAGGTGCTGATTCTCCAAGGAGGGAGATTGCTAGTAAAGCGGCTGGAATGGCGAACCCGAGTACAAGGAGATGAGAAATGAGGTGCGATTTTGAAACCTTTCCCGATCACACGGTGTACCATCTTCTGGGTTTCTCATGCATGTTTTCGATGTAGGAAGATGCCCTTGAACCTGGAGATTTGGGACCCATGGGATGGGTACCACGCAGTATTACTTTAAAGGGTCTGCGTTTGCTCACCCAACCTCACCAAACCTCTCAGCCCCAAGAGTGTCCACCCTTATGTCTCAGTCAGCTGTGGGTCTAGATATGGTCAATCCAGGTGGCATCACAGCTCCTGAACGAATTTTGTAAGAATTTCTCTCTCTTTCACTGTCTTCGTTTCACGGGTTTTTAAAAGTAATTGATTTTTATAATGGGGTTTACCTGCTTTTCACTGCTGTGATTTTGCCGCTTTACACCCACTTGACTCACTTACAGAGAGATATCAATGCATAGGTTTCAAGATTTTACTAGTCAGGTATATTCTTTGGCGGTGAATAGGGGGTGTTGAGTCCAATTCATTGAGCAAGGAGTAGGTCTTGTCTATTACATATTGGGTTTATGGAACGGTATCTGAGCTAATTTGAAACCCTTGTTTTATGCATCACCCCACCTCACCTTTCCCGTTAAGCAGCCATAGTGTGTTTTCTAAACGTGTGACTCTATTCTGTTTTGTAATTCAGTTCAAGGGTAGCGGTGTTTACATTCCCTCTATAAGTGATATCTTATGATAAGTGTCTTTTTCTGTGTGACTTATTTCACTTAGAATCGTCGTACCTAAATCCACTCATCATGCTGCTACTAGCCTTATGACGTTGATTTCATGGCTCAGTGAGTTTCCATTGTACATAAGGACCACAACTTCTTTATCCATTTTTCTCTTTCCTGGGATATTTAAGGTGTAACCAAGTGGAGGTTCTTGTCAACAGAGCAGCCCTAAACTTTGGGGTGCCTGTGTCTTGCTGATTTTTAGTTTTCCCAATTTATACGCCCATGAGTGGAAGTGCCCTATGCTCCCTAAGCTGAGTTTTTTAGATGTTTCAGGACACACCGTGCACTTCTCCAGAGTGGCTGTTGGCAATTTACATCCCGCCCATCAGCGTAGCCAGGCTCCCGTTTCTCCATGGCCTGTCCTGCATTTCTGGTTTTGACACTTTATTCAGCATGGCCCTTTTGACCGATGGGAAGCGAGACTTCTTTGTAGCGCTGATTTGCCTTTCCAGGTTGCTTGGTTGGCCAAAAAGGGCGTATGCGTTTTTTCCTGAATATATTCAGGAAAAAACGCATACGCCCTTTTTGGCCAAGGGCATCATTGTCGAGGTTTTGCCGCTTTTCCTGTGCTTTAAAGGCGATTCGAATCTCCCTCCTGAAATCTGTTTCCTGCAATTCTGCCTTTCTTTCAAATCCTCTTCGTTGCCTTCCCTCAATATATTTGTGGACGAGAGTCATCATTTATAAGTCTGCAGGTTTGTGAATTGCAGTGCCCCTGAGCTCCATTTTTCAACTCGCTTTCTTGGGAGCTGGCCGCAAAAGCGCAGTATTGCTTCAGGCCCTATTCTCGTCCCAGGCGGCAGGCTGAGCCTGTGGTTAATTCTTCTTCCTGATGGGAAAATAGAGTGACCTCTGCCTGTCCCAAAACCTAGAGCTAGTCTCTCATTGCTTCCCCCTCTTCCCGTTCATCCTCCGGACAAATTGCAACCTGTACGGAACAGGAGGTTAAAGGTGCTGATTCTCCAAGGAGGGAGATTGCTAGTAAAGCGGCTGGAATGGCGAACCCGAGTACAAGGAGATGAGAAATGAGGTGCGATTTTGAAACCTTTCCCGATCACACGGTGTACCATCTTCTGGGTTTCTCATGCATGTTTTCGATGTAGGAAGATGCCCTTGAACCTGGAGATTTGGGACCCATGGGATGGGTACCACGCAGTATTACTTTAAAGGGTCTGCGTTTGCTCACCCAACCTCACCAAACCTCTCAGCCCCAAGAGTGTCCACCCTTATGTCTCAGTCAGCTGTGGGTCTAGATATGGTCAATCCAGGTGGCATCACAGCTCCTGAACGAATTTTGTAAGAATTTCTCTCTCTTTCACTGTCTTTGTTTCACGGGTTTTTAAAAGTAATTGATTTTTATAATGGGGTTTACCTGCTTTTCACTGCTGTGATTTTGCCGCTTTACACCCACTTGACTCACTTACAGAGAGATATCAATGCATAGGTTTCAAGATTCTTACTAGGCAGATATATTCTTGGGCGGTGAATAGGGGGTGTTGAGTCCAATTCACTGAGCAAGGAGTAGGTCTTGTCTATTACCTATTGGGTTTATGGAACGGTATCTGAGCTAATTTGAAACCCTTGTTTTATGCATCACCCCACCTCACCTTTCCCGTTAAGCAGCCATAGTGTGTTTTCTAAACGTGTGACTCTATTCTGTTTTGTAATTCAGTTCAAGGGTAGCGGTTTTTACATTCCCTCTATAAGTGATATCTTATGATAAGTGTCTTTTTCTGTGTGACTTATTTCACTTAGAATCGTCGTACCTAAATCCACTCATCATGCTGCTACTAGCCTTATGACGTTGATTTCATGGCTCAGTGATTTTCCATTGTACATAAGGACCACAACTTCTTTATCCATTTTTCTCTTTCCTGGGATATTTAAGGTGTAACCAAGTGGAGGTTCTTGTCAACAGAGCAGCCCTAAACTTTGGGGTGCCTGTGTCTTGCTGATTTTTAGTTTTCCCAATTTATACGCCCATGAGTGGAAGTGCCCTATGCTCCCTAAGCTGAGTTTTTTAGATGTTTCAGGACACACCGTGCACTTCTCCAGAGTGGCTGTTGGCAATTTACATCCCGCCCATCAGCGTAGCCAGGCTCCCGTTTCTCCATGGCCTGTCCTGCATTTCTGGTTTTGACACTTTATTCAGCATGGCCCTTTTGACCGATGGGAAGCGAGACTTCTTTGTAGCGCTGATTTGCCTTTCCAGGTTGCTTGGTTGGCCAAAAAGGGCGTATGCGTTTTTTCCTGAATATATTCAGGAAAAAACGCATACGCCCTTTTTGGCCAAGGGCATCATTGTCGAGGTTTTGCCGCTTTTCCTGTGCTTTAAAGGCGATTCGAATCTCCCTCCTGAAATCTGTTTCCTGCAATTCTGCCTTTCTTTCAAATCCTCTTCGTTGCCTTCCCTCAATATATTTGTGGACGAGAGTCATCATTTATAAGTCTGCAGGTTTGTGAATTGCAGTGCCCCTGAGCTCCATTTTTCAACTCGCTTTCTTGGGAGCTGGCCGCAAAAGCGCAGTATTGCTTCAGGCCCTATTCTCGTCCCAGGCGGCAGGCTGAGCCTGTGGTTAATTCTTCTTCCTGATGGGAAAATAGAGTGACCTCTGCCTGTCCCAAAACCTAGAGCTAGTCTCTCATTGCTTCCCCCTCTTCCCGTTCATCCTCCGGACAAATTGCAACCTGTACGGAACAGGAGGTTAAAGGTGCTGATTCTCCAAGGAGGGAGATTGCTAGTAAAGCGGCTGGAATGGCGAACCCGAGTACAAGGAGATGAGAAATGAGGTGCGATTTTGAAACCTTTCCCGATCACACGGTGTACCATCTTCTGGGTTTCTCATGCATGTTTTCGATGTAGGAAGATGCCCTTGAACCTGGAGATTTGGGACCCATGGGATGGGTACCACGCAGTATTACTTTAAAGGGTCTGCGTTTGCTCACCCAACCTCACCAAACCTCTCAGCCCCAAGAGTGTCCACCCTTATGTCTCAATCAGCTGTGGGTCTAGATATGGTCAATCCAGGTGGCATCACAGCCCCTGAACGAATTTTGTAAGAATTTCTCTCTCTTTCACTGTCTTTGTTTCACGGGTTTTTAAAAGTAATTGATTTTTATAATGGGGTTTACCTGCTTTTCACTGCTGTGATTTTGCCGCTTTACACCTACTTGACTCACTTACAGAGAGATATCAATGCATAGGTTTCAAGATTTTACTAGTCAGATATATTCTTGGGCGGTGAATAGGGGGTGTTGAGTCCAATTCATTGAGCAAGGAGTAGGTCTTGTCTATTACATATTGGGTTTATGGAACGGTATCTGAGCTAATTTGAAACCCTTGTTTTATGCATCACCCCACCTCACCTTTCCCGTTAAGCAGCCATAGTGTGTTTTCTAAACGTGTGACTCTATTCTGTTTTGTAATTCAGTTCAAGGGTAGCGGTTTTTACATTCCCTCTATAAGTGATATCTTATGATAAGTGTCTTTTTCTGTGTGACTTATTTCACTTAGAATCGTCGTACCTAAATCCACTCATCATGCTGCTACTAGCCTTATGACGTTGATTTCATGGCTGAGTGATATTCCATTGTACATAAGGACCACAACTTCTTTATCCATTTTTCTCTTTCCTGGGATATTTAAGGTGTAACCAAGTGGAGGTTCTTGTCAACAGAGCAGCCCTAAACTTTGGGGTGCCTGTGTCTTGCTGATTTTTAGTTTTCCCAATTTATACGCCCATGAGTGGAAGTGCCCTATGCTCCCTAAGCTGAGTTTTTTAGATGTTTCAGGACACACCGTGCACTTCTCCAGAGTGGCTGTTGGCAATTTACATCCCGCCCATCAGCGTAGCCAGGCTCCCATTTCTCCATGGCCTGTCCTGCATTTCTGGTTTTGACACTTTATTCAGCATGGCCCTTTTGACCGATGGGAAGCGAGACTTCTTTGTAGCGCTGATTTGCCTTTCCAGGTTGCTTGGTTGGCCAAAAAGGGCGTATGCGTTTTTTCCTGAATATATTCAGGAAAAAACGCATACGCCCTTTTTGGCCAAGGGCATCATTGTCGAGGTTTTGCCGCTTTTCCTGTGCTTTAAAGGCGATTCGAATCTCCCTCCTGAAATCTGTTTCCTGCAATTCTGCCTTTCTTTCAAATCCTCTTCGTTGCCTTCCCTCAATATATTTGTGGACGAGAGTCATCATTTATAAGTCTGCAGGTTTGTGAATTGCAGTGCCCCTGAGCTCCATTTTTCAACTCGCTTTCTTGGGAGCTGGCCGCAAAAGCGCAGTATTGCTTCAGGCCCTATTCTCGTCCCAGGCGGCAGGCTGAGCCTGTGGTTAATTCTTCTTCCTGATGGGAAAATAGAGTGACCTCTGCCTGTCCCAAAACCTAGAGCTAGTCTCTCATTGCTTCCCCCTCTTCCCGTTCATCCTCCGGACAAATTGCAACCTGTACGGAACAGGAGGTTAAAGGTGCTGATTCTCCAAGGAGGGAGATTGCTAGTAAAGCGGCTGGAATGGCGAACCCGAGTACAAGGAGATGAGAAATGAGGTGCGATTTTGAAACCTTTCCCGATCACACGGTGTACCATCTTCTGGGTTTCTCATGCATGTTTTCGATGTAGGAAGATGCCCTTGAACCTGGAGATTTGGGACCCATGGGATGGGTACCACGCAGTATTACTTTAAAGGGTCTGCGTTTGCTCACCCAACCTCACCAAACCTCTCAGCCCCAAGAGTGTCCACCCTTATGTCTCAGTCAGCTGTGGGTCTAGATATGGTCAATCCAGGTGGCATCACAGCTCCTGAACGAATTTTGTAAGAATTTCTCTCTCTTTCACTGTCTTTGTTTCACGGGTTTTTAAAAGTAATTGATTTTTATAATGGGGTTTACCTGCTTTTCACTGCTGTGATTTTGCCGCTTTACACCCACTTGACTCACTTACAGAGAGATATCAATGCATAGGTTTCAAGATTCTTACTAGGCAGATATATTCTTGGGCGGTGAATAGGGGGTGTTGAGTCCAATTCACTGAGCAAGGAGTAGGTCTTGTCTATTACCTATTGGGTTTATGGAACGGTATCTGAGCTAATTTGAAACCCTTGTTTTATGCATCACCCCACCTCACCTTTCCCGTTAAGCAGCCATAGTGTGTTTTCTAAACGTGTGACTCTATTCTGTTTTGTAATTCAGTTCAAGGGTAGCGGTTTTTACATTCCCTCTATAAGTGATATCTTATGATAAGTGTCTTTTTCTGTGTGACTTATTTCACTTAGAATCGTCGTACCTAAATCCACTCATCATGCTGCTACTAGCCTTATGACGTTGATTTCATGGCTCAGTGATTTTCCATTGTACATAAGGACCACAACTTCTTTATCCATTTTTCTCTTTCCTGGGATATTTAAGGTGTAACCAAGTGGAGGTTCTTGTCAACAGAGCAGCCCTAAACTTTGGGGTGCCTGTGTCTTGCTGATTTTTAGTTTTCCCAATTTATACGCCCATGAGTGGAAGTGCCCTATGCTCCCTAAGCTGAGTTTTTTAGATGTTTCAGGACACACCGTGCACTTCTCCAGAGTGGCTGTTGGCAATTTACATCCCGCCCATCAGCGTAGCCAGGCTCCCGTTTCTCCATGGCCTGTCCTGCATTTCTGGTTTTGACACTTTATTCAGCATGGCCCTTTTGACCGATGGGAAGCGAGACTTCTTTGTAGCGCTGATTTGCCTTTCCAGGTTGCTTGGTTGGCCAAAAAGGGCGTATGCGTTTTTTCCTGAATATATTCAGGAAAAAACGCATACGCCCTTTTTGGCCAAGGGCATCATTGTCGAGGTTTTGCCGCTTTTCCTGTGCTTTAAAGGCGATTCGAATCTCCCTCCTGAAATCTGTTTCCTGCAATTCTGCCTTTCTTTCAAATCCTCTTCGTTGCCTTCCCTCAATATATTTGTGGACGAGAGTCATCATTTATAAGTCTGCAGGTTTGTGAATTGCAGTGCCCCTGAGCTCCATTTTTCAACTCGCTTTCTTGGGAGCTGGCCGCAAAAGCGCAGTATTGCTTCAGGCCCTATTCTCGTCCCAGGCGGCAGGCTGAGCCTGTGGTTAATTCTTCTTCCTGATGGGAAAATAGAGTGACCTCTGCCTGTCCCAAAACCTAGAGCTAGTCTCTCATTGCTTCCCCCTCTTCCCGTTCATCCTCCGGACAAATTGCAACCTGTACGGAACAGGAGGTTAAAGGTGCTGATTCTCCAAGGAGGGAGATTGCTAGTAAAGCGGCTGGAATGGCGAACCCGAGTACAAGGAGATGAGAAATGAGGTGCGATTTTGAAACCTTTCCCGATCACACGGTGTACCATCTTCTGGGTTTCTCATGCATGTTTTCGATGTAGGAAGATGCCCTTGAACCTGGAGATTTGGGACCCATGGGATGGGTACCACGCAGTATTACTTTAAAGGGTCTGCGTTTGCTCACCCAACCTCACCAAACCTCTCAGCCCCAAGAGTGTCCACCCTTATGTCTCAATCAGCTGTGGGTCTAGATATGGTCAATCCAGGTGGCATCACAGCCCCTGAACGAATTTTGTAAGAATTTCTCTCTCTTTCACTGTCTTTGTTTCACGGGTTTTTAAAAGTAATTGATTTTTATAATGGGGTTTACCTGCTTTTCACTGCTGTGATTTTGCCGCTTTACACCCACTTGACTCACTTACAGAGAGATATCAATGCATAGGTTTCAAGATTTTACTAGTCAGATATATTCTTGGGCGGTGAATAGGGGGTGTTGAGTCCAATTCATTGAGCAAGGAGTAGGTCTTGTCTATTACATATTGGGTTTATGGAACGGTATCTGAGCTAATTTGAAACCCTTGTTTTATGCATCACCCCACCTCACCTTTCCCGTTAAGCAGCCATAGTGTGTTTTCTAAACGTGTGACTCTATTCTGTTTTGTAATTCAGTTCAAGGGTAGCGGTTTTTACATTCCCTCTATAAGTGATATCTTATGATAAGTGTCTTTTTCTGTGTGACTTATTTCACTTAGAATCGTCGTACCTAAATCCACTCATCATGCTGCTACTAGCCTTATGACGTTGATTTCATGGCTGAGTGATATTCCATTGTACATAAGGACCACAACTTCTTTATCCATTTTTCTCTTTCCTGGGATATTTAAGGTGTAACCAAGTGGAGGTTCTTGTCAACAGAGCAGCCCTAAACTTTGGGGTGCCTGTGTCTTGCTGATTTTTAGTTTTCCCAATTTATACGCCCATGAGTGGAAGTGCCCTATGCTCCCTAAGCTGAGTTTTTTAGATGTTTCAGGACACACCGTGCACTTCTCCAGAGTGGCTGTTGGCAATTTACATCCCGCCCATCAGCGTAGCCAGGCTCCCGTTTCTCCATGGCCTGTCCTGCATTTCTGGTTTTGACACTTTATTCAGCATGGCCCTTTTGACCGATGGGAAGCGAGACTTCTTTGTAGCGCTGATTTGCCTTTCCAGGTTGCTTGGTTGGCCAAAAAGGGCGTATGCGTTTTTTCCTGAATATATTCAGGAAAAAACGCATACGCCCTTTTTGGCCAAGGGCATCATTGTCGAGGTTTTGCCGCTTTTCCTGTGCTTTAAAGGCGATTCGAATCTCCCTCCTGAAATCTGTTTCCTGCAATTCTGCCTTTCTTTCAAATCCTCTTCGTTGCCTTCCCTCAATATATTTGTGGACGAGAGTCATCATTTATAAGTCTGCAGGTTTGTGAATTGCAGTGCCCCTGAGCTCCATTTTTCAACTCGCTTTCTTGGGAGCTGGCCGCAAAAGCGCAGTATTGCTTCAGGCCCTATTCTCGTCCCAGGCGGCAGGCTGAGCCTGTGGTTAATTCTTCTTCCTGATGGGAAAATAGAGTGACCTCTGCCTGTCCCAAAACCTAGAGCTAGTCTCTCATTGCTTCCCCCTCTTCCCGTTCATCCTCCGGACAAATTGCAACCTGTACGGAACAGGAGGTTAAAGGTGCTGATTCTCCAAGGAGGGAGATTGCTAGTAAAGCGGCTGGAATGGCGAACCCGAGTACAAGGAGATGAGAAATGAGGTGCGATTTTGAAACCTTTCCCGATCACACGGTGTACCATCTTCTGGGTTTCTCATGCATGTTTTCGATGTAGGAAGATGCCCTTGAACCTGGAGATTTGGGACCCATGGGATGGGTACCACGCAGTATTACTTTAAAGGGTCTGCGTTTGCTCACCCAACCTCACCAAACCTCTCAGCCCCAAGAGTGTCCACCCTTATGTCTCAATCAGCTGTGGGTCTAGATATGGTCAATCCAGGTGGCATCACAGCCCCTGAACGAATTTTGTAAGAATTTCTCTCTCTTTCACTGTCTTTGTTTCACGGGTTTTTAAAAGTAATTGATTTTTATAATGGGGTTTACCTGCTTTTCACTGCTGTGATTTTGCCGCTTTACACCCACTTGACTCACTTACAGAGAGATATCAATGCATAGGTTTCAAGATTTTCCTAGTCAGATATATTCTTGGGCGGTGAATAGGGGGTGTTGAGTCCAATTCATTGAGCAAGGAGTAGGTCTTGTCTATTACCTATTGGGTTTATGGAACGGTATCTGAGCTAATTTGAAACCCTTGTTTTATGCATCACCCCACCTCACCTTTCCCGTTAAGCAGCCATAGTGTGTTTTCTAAACGTGTGACTCTATTCTGTTTTGTAATTCAGTTCAAGGGTAGCGGTTTTTACATTCCCTCTATAAGTGATATCTTATGATAAGTGTCTTTTTCTGTGTGACTTATTTCACTTAGAATCGTCGTACCTAAATCCACTCATCATGCTGCTACTAGCCTTATGACGTTGATTTCATGGCTGATTGATTTTCCATTGTACATAAGGACCACAACTTCTTTATCCATTTTTCTCTTTCCTGGGATATTTAAGGTGTAACCAAGTGGAGGTTCTTGTCAACAGAGCAGCCCTAAACTTTGGGGTGCCTGTGTCTTGCTGATTTTTAGTTTTCCCAATTTATACGCCCATGAGTGGAAGTGCCCTATGCTCCCTAAGCTGAGTTTTTTAGATGTTTCAGGACACACCGTGCACTTCTCCAGAGTGGCTGTTGGCAATTTACATCCCGCCCATCAGCGTAGCCAGGCTCCCGTTTCTCCATGGCCTGTCCTGCATTTCTGGTTTTGACACTTTATTCAGCATGGCCCTTTTGACCGATGGGAAGCGAGACTTCTTTGTAGCGCTGATTTGCCTTTCCAGGTTGCTTGGTTGGCCAAAAAGGGCGTATGCGTTTTTTCCTGAATATATTCAGGAAAAAACGCATACGCCCTTTTTGGCCAAGGGCATCATTGTCGAGGTTTTGCCGCTTTTCCTGTGCTTTAAAGGCGATTCGAATCTCCCTCCTGAAATCTGTTTCCTGCAATTCTGCCTTTCTTTCAAATCCTCTTCGTTGCCTTCCCTCAATATATTTGTGGACGAGAGTCATCATTTATAAGTCTGCAGGTTTGTGAATTGCAGTGCCCCTGAGCTCCATTTTTCAACTCGCTTTCTTGGGAGCTGGCCGCAAAAGCGCAGTATTGCTTCAGGCCCTATTCTCGTCCCAGGCGGCAGGCTGAGCCTGTGGTTAATTCTTCTTCCTGATGGGAAAATAGAGTGACCTCTGCCTGTCCCAAAACCTAGAGCTAGTCTCTCATTGCTTCCCCCTCTTCCCGTTCATCCTCCGGACAAATTGCAACCTGTACGGAACAGGAGGTTAAAGGTGCTGATTCTCCAAGGAGGGAGATTGCTAGTAAAGCGGCTGGAATGGCGAACCCGAGTACAAGGAGATGAGAAATGAGGTGCGATTTTGAAACCTTTCCCGATCACACGGTGTACCATCTTCTGGGTTTCTCATGCATGTTTTCGATGTAGGAAGATGCCCTTGAACCTGGAGATTTGGGACCCATGGGATGGGTACCACGCAGTATTACTTTAAAGGGTCTGCGTTTGCTCACCCAACCTCACCAAACCTCTCAGCCCCAAGAGTGTCCACCCTTATCTCTCAATCAGCTGTGGGTCTAGATATGGTCAATCCAGGTGGCATCACAGCTCCTGCACGAATTTTGTAAGAATTTCTCTCTCTTTCACTGTCTTTGTTTCACGGGTTTTTAAAAGTAATTGATTTTTATAATGGGGTTTACCTGCTTTTCACTGCTGTGATTTTGCCGCTTTACACCCACTTGACTCACTTACAGAGAGATATCAATGCATATGTTTCAAGATTCTTACTAGGCAGATATATTCTTGGGCGGTGAATAGGGGGTGTTGAGTCCAATTCACTGAGCAAGGAGTAGGTCTTGTCTATTACCTATTGGGTTTATGGAACGGTATCTGAGCTAATTTGAAACCCTTGTTTTATGCATCACCCCACCTCACCTTTCCCGTTAAGCAGCCATAGTGTGTTTTCTAAACGTGTGACTCTATTCTGTTTTGTAATTCAGTTCAAGGGTAGCGGTTTTTACATTCCCTCTATAAGTGATATCTTATGATAAGTGTCTTTTTCTGTGTGACTTATTTCACTTAGAGTCGTCGTACCTAAATCCACTCATCATGCTGCTACTAGCCTTATGACGTTGATTTCATGGCTGATTGATTTTCCATTGTACATAAGGACCACAACTTCTTTATCCATTTTTCTCTTTCCTGGGATATTTAAGGTGTAACCAAGTGGAGGTTCTTGTCAACAGAGCAGCCCTAAACTTTGGGGTGCCTGTGTCTTGCTGATTTTTAGTTTTCCCAATTTATACGCCCATGAGTGGAAGTGCCCTATGCTCCCTAACCTGAGTGTTTTAGATGTTTCAGGACACACCGTGCACTTCTCCAGAGTGGCTGTTGGCAATTTACATCCCGCCCATCAGCGTAGCCAGGCTCCCGTTTCTCCATGGCCTGTCCTGCATTTCTGGTTTTGACACTTTATTCAGCATGGCCCTTTTGACCGATGGGAAGCGAGACTTCTTTGTAGCGCTGATTTGCCTTTCCAGGTTGCTTGGTTGGCCAAAAAGGGCGTATGCGTTTTTTCCTGAATATATTCAGGAAAAAACGCATACGCCCTTTTTGGCCAAGGGCATCATTGTCGAGGTTTTGCCGCTTTTCCTGTGCTTTAAAGGCGATTCGAATCTCCCTCCTGAAATCTGTTTCCTGCAATTCTGCCTTTCTTTCAAATCCTCTTCGTTGCCTTCCCTCAATATATTTGTGGACGAGAGTCATCATTTATAAGTCTGCAGGTTTGTGAATTGCAGTGCCCCTGAGCTCCATTTTTCAACTCGCTTTCTTGGGAGCTGGCCGCAAAAGCGCAGTATTGCTTCAGGCCCTATTCTCGTCCCAGGCGGCAGGCTGAGCCTGTGGTTAATTCTTCTTCCTGATGGGAAAATAGAGTGACCTCTGCCTGTCCCAAAACCTAGAGCTAGTCTCTCATTGCTTCCCCCTCTTCCCGTTCATCCTCCGGACAAATTGCAACCTGTACGGAACAGGAGGTTAAAGGTGCTGATTCTCCAAGGAGGGAGATTGCTAGTAAAGCGGCTGGAATGGCGAACCCGAGTACAAGGAGATGAGAAATGAGGTGCGATTTTGAAACCTTTCCCGATCACACGGTGTACCATCTTCTGGGTTTCTCATGCATGTTTTCGATGTAGGAAGATGCCCTTGAACCTGGAGATTTGGGACCCATGGGATGGGTACCACGCAGTATTACTTTAAAGGGTCTGCGTTTGCTCACCCAACCTCACCAAACCTCTCAGCCCCAAGAGTGTCCACCCTTATGTCTCAATCAGCTGTGGGTCTAGATATGGTCAATCCAGGTGGCATCACAGCTCCTGCACGAATTTTGTAAGAATTTCTCTCTCTTTCACTGTCTTTGTTTCACGGGTTTTTAAAAGTAATTGATTTTTATAATGGGGTTTACCTGCTTTTCACTGCTGTGATTTTGCCGCTTTACACCCACTTGACTCACTTACAGAGAGATATCAATGCATAGGTTTCAAGATTTTCCTAGTCAGATATATTCTTGGGCGGTGAATAGGGGGTGTTGAGTCCAATTCATTGAGCAAGGAGTAGGTCTTGTCTATTACCTATTGGGTTTATGGAACGGTATCTGAGCTAATTTGAAACCCTTGTTTTATGCATCACCCCACCTCACCTTTCCCGTTAAGCAGCCATAGTGTGTTTTCTAAACGTGTGACTCTATTCTGTTTTGTAATTCAGTTCAAGGGTAGCGGTTTTTACATTCCCTCTATAAGTGATATCTTATGATAAGTGTCTTTTTCTGTGTGACTTATTTCACTTAGAATCGTCGTACCTAAATCCACTCATCATGCTGCTACTAGCCTTATGACGTTGATTTCATGGCTCAGTGATTTTCCATTGTACATAAGGACCACAACTTCTTTATCCATTTTTCTCTTTCCTGGGATATTTAAGGTGTAACCAAGTGGAGGTTCTTGTCAACAGAGCAGCCCTAAACTTTGGGGTGCCTGTGTCTTGCTGATTTTTAGTTTTCCCAATTTATACGCCCATGAGTGGAAGTGCCCTATGCTCCCTAAGCTGAGTTTTTTAGATGTTTCAGGACACACCGTGCACTTCTCCAGAGTGGCTGTTGGCAATTTACATCCCGCCCATCAGCGTAGCCAGGCTCCCGTTTCTCCATGGCCTGTCCTGCATTTCTGGTTTTGACACTTTATTCAGCATGGCCCTTTTGACCGATGGGAAGCGAGACTTCTTTGTAGCGCTGATTTGCCTTTCCAGGTTGCTTGGTTGGCCAAAAAGGGCGTATGCGTTTTTTCCTGAATATATTCAGGAAAAAACGCATACGCCCTTTTTGGCCAAGGGCATCATTGTCGAGGTTTTGCCGCTTTTCCTGTGCTTTAAAGGCGATTCGAATCTCCCTCCTGAAATCTGTTTCCTGCAATTCTGCCTTTCTTTCAAATCCTCTTCGTTGCCTTCCCTCAATATATTTGTGGACGAGAGTCATCATTTATAAGTCTGCAGGTTTGTGAATTGCAGTGCCCCTGAGCTCCATTTTTCAACTCGCTTTCTTGGGAGCTGGCCGCAAAAGCGCAGTATTGCTTCAGGCCCTATTCTCGTCCCAGGCGGCAGGCTGAGCCTGTGGTTAATTCTTCTTCCTGATGGGAAAATAGAGTGACCTCTGCCTGTCCCAAAACCTAGAGCTAGTCTCTCATTGCTTCCCCCTCTTCCCGTTCATCCTCCGGACAAATTGCAACCTGTACGGAACAGGAGGTTAAAGGTGCTGATTCTCCAAGGAGGGAGATTGCTAGTAAAGCGGCTGGAATGGCGAACCCGAGTACAAGGAGATGAGAAATGAGGTGCGATTTTGAAACCTTTCCCGATCACACGGTGTACCATCTTCTGGGTTTCTCATGCATGTTTTCGATGTAGGAAGATGCCCTTGAACCTGGAGATTTGGGACCCATGGGATGGGTACCACGCAGTATTACTTTAAAGGGTCTGCGTTTGCTCACCCAACCTCACCAAACCTCTCAGCCCCAAGAGTGTCCACCCTTATGTCTCAATCAGCTGTGGGTCTAGATATGGTCAATCCAGGTGGCATCACAGCTCCTGCACGAATTTTGTAAGAATTTCTCTCTCTTTCACTGTCTTTGTTTCACGGGTTTTTAAAAGTAATTGATTTTTATAATGGGGTTTACCTGCTTTTCACTGCTGTGATTTTGCCGCTTTACACCCACTTGACTCACTTACAGAGAGATATCAATGCATATGTTTCAAGATTCTTACTAGGCAGATATATTCTTGGGCGGTGAATAGGGGGTGTTGAGTCCAATTCACTGAGCAAGGAGTAGGTCTTGTCTATTACCTATTGGGTTTATGGAACGGTATCTGAGCTAATTTGAAACCCTTGTTTTATGCATCACCCCACCTCACCTTTCCCGTTAAGCAGCCATAGTGTGTTTTCTAAACGTGTGACTCTATTCTGTTTTGTAATTCAGTTCAAGGGTAGCGGTTTTTACATTCCCTCTATAAGTGATATCTTATGATAAGTGTCTTTTTCTGTGTGACTTATTTCACTTAGAGTCGTCGTACCTAAATCCACTCATCATGCTGCTACTAGCCTTATGACGTTGATTTCATGGCTCAGTGATTTTCCATTGTACATAAGGACCACAACTTCTTTATCCATTTTTCTCTTTCCTGGGATATTTAAGGTGTAACCAAGTGGAGGTTCTTGTCAACAGAGCAGCCCTAAACTTTGGGGTGCCTGTGTCTTGCTGATTTTTAGTTTTCCCAATTTATACGCCCATGAGTGGAAGTGCCCTATGCTCCCTAACCTGAGTGTTTTAGATGTTTCAGGACACACCGTGCACTTCTCCAGAGTGGCTGTTGGCAATTTACATCCCGCCCATCAGCGTAGCCAGGCTCACGTTTCTCCATGGCCTGTCCTGCATTTCTGGTTTTGACACTTTATTCAGCATGGCCCTTTTGACCGATGGGAAGCGAGACTTCTTTGTAGCGCTGATTTGCCTTTCCAGGTTGCTTGGTTGGCCAAAAAGGGCGTATGCGTTTTTTCCTGAATATATTCAGGAAAAAACGCATACGCCCTTTTTGGCCAAGGGCATCATTGTCGAGGTTTTGCCGCTTTTCCTGTGCTTTAAAGGCGATTCGAATCTCCCTCCTGAAATCTGTTTCCTGCAATTCTGCCTTTCTTTCAAATCCTCTTCGTTGCCTTCCCTCAATATATTTGTGGACGAGAGTCATCATTTATAAGTCTGCAGGTTTGTGAATTGCAGTGCCCCTGAGCTCCATTTTTCAACTCGCTTTCTTGGGAGCTGGCCGCAAAAGCGCAGTATTGCTTCAGGCCCTATTCTCGTCCCAGGCGGCAGGCTGAGCCTGTGGTTAATTCTTCTTCCTGATGGGAAAATAGAGTGACCTCTGCCTGTCCCAAAACCTAGAGCTAGTCTCTCATTGCTTCCCCCTCTTCCCGTTCATCCTCCGGACAAATTGCAACCTGTACGGAACAGGAGGTTAAAGGTGCTGATTCTCCAAGGAGGGAGATTGCTAGTAAAGCGGCTGGAATGGCGAACCCGAGTACAAGGAGATGAGAAATGAGGTGCGATTTTGAAACCTTTCCCGATCACACGGTGTACCATCTTCTGGGTTTCTCATGCATGTTTTCGATGTAGGAAGATGCCCTTGAACCTGGAGATTTGGGACCCATGGGATGGGTACCACGCAGTATTACTTTAAAGGGTCTGCGTTTGCTCACCCAACCTCACCAAACCTCTCAGCCCCAAGAGTGTCCACCCTTATGTCTCAATCAGCTGTGGGTCTAGATATGGTCAATCCAGGTGGCATCACAGCCCCTGAACGAATTTTGTAAGAATTTCTCTCTCTTTCACTGTCTTTGTTTCACGGGTTTTTAAAAGTAATTGATTTTTATAATGGGGTTTACCTGCTTTTCACTGCTGTGATTTTGCCGCTTTACACCCACTTGACTCACTTACAGAGAGATATCAATGCATAGGTTTCAAGATTTTCCTAGTCAGATATATTCTTGGGCGGTGAATAGGGGGTGTTGAGTCCAATTCATTGAGCAAGGAGTAGGTCTTGTCTATTACCTATTGGGTTTATGGAACGGTATCTGAGCTAATTTGAAACCCTTGTTTTATGCATCACCCCACCTCACCTTTCCCGTTAAGCAGCCATAGTGTGTTTTCTAAACGTGTGACTCTATTCTGTTTTGTAATTCAGTTCAAGGGTAGCGGTTTTTACATTCCCTCTATAAGTGATATCTTATGATAAGTGTCTTTTTCTGTGTGACTTATTTCACTTAGAATCGTCGTACCTAAATCCACTCATCATGCTGCTACTAGCCTTATGACGTTGATTTCATGGCTCAGTGATTTTCCATTGTACATAAGGACCACAACTTCTTTATCCATTTTTCTCTTTCCTGGGATATTTAAGGTGTAACCAAGTGGAGGTTCTTGTCAACAGAGCAGCCCTAAACTTTGGGGTGCCTGTGTCTTGCTGATTTTTAGTTTTCCCAATTTATACGCCCATGAGTGGAAGTGCCCTATGCTCCCTAAGCTGAGTTTTTTAGATGTTTCAGGACACACCGTGCACTTCTCCAGAGTGGCTGTTGGCAATTTACATCCCGCCCATCAGCGTAGCCAGGCTCCCGTTTCTCCATGGCCTGTCCTGCATTTCTGGTTTTGACACTTTATTCAGCATGGCCCTTTTGACCGATGGGAAGCGAGACTTCTTTGTAGCGCTGATTTGCCTTTCCAGGTTGCTTGGTTGGCCAAAAAGGGCGTATGCGTTTTTTCCTGAATATATTCAGGAAAAAACGCATACGCCCTTTTTGGCCAAGGGCATCATTGTCGAGGTTTTGCCGCTTTTCCTGTGCTTTAAAGGCGATTCGAATCTCCCTCCTGAAATCTGTTTCCTGCAATTCTGCCTTTCTTTCAAATCCTCTTCGTTGCCTTCCCTCAATATATTTGTGGACGAGAGTCATCATTTATAAGTCTGCAGGTTTGTGAATTGCAGTGCCCCTGAGCTCCATTTTTCAACTCGCTTTCTTGGGAGCTGGCCGCAAAAGCGCAGTATTGCTTCAGGCCCTATTCTCGTCCCAGGCGGCAGGCTGAGCCTGTGGTTAATTCTTCTTCCTGATGGGAAAATAGAGTGACCTCTGCCTGTCCCAAAACCTAGAGCTAGTCTCTCATTGCTTCCCCCTCTTCCCGTTCATCCTCCGGACAAATTGCAACCTGTACGGAACAGGAGGTTAAAGGTGCTGATTCTCCAAGGAGGGAGATTGCTAGTAAAGCGGCTGGAATGGCGAACCCGAGTACAAGGAGATGAGAAATGAGGTGCGATTTTGAAACCTTTCCCGATCACACGGTGTACCATCTTCTGGGTTTCTCATGCATGTTTTCGATGTAGGAAGATGCCCTTGAACCTGGAGATTTGGGACCCATGGGATGGGTACCACGCAGTATTACTTTAAAGGGTCTGCGTTTGCTCACCCAACCTCACCAAACCTCTCAGCCCCAAGAGTGTCCACCCTTATGTCTCAATCAGCTGTGGGTCTAGATATGGTCAATCCAGGTGGCATCACAGCTCCTGCACGAATTTTGTAAGAATTTCTCTCTCTTTCACTGTCTTTGTTTCACGGGTTTTTAAAAGTAATTGATTTTTATAATGGGGTTTACCTGCTTTTCACTGCTGTGATTTTGCCGCTTTACACCCACTTGACTCACTTACAGAGAGATATCAATGCATATGTTTCAAGATTCTTACTAGGCAGATATATTCTTGGGCGGTGAATAGGGGGTGTTGAGTCCAATTCACTGAGCAAGGAGTAGGTCTTGTCTATTACCTATTGGGTTTATGGAACGGTATCTGAGCTAATTTGAAACCCTTGTTTTATGCATCACCCCACCTCACCTTTCCCGTTAAGCAGCCATAGTGTGTTTTCTAAACGTGTGACTCTATTCTGTTTTGTAATTCAGTTCAAGGGTAGCGGTTTTTACATTCCCTCTATAAGTGATATCTTATGATAAGTGTCTTTTTCTGTGTGACTTATTTCACTTAGAGTCGTCGTACCTAAATCCACTCATCATGCTGCTACTAGCCTTATGACGTTGATTTCATGGCTCAGTGATTTTCCATTGTACATAAGGACCACAACTTCTTTATCCATTTTTCTCTTTCCTGGGATATTTAAGGTGTAACCAAGTGGAGGTTCTTGTCAACAGAGCAGCCCTAAACTTTGGGGTGCCTGTGTCTTGCTGATTTTTAGTTTTCCCAATTTATACGCCCATGAGTGGAAGTGCCCTATGCTCCCTAACCTGAGTGTTTTAGATGTTTCAGGACACACCGTGCACTTCTCCAGAGTGGCTGTTGGCAATTTACATCCCGCCCATCAGCGTAGCCAGGCTCACGTTTCTCCATGGCCTGTCCTGCATTTCTGGTTTTGACACTTTATTCAGCATGGCCCTTTTGACCGATGGGAAGCGAGACTTCTTTGTAGCGCTGATTTGCCTTTCCAGGTTGCTTGGTTGGCCAAAAAGGGCGTATGCGTTTTTTCCTGAATATATTCAGGAAAAAACGCATACGCCCTTTTTGGCCAAGGGCATCATTGTCGAGGTTTTGCCGCTTTTCCTGTGCTTTAAAGGCGATTCGAATCTCCCTCCTGAAATCTGTTTCCTGCAATTCTGCCTTTCTTTCAAATCCTCTTCGTTGCCTTCCCTCAATATATTTGTGGACGAGAGTCATCATTTATAAGTCTGCAGGTTTGTGAATTGCAGTGCCCCTGAGCTCCATTTTTCAACTCGCTTTCTTGGGAGCTGGCCGCAAAAGCGCAGTATTGCTTCAGGCCCTATTCTCGTCCCAGGCGGCAGGCTGAGCCTGTGGTTAATTCTTCTTCCTGATGGGAAAATAGAGTGACCTCTGCCTGTCCCAAAACCTAGAGCTAGTCTCTCATTGCTTCCCCCTCTTCCCGTTCATCCTCCGGACAAATTGCAACCTGTACGGAACAGGAGGTTAAAGGTGCTGATTCTCCAAGGAGGGAGATTGCTAGTAAAGCGGCTGGAATGGCGAACCCGAGTACAAGGAGATGAGAAATGAGGTGCGATTTTGAAACCTTTCCCGATCACACGGTGTACCATCTTCTGGGTTTCTCATGCATGTTTTCGATGTAGGAAGATGCCCTTGAACCTGGAGATTTGGGACCCATGGGATGGGTACCACGCAGTATTACTTTAAAGGGTCTGCGTTTGCTCACCCAACCTCACCAAACCTCTCAGCCCCAAGAGTGTCCACCCTTATGTCTCAATCAGCTGTGGGTCTAGATATGGTCAATCCAGGTGGCATCACAGCCCCTGAACGAATTTTGTAAGAATTTCTCTCTCTTTCACTGTCTTTGTTTCACGGGTTTTTAAAAGTAATTGATTTTTATAATGGGGTTTACCTGCTTTTCACTGCTGTGATTTTGCCGCTTTACACCCACTTGACTCACTTACAGAGAGATATCAATGCATAGGTTTCAAGATTTTCCTAGTCAGATATATTCTTGGGCGGTGAATAGGGGGTGTTGAGTCCAATTCATTGAGCAAGGAGTAGGTCTTGTCTATTACCTATTGGGTTTATGGAACGGTATCTGAGCTAATTTGAAACCCTTGTTTTATGCATCACCCCACCTCACCTTTCCCGTTAAGCAGCCATAGTGTGTTTTCTAAACGTGTGACTCTATTCTGTTTTGTAATTCAGTTCAAGGGTAGCGGTTTTTACATTCCCTCTATAAGTGATATCTTATGATAAGTGTCTTTTTCTGTGTGACTTATTTCACTTAGAATCGTCGTACCTAAATCCACTCATCATGCTGCTACTAGCCTTATGACGTTGATTTCATGGCTCAGTGATTTTCCATTGTACATAAGGACCACAACTTCTTTATCCATTTTTCTCTTTCCTGGGATATTTAAGGTGTAACCAAGTGGAGGTTCTTGTCAACAGAGCAGCCCTAAACTTTGGGGTGCCTCTGTCTTGCTGATTTTTAGTTTTCCCAATTTATACGCCCATGAGTGGAAGTGCCCTATGCTCCCTAAGCTGAGTTTTTTAGATGTTTCAGGACACACCGTGCACTTCTCCAGAGTGGCTGTTGGCAATTTACATCCCGCCCATCAGCGTAGCCAGGCTCCCGTTTCTCCATGGCCTGTCCTGCATTTCTGGTTTTGACACTTTATTCAGCATGGCCCTTTTGACCGATGGGAAGCGAGACTTCTTTGTAGCGCTGATTTGCCTTTCCAGGTTGCTTGGTTGGCCAAAAAGGGCGTATGCGTTTTTTCCTGAATATATTCAGGAAAAAACGCATACGCCCTTTTTGGCCAAGGGCATCATTGTCGAGGTTTTGCCGCTTTTCCTGTGCTTTAAAGGCGATTCGAATCTCCCTCCTGAAATCTGTTTCCTGCAATTCTGCCTTTCTTTCAAATCCTCTTCGTTGCCTTCCCTCAATATATTTGTGGACGAGAGTCATCATTTATAAGTCTGCAGGTTTGTGAATTGCAGTGCCCCTGAGCTCCATTTTTCAACTCGCTTTCTTGGGAGCTGGCCGCAAAAGCGCAGTATTGCTTCAGGCCCTATTCTCGTCCCAGGCGGCAGGCTGAGCCTGTGGTTAATTCTTCTTCCTGATGGGAAAATAGAGTGACCTCTGCCTGTCCCAAAACCTAGAGCTAGTCTCTCATTGCTTCCCCCTCTTCCCGTTCATCCTCCGGACAAATTGCAACCTGTACGGAACAGGAGGTTAAAGGTGCTGATTCTCCAAGGAGGGAGATTGCTAGTAAAGCGGCTGGAATGGCGAACCCGAGTACAAGGAGATGAGAAATGAGGTGCGATTTTGAAACCTTTCCCGATCACACGGTGTACCATCTTCTGGGTTTCTCATGCATGTTTTCGATGTAGGAAGATGCCCTTGAACCTGGAGATTTGGGACCCATGGGATGGGTACCACGCAGTATTACTTTAAAGGGTCTGCGTTTGCTCACCCAACCTCACCAAACCTCTCAGCCCCAAGAGTGTCCACCCTTATGTCTCAATCAGCTGTGGGTCTAGATATGGTCAATCCAGGTGGCATCACAGCCCCTGAACGAATTTTGTAAGAATTTCTCTCTCTTTCACTACTTTGTTTCACGGGTTTTTAAAAGTAATTGATTTTTATAATGGGGTTTACCTGCTTTTCACTGCTGTGATTTTGCCGCTTTACACCCACTTGACTCACTTACAGAGAGATATCAATGCATAGGTTTCAAGATTCTTACTAGTCAGATATATTCTTGGGCGGTGAATAGGGGGTGTTGAGTCCAATTCACTGAGCAAGGAGTAGGTCTTGTCTATTACCTATTGGGTTTATGGAACGGTATCTGAGCTAATTTGAAACCCTTGTTTTATGCATCACCCCACCTCACCTTTCCCGTTAAGCAGCCATAGTGTGTTTTCTAAACGTGTGACTCTATTCTGTTTTGTAATTCAGTTCAAGGGTAGCGGTTTTTACATTCCCTCTATAAGTGATATCTTATGATAAGTGTCTTTTTCTGTGTGACTTATTTCACTTAGAATCGTCGTACCTAAATCCACTCATCATGCTGCTACTAGCCTTATGACGTTGATTTCATGGCTCAGTGATTTTCCATTGTACATAAGAACCACAACTTCTTTATCCATTTTTCTCTTTCCTTGGATATTTAAGGTGTAACCAAGTGGAGGTTCTTGTCAACAGAGCAGCCCTAAACTTTGGGGTGCCTCTGTCTTGCTGATTTTTAGTTTTCCCAATTTATACGCCCATGAGTGGAAGTGCCCTATGCTCCCTAAGCTGAGTTTTTTAGATGTTTCAGGACACACCGTGCACTTCTCCAGAGTGGCTGTTGGCAATTTACATCCCGCCCATCAGCGTAGCCAGGCTCCCGTTTCTCCATGGCCTGTCCTGCATTTCTGGTTTTGACACTTTATTCAGCATGGCCCTTTTGACCGATGGGAAGCGAGACTTCTTTGTAGCGCTGATTTGCCTTTCCAGGTTGCTTGGTTGGCCAAAAAGGGCGTATGCGTTTTTTCCTGAATATATTCAGGAAAAAACGCATACGCCCTTTTTGGCCAAGGGCATCATTGTCGAGGTTTTGCCGCTTTTCCTGTGCTTTAAAGGCGATTCGAATCTCCCTCCTGAAATCTGTTTCCTGCAATTCTGCCTTTCTTTCAAATCCTCTTCGTTGCCTTCCCTCAATATATTTGTGGACGAGAGTCATCATTTATAAGTCTGCAGGTTTGAGAATTGCAGTGCCCCTGAACTCCATTTTTCAACTCGCTTTCTTGGGAGCTGGCCGCAAAAGCGCAGTATTGCTTCAGGCCCTATTCTCGTCCCAGGCGGCAGGCTGAGCCTGTGGTTAATTCTTCTTCCTGATGGGAAAATAGAGTGACCTCTGCCTGTCCCAAAACCTAGAGCTAGTCTCTCATTGCTTCCCCCTCTTCCCGTTCATCCTCCGGACAAATTGCAACCTGTACGGAACAGGAGGTTAAAGGTGCTGATTCTCCAAGGAGGGAGATTGCTAGTAAAGCGGCTGGAATGGCGAACCCGAGTACAAGGAGATGAGAAATGAGGTGCGATTTTGAAACCTTTCCCGATCACACGGTGTACCATCTTCTGGGTTTCTCATGCATGTTTTCGATGTAGGAAGATGCCCTTGAACCTGGAGATTTGGGACCCATGGGATGGGTACCACGCAGTATTACTTTAAAGGGTCTGCGTTTGCTCACCCAACCTCACCAAACCTCTCAGCCCCAAGAGTGTCCACCCTTATGTCTCAATCAGCTGTGGGTCTAGATATGGTCAATCCAGGTGGCATCACAGCCCCTGAACGAATTTTGTAAGAATTTCTCTCTCTTTCACTGTCTTTGTTTCACGGGTTTTTAAAAGTAATTGATTTTTATAATGGGGTTTACCTGCTTTTCACTGCTGTGATTTTGCCGCTTTACACCCACTTGACTCACTTACAGAGAGATATCAATGCATAGGTTTCAAGATTTTACTAGTCAGATATATTCTTGGGCGGTGAATAGGGGGTGTTGAGTCCAATTCATTGAGCAAGGAGTAGGTCTTGTCTATTACATATTGGGTTTATGGAACGGTATCTGAGCTAATTTGAAACCCTTGTTTTATGCATCACCCCACCTCACTTTTCCCGTTAAGCAGCCATAGTGTGTTTTCTAAACGTGTGACTCTATTCTGTTTTGTAATTCAGTTCAAGGGTAGCGGTTTTTACATTCCCTCTATAAGTGATATCTTATGATAAGTGTCTTTTTCTGTGTGACTTATTTCACTTAGAATCGTCGTACCTAAATCCACTCATCATGCTGCTACTAGCCTTATGACGTTGATTTCATGGCTCAGTGATTTTCCATTGTACATAAGGACCACAACTTCTTTATCCATTTTTCTCTTTCCTGGGATATTTAAGGTGTAACCAAGTGGAGGTTCTTGTCAACAGAGCAGCCCTAAACTTTGGGGTGCCTCTGTCTTGCTGATTTTTAGTTTTCCCAATTTATACGCCCATGAGTGGAAGTGCCCTATGCTCCCTAAGCTGAGTTTTTTAGATGTTTCAGGACACACCGTGCACTTCTCCAGAGTGGCTGTTGGCAATTTACATCCCGCCCATCAGCGTAGCCAGGCTCCCGTTTCTCCATGGCCTGTCCTGCATTTCTGGTTTTGACACTTTATTCAGCATGGCCCTTTTGACCGATGGGAAGCGAGACTTCTTTGTAGCGCTGATTTGCCTTTCCAGGTTGCTTGGTTGGCCAAAAAGGGCGTATGCGTTTTTTCCTGAATATATTCAGGAAAAAACGCATACGCCCTTTTTGGCCAAGGGCATCATTGTCGAGGTTTTGCCGCTTTTCCTGTGCTTTAAAGGCGATTCGAATCTCCCTCCTGAAATCTGTTTCCTGCAATTCTGCCTTTCTTTCAAATCCTCTTCGTTGCCTTCCCTCAATATATTTGTGGACGAGAGTCATCATTTATAAGTCTGCAGGTTTGTGAATTGCAGTGCCCCTGAGCTCCATTTTTCAACTCGCTTTCTTGGGAGCTGGCCGCAAAAGCGCAGTATTGCTTCAGGCCCTATTCTCGTCCCAGGCGGCAGGCTGAGCCTGTGGTTAATTCTTCTTCCTGATGGGAAAATAGAGTGACCTCTGCCTGTCCCAAAACCTAGAGCTAGTCTCTCATTGCTTCCCCCTCTTCCCGTTCATCCTCCGGACAAATTGCAACCTGTACGGAACAGGAGGTTAAAGGTGCTGATTCTCCAAGGAGGGAGATTGCTAGTAAAGCGGCTGGAATGGCGAACCCGAGTACAAGGAGATGAGAAATGAGGTGCGATTTTGAAACCTTTCCCGATCACACGGTGTACCATCTTCTGGGTTTCTCATGCATGTTTTCGATGTAGGAAGATGCCCTTGAACCTGGAGATTTGGGACCCATGGGATGGGTACCACGCAGTATTACTTTAAAGGGTCTGCGTTTGCTCACCCAACCTCACCAAACCTCTCAGCCCCAAGAGTGTCCACCCTTATGTCTCAATCAGCTGTGGGTCTAGATATGGTCAATCCAGGTGGCATCACAGCCCCTGAACGAATTTTGTAAGAATTTCTCTCTCTTTCACTACTTTGTTTCACGGGTTTTTAAAAGTAATTGATTTTTATAATGGGGTTTACCTGCTTTTCACTGCTGTGATTTTGCCGCTTTACACCCACTTGACTCACTTACAGAGAGATATCAATGCATAGGTTTCAAGATTCTTACTAGTCAGATATATTCTTGGGCGGTGAATAGGGGGTGTTGAGTCCAATTCACTGAGCAAGGAGTAGGTCTTGTCTATTACCTATTGGGTTTATGGAACGGTATCTGAGCTAATTTGAAACCCTTGTTTTATGCATCACCCCACCTCACCTTTCCCGTTAAGCAGCCATAGTGTGTTTTCTAAACGTGTGACTCTATTCTGTTTTGTAATTCAGTTCAAGGGTAGCGGTTTTTACATTCCCTCTATAAGTGATATCTTATGATAAGTGTCTTTTTCTGTGTGACTTATTTCACTTAGAATCGTCGTACCTAAATCCACTCATCATGCTGCTACTAGCCTTATGACGTTGATTTCATGGCTCAGTGATTTTCCATTGTACATAAGAACCACAACTTCTTTATCCATTTTTCTCTTTCCTTGGATATTTAAGGTGTAACCAAGTGGAGGTTCTTGTCAACAGAGCAGCCCTAAACTTTGGGGTGCCTCTGTCTTGCTGATTTTTAGTTTTCCCAATTTATACGCCCATGAGTGGAAGTGCCCTATGCTCCCTAAGCTGAGTTTTTTAGATGTTTCAGGACACACCGTGCACTTCTCCAGAGTGGCTGTTGGCAATTTACATCCCGCCCATCAGCGTAGCCAGGCTCCCGTTTCTCCATGGCCTGTCCTGCATTTCTGGTTTTGACACTTTATTCAGCATGGCCCTTTTGACCGATGGGAAGCGAGACTTCTTTGTAGCGCTGATTTGCCTTTCCAGGTTGCTTGGTTGGCCAAAAAGGGCGTATGCGTTTTTTCCTGAATATATTCAGGAAAAAACGCATACGCCCTTTTTGGCCAAGGGCATCATTGTCGAGGTTTTGCCGCTTTTCCTGTGCTTTAAAGGCGATTCGAATCTCCCTCCTGAAATCTGTTTCCTGCAATTCTGCCTTTCTTTCAAATCCTCTTCGTTGCCTTCCCTCAATATATTTGTGGACGAGAGTCATCATTTATAAGTCTGCAGGTTTGAGAATTGCAGTGCCCCTGAACTCCATTTTTCAACTCGCTTTCTTGGGAGCTGGCCGCAAAAGCGCAGTATTGCTTCAGGCCCTATTCTCGTCCCAGGCGGCAGGCTGAGCCTGTGGTTAATTCTTCTTCCTGATGGGAAAATAGAGTGACCTCTGCCTGTCCCAAAACCTAGAGCTAGTCTCTCATTGCTTCCCCCTCTTCCCGTTCATCCTCCGGACAAATTGCAACCTGTACGGAACAGGAGGTTAAAGGTGCTGATTCTCCAAGGAGGGAGATTGCTAGTAAAGCGGCTGGAATGGCGAACCCGAGTACAAGGAGATGAGAAATGAGGTGCGATTTTGAAACCTTTCCCGATCACACGGTGTACCATCTTCTGGGTTTCTCATGCATGTTTTCGATGTAGGAAGATGCCCTTGAACCTGGAGATTTGGGACCCATGGGATGGGTACCACGCAGTATTACTTTAAAGGGTCTGCGTTTGCTCACCCAACCTCACCAAACCTCTCAGCCCCAAGAGTGTCCACCCTTATGTCTCAATCAGCTGTGGGTCTAGATATGGTCAATCCAGGTGGCATCACAGCCCCTGAACGAATTTTGTAAGAATTTCTCTCTCTTTCACTGTCTTTGTTTCACGGGTTTTTAAAAGTAATTGATTTTTATAATGGGGTTTACCTGCTTTTCACTGCTGTGATTTTGCCGCTTTACACCCACTTGACTCACTTACAGAGAGATATCAATGCATAGGTTTCAAGATTTTACTAGTCAGATATATTCTTGGGCGGTGAATAGGGGGTGTTGAGTCCAATTCATTGAGCAAGGAGTAGGTCTTGTCTATTACATATTGGGTTTATGGAACGGTATCTGAGCTAATTTGAAACCCTTGTTTTATGCATCACCCCACCTCACCTTTCCCGTTAAGCAGCCATAGTGTGTTTTCTAAACGTGTGACTCTATTCTGTTTTGTAATTCAGTTCAAGGGTAGCGGTTTTTACATTCCCTCTATAAGTGATATCTTATGATAAGTGTCTTTTTCTGTGTGACTTATTTCACTTAGAATCGTCGTACCTAAATCCACTCATCATGCTGCTACTAGCCTTATGACGTTGATTTCATGGCTGAGTGATATTCCATTGTACATAAGGACCACAACTTCTTTATCCATTTTTCTCTTTCCTGGGATATTTAAGGTGTAACCAAGTGGAGGTTCTTGTCAACAGAGCAGCCCTAAACTTTGGGGTGCCTGTGTCTTGCTGATTTTTAGTTTTCCCAATTTATACGCCCATGAGTGGAAGTGCCCTATGCTCCCTAAGCTGAGTTTTTTAGATGTTTCAGGACACACCGTGCACTTCTCCAGAGTGGCTGTTGGCAATTTACATCCCGCCCATCAGCGTAGCCAGGCTCCCGTTTCTCCATGGCCTGTCCTGCATTTCTGGTTTTGACACTTTATTCAGCATGGCCCTTTTGACCGATGGGAAGCGAGACTTCTTTGTAGCGCTGATTTGCCTTTCCAGGTTGCTTGGTTGGCCAAAAAGGGCGTATGCGTTTTTTCCTGAATATATTCAGGAAAAAACGCATACGCCCTTTTTGGCCAAGGGCATCATTGTCGAGGTTTTGCCGCTTTTCCTGTGCTTTAAAGGCGATTCGAATCTCCCTCCTGAAATCTGTTTCCTGCAATTCTGCCTTTCTTTCAAATCCTCTTCGTTGCCTTCCCTCAATATATTTGTGGACGAGAGTCATCATTTATAAGTCTGCAGGTTTGTGAATTGCAGTGCCCCTGAGCTCCATTTTTCAACTCGCTTTCTTGGGAGCTGGCCGCAAAAGCGCAGTATTGCTTCAGGCCCTATTCTCGTCCCAGGCGGCAGGCTGAGCCTGTGGTTAATTCTTCTTCCTGATGGGAAAATAGAGTGACCTCTGCCTGTCCCAAAACCTAGAGCTAGTCTCTCATTGCTTCCCCCTCTTCCCGTTCATCCTCCGGACAAATTGCAACCTGTACGGAACAGGAGGTTAAAGGTGCTGATTCTCCAAGGAGGGAGATTGCTAGTAAAGCGGCTGGAATGGCGAACCCGAGTACAAGGAGATGAGAAATGAGGTGCGATTTTGAAACCTTTCCCGATCACACGGTGTACCATCTTCTGGGTTTCTCATGCATGTTTTCGATGTAGGAAGATGCCCTTGAACCTGGAGATTTGGGACCCATGGGATGGGTACCACGCAGTATTACTTTAAAGGGTCTGCGTTTGCTCACCCAACCTCACCAAACCTCTCAGCCCCAAGAGTGTCCACCCTTATGTCTCAATCAGCTGTGGGTGTAGATATGGTCAATCCAGGTGGCATCACAGCTCCTGCACGAATTTTGTAAGAATTTCTCTCTCTTTCACTGTCTTTGTTTCACGGGTTTTTAAAAGTAATTGATTTTTATAATGGGGTTTACCTGCTTTTCACTGCTGTGATTTTGCCGCTTTACACCCACTTGACTCACTTACAGAGAGATATCAATGCATAGGTTTCAAGATTCTTACTAGGCAGATATATTCTTGGGCGGTGAATAGGGGGTGTTGAGTCCAATTCACTGAGCAAGGAGTAGGGCTTGTCTATTACCTATTGGGTTTATGGAACGGTATCTGAGCTAATTTGAAACCCTTGTTTTATGCATCACCCCACCTCACCTTTCCCGTTAAGCAGCCATAGTGTGTTTTCTAAACGTGTGACTCTATTCTGTTTTGTAATTCAGTTCAAGGGTAGCGGTTTTTACATTCCCTCTATAAGTGATATCTTATGATAAGTGTCTTTTTCTGTGTGACTTATTTCACTTAGAGTCGTCGTACCTAAATCCACTCATCATGCTGCTACTAGCCTTATGACGTTGATTTCATGGCTGATTGATTTTCCATTGTACATAAGGACCACAACTTCTTTATCCATTTTTCTCTTTCCTGGGATATTTAAGGTGTAACCAAGTGGAGGTTCTTGTCAACAGAGCAGCCCTAAACTTTGGGGTGCCTGTGTCTTGCTGATTTTTAGTTTTCCCAATTTATACGCCCATGAGTGGAAGTGCCCTATGCTCCCTAACCTGAGTGTTTTAGATGTTTCAGGACACACCGTGCACTTCTCCAGAGTGGCTGTTGGCAATTTACATCTCGCCCATCAGCGTAGCCAGGCTCCCGTTTCTCCATGGCCTGTCCTGCATTTCTGGTTTTGACACTTTATTCAGCATGGCCCTTTTGACCGATGGGAAGCGAGACTTCTTTGTAGCGCTGATTTGCCTTTCCAGGTTGCTTGGTTGGCCAAAAAGGGCGTATGCGTTTTTTCCTGAATATATTCAGGAAAAAACGCATACGCCCTTTTTGGCCAAGGGCATCATTGTCGAGGTTTTGCCGCTTTTCCTGTGCTTTAAAGGCGATTCGAATCTCCCTCCTGAAATCTGTTTCCTGCAATTCTGCCTTTCTTTCAAATCCTCTTCGTTGCCTTCCCTCAATATATTTGTGGACGAGAGTCATCATTTATAAGTCTGCAGGTTTGTGAATTGCAGTGCCCCTGAGCTCCATTTTTCAACTCGCTTTCTTGGGAGCTGGCCGCAAAAGCGCAGTATTGCTTCAGGCCCTATTCTCGTCCCAGGCGGCAGGCTGAGCCTGTGGTTAATTCTTCTTCCTGATGGGAAAATAGAGTGACCTCTGCCTGTCCCAAAACCTAGAGCTAGTCTCTCATTGCTTCCCCCTCTTCCCGTTCATCCTCCGGACAAATTGCAACCTGTACGGAACAGGAGGTTAAAGGTGCTGATTCTCCAAGGAGGGAGATTGCTAGTAAAGCGGCTGGAATGGCGAACCCGAGTACAAGGAGATGAGAAATGAGGTGCGATTTTGAAACCTTTCCCGATCACACGGTGTACCATCTTCTGGGTTTCTCATGCATGTTTTCGATGTAGGAAGATGCCCTTGAACCTGGAGATTTGGGACCCATGGGATGGGTACCACGCAGTATTACTTTAAAGGGTCTGCGTTTGCTCACCCAACCTCACCAAACCTCTCAGCCCCAAGAGTGTCCACCCTTATGTCTCAATCAGCTGTGGGTCTAGATATGGTCAATCCAGGTGGCATCACAGCCCCTGAACGAATTTTGTAAGAATTTCTCTCTCTTTCACTGTCTTTGTTTCACGGGTTTTTAAAAGTAATTGATTTTTATAATGGGGTTTACCTGCTTTTCACTGCTGTGATTTTGCCGCTTTACACCCACTTGACTCACTTACAGAGAGATATCAATGCATAGGTTTCAAGATTTTCCTAGTCAGATATATTCTTGGGCGGTGAATAGGGGGTGTTGAGTCCAATTCATTGAGCAAGGAGTAGGTCTTGTCTATTACCTATTGGGTTTATGGAACGGTATCTGAGCTAATTTGAAACCCTTGTTTTATGCATCACCCCACCTCACCTTTCCCGTTAAGCAGCCATAGTGTGTTTTCTAAACGTGTGACTCTAATCTGTTTTGTAATTCAGTTCAAGGGTAGCGGTTTTTACATTCCCTCTATAAGTGATATCTTATGATAAGTGTCTTTTTCTGTGTGACTTATTTCACTTAGAATCGTCGTACCTAAATCCACTCATCATGCTGCTACTAGCCTTATGACGTTGATTTCATGGCTCAGTGATTTTCCATTGTACATAAGGACCACAACTTCTTTATCCATTTTTCTCTTTCCTGGGATATTTAAGGTGTAACCAAGTGGAGGTTCTTGTCAACAGAGCAGCCCTAAACTTTGGGGTGCCTCTGTCTTGCTGATTTTTAGTTTTCCCAATTTATACGCCCATGAGTGGAAGTGCCCTATGCTCCCTAACCTGAGTTTTTTAGATGTTTCAGGACACACCGTGCACTTCTCCAGAGTGGCTGTTGGCAATTTACATCCCGCCCATCAGCGTAGCCAGGCTCCCGTTTCTCCATGGCCTGTCCTGCATTTCTGGTTTTGACACTTTATTCAGCATGGCCCTTTTGACCGATGGGAAGCGAGACTTCTTTGTAGCGCTGATTTGCCTTTCCAGGTTGCTTGGTTGGCCAAAAAGGGCGTATGCGTTTTTTCCTGAATATATTCAGGAAAAAACGCATACGCCCTTTTTGGCCAAGGGCATCATTGTCGAGGTTTTGCCGCTTTTCCTGTGCTTTAAAGGCGATTCGAATCTCCCTCCTGAAATCTGTTTCCTGCAATTCTGCCTTTCTTTCAAATCCTCTTCGTTGCCTTCCCTCAATATATTTGTGGACGAGAGTCATCATTTATAAGTCTGCAGGTTTGTGAATTGCAGTGCCCCTGAGCTCCATTTTTCAACTCGCTTTCTTGGGAGCTGGCCGCAAAAGCGCAGTATTGCTTCAGGCCCTATTCTCGTCCCAGGCGGCAGGCTGAGCCTGTGGTTAATTCTTCTTCCTGATGGGAAAATAGAGTGACCTCTGCCTGTCCCAAAACCTAGAGCTAGTCTCTCATTGCTTCCCCCTCTTCCCGTTCATCCTCCGGACAAATTGCAACCTGTACGGAACAGGAGGTTAAAGGTGCTGATTCTCCAAGGAGGGAGATTGCTAGTAAAGCGGCTGGAATGGCGAACCCGAGTACAAGGAGATGAGAAATGAGGTGCGATTTTGAAACCTTTCCCGATCACACGGTGTACCATCTTCTGGGTTTCTCATGCATGTTTTCGATGTAGGAAGATGCCCTTGAACCTGGAGATTTGGGACCCATGGGATGGGTACCACGCAGTATTACTTTAAAGGGTCTGCGTTTGCTCACCCAACCTCACCAAACCTCTCAGCCCCAAGAGTGTCCACCCTTATGTCTCAATCAGCTGTGGGTCTAGATATGGTCAATCCAGGTGGCATCACAGCCCCTGAACGAATTTTGTAAGAATTTCTCTCTCTTTCACTGTCTTTGTTTCACGGGTTTTTAAAAGTAATTGATTTTTATAATGGGGTTTACCTGCTTTTCACTGCTGTGATTTTGCCGCTTTACACCCACTTGACTCACTTACAGAGAGATATCAATGCATAGGTTTCAAGATTTTCCTAGTCAGATATATTCTTGGGCGGTGAATAGGGGGTGTTGAGTCCAATTCATTGAGCAAGGAGTAGGTCTTGTCTATTACCTATTGGGTTTATGGAACGGTATCTGAGCTAATTTGAAACCCTTGTTTTATGCATCACCCCACCTCACCTTTCCCGTTAAGCAGCCATAGTGTGTTTTCTAAACGTGTGACTCTATTCTGTTTTGTAATTCAGTTCAAGGGTAGCGGTTTTTACATTCCCTCTATAAGTGATATCTTATGATAAGTGTCTTTTTCTGTGTGACTTATTTCACTTAGAATCGTCGTACCTAAATCCACTCATCATGCTGCTACTAGCCTTATGACGTTGATTTCATGGCTCAGTGATTTTCCATTGTACATAAGGACCACAACTTCTTTATCCATTTTTCTCTTTCCTGGGATATTTAAGGTGTAACCAAGTGGAGGTTCTTGTCAACAGAGCAGCCCTAAACTTTGGGGTGCCTGTGTCTTGCTGATTTTTAGTTTTCCCAATTTATACGCCCATGAGTGGAAGTGCCCTATGCTCCCTAAGCTGAGTTTTTTAGATGTTTCAGGACACACCGTGCACTTCTCCAGAGTGGCTGTTGGCAATTTACATCCCGCCCATCAGCGTAGCCAGGCTCCCGTTTCTCCATGGCCTGTCCTGCATTTCTGGTTTTGACACTTTATTCAGCATGGCCCTTTTGACCGATGGGAAGCGAGACTTCTTTGTAGCGCTGATTTGCCTTTCCAGGTTGCTTGGTTGGCCAAAAAGGGCGTATGCGTTTTTTCCTGAATATATTCAGGAAAAAACGCATACGCCCTTTTTGGCCAAGGGCATCATTGTCGAGGTTTTGCCGCTTTTCCTGTGCTTTAAAGGCGATTCGAATCTCCCTCCTGAAATCTGTTTCCTGCAATTCTGCCTTTCTTTCAAATCCTCTTCGTTGCCTTCCCTCAATATATTTGTGGACGAGAGTCATCATTTATAAGTCTGCAGGTTTGTGAATTGCAGTGCCCCTGAGCTCCATTTTTCAACTCGCTTTCTTGGGAGCTGGCCGCAAAAGCGCAGTATTGCTTCAGGCCCTATTCTCGTCCCAGGCGGCAGGCTGAGCCTGTGGTTAATTCTTCTTCCTGATGGGAAAATAGAGTGACCTCTGCCTGTCCCAAAACCTAGAGCTAGTCTCTCATTGCTTCCCCCTCTTCCCGTTCATCCTCCGGACAAATTGCAACCTGTACGGAACAGGAGGTTAAAGGTGCTGATTCTCCAAGGAGGGAGATTGCTAGTAAAGCGGCTGGAATGGCGAACCCGAGTACAAGGAGATGAGAAATGAGGTGCGATTTTGAAACCTTTCCCGATCACACGGTGTACCATCTTCTGGGTTTCTCATGCATGTTTTCGATGTAGGAAGATGCCCTTGAACCTGGAGATTTGGGACCCATGGGATGGGTACCACGCAGTATTACTTTAAAGGGTCTGCGTTTGCTCACCCAACCTCACCAAACCTCTCAGCCCCAAGAGTGTCCACCCTTATGTCTCAATCAGCTGTGGGTCTAGATATGGTCAATCCAGGTGGCATCACAGCCCCTGAACGAATTTTGTAAGAATTTCTCTCTCTTTCACTGTCTTTGTTTCACGGGTTTTTAAAAGTAATTGATTTTTATAATGGGGTTTACCTGCTTTTCACTGCTGTGATTTTGCCGCTTTACACCCACTTGACTCACTTACAGAGAGATATCAATGCATAGGTTTCAAGATTTTCCTAGTCAGATATATTCTTGGGCGGTGAATAGGGGGTGTTGAGTCCAATTCATTGAGCAAGGAGTAGGTCTTGTCTATTACCTATTGGGTTTATGGAACGGTATCTGAGCTAATTTGAAACCCTTGTTTTATGCATCACCCCACCTCACCTTTCCCGTTAAGCAGCCATAGTGTGTTTTCTAAACGTGTGACTCTATTCTGTTTTGTAATTCAGTTCAAGGGTAGCGGTTTTTACATTCCCTCTATAAGTGATATCTTATGATAAGTGTCTTTTTCTGTGTGACTTATTTCACTTAGAATCGTCGTACCTAAATCCACTCATCATGCTGCTACTAGCCTTATGACGTTGATTTCATGGCTCAGTGATTTTCCATTGTACATAAGGACCACAACTTCTTTATCCATTTTTCTCTTTCCTGGGATATTTAAGGTGTAACCAAGTGGAGGTTCTTGTCAACAGAGCAGCCCTAAACTTTGGGGTGCCTGTGTCTTGCTGATTTTTAGTTTTCCCAATTTATACGCCCATGAGTGGAAGTGCCCTATGCTCCCTAAGCTGAGTTTTTTAGATGTTTCAGGACACACCGTGCACTTCTCCAGAGTGGCTGTTGGCAATTTACATCCCGCCCATCAGCGTAGCCAGGCTCCCGTTTCTCCATGGCCTGTCCTGCATTTCTGGTTTTGACACTTTATTCAGCATGGCCCTTTTGACCGATGGGAAGCGAGACTTCTTTGTAGCGCTGATTTGCCTTTCCAGGTTGCTTGGTTGGCCAAAAAGGGCGTATGCGTTTTTTCCTGAATATATTCAGGAAAAAACGCATACGCCCTTTTTGGCCAAGGGCATCATTGTCGAGGTTTTGCCGCTTTTCCTGTGCTTTAAAGGCGATTCGAATCTCCCTCCTGAAATCTGTTTCCTGCAATTCTGCCTTTCTTTCAAATCCTCTTCGTTGCCTTCCCTCAATATATTTGTGGACGAGAGTCATCATTTATAAGTCTGCAGGTTTGTGAATTGCAGTGCCCCTGAGCTCCATTTTTCAACTCGCTTTCTTGGGAGCTGGCCGCAAAAGCGCAGTATTGCTTCAGGCCCTATTCTCGTCCCAGGCGGCAGGCTGAGCCTGTGGTTAATTCTTCTTCCTGATGGGAAAATAGAGTGACCTCTGCCTGTCCCAAAACCTAGAGCTAGTCTCTCATTGCTTCCCCCTCTTCCCGTTCATCCTCCGGACAAATTGCAACCTGTACGGAACAGGAGGTTAAAGGTGCTGATTCTCCAAGGAGGGAGATTGCTAGTAAAGCGGCTGGAATGGCGAACCCGAGTACAAGGAGATGAGAAATGAGGTGCGATTTTGAAACCTTTCCCGATCACACGGTGTACCATCTTCTGGGTTTCTCATGCATGTTTTCGATGTAGGAAGATGCCCTTGAACCTGGAGATTTGGGACCCATGGGATGGGTACCACGCAGTATTACTTTAAAGGGTCTGCGTTTGCTCACCCAACCTCACCAAACCTCTCAGCCCCAAGAGTGTCCACCCTTATGTCTCAATCAGCTGTGGGTCTAGATATGGTCAATCCAGGTGGCATCACAGCTCCTGCACGAATTTTGTAAGAATTTCTCTCTCTTTCACTGTCTTTGTTTCACGGGTTTTTAAAAGTAATTGATTTTTATAATGGGGTTTACCTGCTTTTCACTGCTGTGATTTTGCCGCTTTACACCCACTTGACTCACTTACAGAGAGATATCAATGCATATGTTTCAAGATTCTTACTAGGCAGATATATTCTTGGGCGGTGAATAGGGGGTGTTGAGTCCAATTCACTGAGCAAGGAGTAGGTCTTGTCTATTACCTATTGGGTTTATGGAACGGTATCTGAGCTAATTTGAAACCCTTGTTTTATGCATCACCCCACCTCACCTTTCCCGTTAAGCAGCCATAGTGTGTTTTCTAAACGTGTGACTCTATTCTGTTTTGTAATTCAGTTCAAGGGTAGCGGTTTTTACATTCCCTCTATAAGTGATATCTTATGATAAGTGTCTTTTTCTGTGTGACTTATTTCACTTAGAGTCGTCGTACCTAAATCCACTCATCATGCTGCTACTAGCCTTATGACGTTGATTTCATGGCTCAGTGATTTTCCATTGTACATAAGGACCACAACTTCTTTATCCATTTTTCTCTTTCCTGGGATATTTAAGGTGTAACCAAGTGGAGGTTCTTGTCAACAGAGCAGCCCTAAACTTTGGGGTGCCTGTGTCTTGCTGATTTTTAGTTTTCCCAATTTATACGCCCATGAGTGGAAGTGCCCTATGCTCCCTAACCTGAGTGTTTTAGATGTTTCAGGACACACCGTGCACTTCTCCAGAGTGGCTGTTGGCAATTTACATCCCGCCCATCAGCGTAGCCAGGCTCACGTTTCTCCATGGCCTGTCCTGCATTTCTGGTTTTGACACTTTATTCAGCATGGCCCTTTTGACCGATGGGAAGCGAGACTTCTTTGTAGCGCTGATTTGCCTTTCCAGGTTGCTTGGTTGGCCAAAAAGGGCGTATGCGTTTTTTCCTGAATATATTCAGGAAAAAACGCATACGCCCTTTTTGGCCAAGGGCATCATTGTCGAGGTTTTGCCGCTTTTCCTGTGCTTTAAAGGCGATTCGAATCTCCCTCCTGAAATCTGTTTCCTGCAATTCTGCCTTTCTTTCAAATCCTCTTCGTTGCCTTCCCTCAATATATTTGTGGACGAGAGTCATCATTTATAAGTCTGCAGGTTTGTGAATTGCAGTGCCCCTGAGCTCCATTTTTCAACTCGCTTTCTTGGGAGCTGGCCGCAAAAGCGCAGTATTGCTTCAGGCCCTATTCTCGTCCCAGGCGGCAGGCTGAGCCTGTGGTTAATTCTTCTTCCTGATGGGAAAATAGAGTGACCTCTGCCTGTCCCAAAACCTAGAGCTAGTCTCTCATTGCTTCCCCCTCTTCCCGTTCATCCTCCGGACAAATTGCAACCTGTACGGAACAGGAGGTTAAAGGTGCTGATTCTCCAAGGAGGGAGATTGCTAGTAAAGCGGCTGGAATGGCGAACCCGAGTACAAGGAGATGAGAAATGAGGTGCGATTTTGAAACCTTTCCCGATCACACGGTGTACCATCTTCTGGGTTTCTCATGCATGTTTTCGATGTAGGAAGATGCCCTTGAACCTGGAGATTTGGGACCCATGGGATGGGTACCACGCAGTATTACTTTAAAGGGTCTGCGTTTGCTCACCCAACCTCACCAAACCTCTCAGCCCCAAGAGTGTCCACCCTTATGTCTCAATCAGCTGTGGGTCTAGATATGGTCAATCCAGGTGGCATCACAGCCCCTGAACGAATTTTGTAAGAATTTCTCTCTCTTTCACTGTCTTTGTTTCACGGGTTTTTAAAAGTAATTGATTTTTATAATGGGGTTTACCTGCTTTTCACTGCTGTGATTTTGCCGCTTTACACCCACTTGACTCACTTACAGAGAGATATCAATGCATAGGTTTCAAGATTTTCCTAGTCAGATATATTCTTGGGCGGTGAATAGGGGGTGTTGAGTCCAATTCATTGAGCAAGGAGTAGGTCTTGTCTATTACCTATTGGGTTTATGGAACGGTATCTGAGCTAATTTGAAACCCTTGTTTTATGCATCACCCCACCTCACCTTTCCCGTTAAGCAGCCATAGTGTGTTTTCTAAACGTGTGACTCTATTCTGTTTTGTAATTCAGTTCAAGGGTAGCGGTTTTTACATTCCCTCTATAAGTGATATCTTATGATAAGTGTCTTTTTCTGTGTGACTTATTTCACTTAGAATCGTCGTACCTAAATCCACTCATCATGCTGCTACTAGCCTTATGACGTTGATTTCATGGCTCAGTGATTTTCCATTGTACATAAGGACCACAACTTCTTTATCCATTTTTCTCTTTCCTGGGATATTTAAGGTGTAACCAAGTGGAGGTTCTTGTCAACAGAGCAGCCCTAAACTTTGGGGTGCCTGTGTCTTGCTGATTTTTAGTTTTCCCAATTTATACGCCCATGAGTGGAAGTGCCCTATGCTCCCTAAGCTGAGTTTTTTAGATGTTTCAGGACACACCGTGCACTTCTCCAGAGTGGCTGTTGGCAATTTACATCCCGCCCATCAGCGTAGCCAGGCTCCCGTTTCTCCATGGCCTGTCCTGCATTTCTGGTTTTGACACTTTATTCAGCATGGCCCTTTTGACCGATGGGAAGCGAGACTTCTTTGTAGCGCTGATTTGCCTTTCCAGGTTGCTTGGTTGGCCAAAAAGGGCGTATGCGTTTTTTCCTGAATATATTCAGGAAAAAACGCATACGCCCTTTTTGGCCAAGGGCATCATTGTCGAGGTTTTGCCGCTTTTCCTGTGCTTTAAAGGCGATTCGAATCTCCCTCCTGAAATCTGTTTCCTGCAATTCTGCCTTTCTTTCAAATCCTCTTCGTTGCCTTCCCTCAATATATTTGTGGACGAGAGTCATCATTTATAAGTCTGCAGGTTTGTGAATTGCAGTGCCCCTGAGCTCCATTTTTCAACTCGCTTTCTTGGGAGCTGGCCGCAAAAGCGCAGTATTGCTTCAGGCCCTATTCTCGTCCCAGGCGGCAGGCTGAGCCTGTGGTTAATTCTTCTTCCTGATGGGAAAATAGAGTGACCTCTGCCTGTCCCAAAACCTAGAGCTAGTCTCTCATTGCTTCCCCCTCTTCCCGTTCATCCTCCGGACAAATTGCAACCTGTACGGAACAGGAGGTTAAAGGTGCTGATTCTCCAAGGAGGGAGATTGCTAGTAAAGCGGCTGGAATGGCGAACCCGAGTACAAGGAGATGAGAAATGAGGTGCGATTTTGAAACCTTTCCCGATCACACGGTGTACCATCTTCTGGGTTTCTCATGCATGTTTTCGATGTAGGAAGATGCCCTTGAACCTGGAGATTTGGGACCCATGGGATGGGTACCACGCAGTATTACTTTAAAGGGTCTGCGTTTGCTCACCCAACCTCACCAAACCTCTCAGCCCCAAGAGTGTCCACCCTTATGTCTCAATCAGCTGTGGGTCTAGATATGGTCAATCCAGGTGGCATCACAGCTCCTGCACGAATTTTGTAAGAATTTCTCTCTCTTTCACTGTCTTTGTTTCACGGGTTTTTAAAAGTAATTGATTTTTATAATGGGGTTTACCTGCTTTTCACTGCTGTGATTTTGCCGCTTTACACCCACTTGACTCACTTACAGAGAGATATCAATGCATATGTTTCAAGATTCTTACTAGGCAGATATATTCTTGGGCGGTGAATAGGGGGTGTTGAGTCCAATTCACTGAGCAAGGAGTAGGTCTTGTCTATTACCTATTGGGTTTATGGAACGGTATCTGAGCTAATTTGAAACCCTTGTTTTATGCATCACCCCACCTCACCTTTCCCGTTAAGCAGCCATAGTGTGTTTTCTAAACGTGTGACTCTATTCTGTTTTGTAATTCAGTTCAAGGGTAGCGGTTTTTACATTCCCTCTATAAGTGATATCTTATGATAAGTGTCTTTTTCTGTGTGACTTATTTCACTTAGAGTCGTCGTACCTAAATCCACTCATCATGCTGCTACTAGCCTTATGACGTTGATTTCATGGCTCAGTGATTTTCCATTGTACATAAGGACCACAACTTCTTTATCCATTTTTCTCTTTCCTGGGATATTTAAGGTGTAACCAAGTGGAGGTTCTTGTCAACAGAGCAGCCCTAAACTTTGGGGTGCCTGTGTCTTGCTGATTTTTAGTTTTCCCAATTTATACGCCCATGAGTGGAAGTGCCCTATGCTCCCTAACCTGAGTGTTTTAGATGTTTCAGGACACACCGTGCACTTCTCCAGAGTGGCTGTTGGCAATTTACATCCCGCCCATCAGCGTAGCCAGGCTCACGTTTCTCCATGGCCTGTCCTGCATTTCTGGTTTTGACACTTTATTCAGCATGGCCCTTTTGACCGATGGGAAGCGAGACTTCTTTGTAGCGCTGATTTGCCTTTCCAGGTTGCTTGGTTGGCCAAAAAGGGCGTATGCGTTTTTTCCTGAATATATTCAGGAAAAAACGCATACGCCCTTTTTGGCCAAGGGCATCATTGTCGAGGTTTTGCCGCTTTTCCTGTGCTTTAAAGGCGATTCGAATCTCCCTCCTGAAATCTGTTTCCTGCAATTCTGCCTTTCTTTCAAATCCTCTTCGTTGCCTTCCCTCAATATATTTGTGGACGAGAGTCATCATTTATAAGTCTGCAGGTTTGTGAATTGCAGTGCCCCTGAGCTCCATTTTTCAACTCGCTTTCTTGGGAGCTGGCCGCAAAAGCGCAGTATTGCTTCAGGCCCTATTCTCGTCCCAGGCGGCAGGCTGAGCCTGTGGTTAATTCTTCTTCCTGATGGGAAAATAGAGTGACCTCTGCCTGTCCCAAAACCTAGAGCTAGTCTCTCATTGCTTCCCCCTCTTCCCGTTCATCCTCCGGACAAATTGCAACCTGTACGGAACAGGAGGTTAAAGGTGCTGATTCTCCAAGGAGGGAGATTGCTAGTAAAGCGGCTGGAATGGCGAACCCGAGTACAAGGAGATGAGAAATGAGGTGCGATTTTGAAACCTTTCCCGATCACACGGTGTACCATCTTCTGGGTTTCTCATGCATGTTTTCGATGTAGGAAGATGCCCTTGAACCTGGAGATTTGGGACCCATGGGATGGGTACCACGCAGTATTACTTTAAAGGGTCTGCGTTTGCTCACCCAACCTCACCAAACCTCTCAGCCCCAAGAGTGTCCACCCTTATGTCTCAATCAGCTGTGGGTCTAGATATGGTCAATCCAGGTGGCATCACAGCCCCTGAACGAATTTTGTAAGAATTTCTCTCTCTTTCACTGTCTTTGTTTCACGGGTTTTTAAAAGTAATTGATTTTTATAATGGGGTTTACCTGCTTTTCACTGCTGTGATTTTGCCGCTTTACACCCACTTGACTCACTTACAGAGAGATATCAATGCATAGGTTTCAAGATTTTCCTAGTCAGATATATTCTTGGGCGGTGAATAGGGGGTGTTGAGTCCAATTCATTGAGCAAGGAGTAGGTCTTGTCTATTACCTATTGGGTTTATGGAACGGTATCTGAGCTAATTTGAAACCCTTGTTTTATGCATCACCCCACCTCACCTTTCCCGTTAAGCAGCCATAGTGTGTTTTCTAAACGTGTGACTCTATTCTGTTTTGTAATTCAGTTCAAGGGTAGCGGTTTTTACATTCCCTCTATAAGTGATATCTTATGATAAGTGTCTTTTTCTGTGTGACTTATTTCACTTAGAATCGTCGTACCTAAATCCACTCATCATGCTGCTACTAGCCTTATGACGTTGATTTCATGGCTCAGTGATTTTCCATTGTACATAAGGACCACAACTTCTTTATCCATTTTTCTCTTTCCTGGGATATTTAAGGTGTAACCAAGTGGAGGTTCTTGTCAACAGAGCAGCCCTAAACTTTGGGGTGCCTCTGTCTTGCTGATTTTTAGTTTTCCCAATTTATACGCCCATGAGTGGAAGTGCCCTATGCTCCCTAAGCTGAGTTTTTTAGATGTTTCAGGACACACCGTGCACTTCTCCAGAGTGGCTGTTGGCAATTTACATCCCGCCCATCAGCGTAGCCAGGCTCCCGTTTCTCCATGGCCTGTCCTGCATTTCTGGTTTTGACACTTTATTCAGCATGGCCCTTTTGACCGATGGGAAGCGAGACTTCTTTGTAGCGCTGATTTGCCTTTCCAGGTTGCTTGGTTGGCCAAAAAGGGCGTATGCGTTTTTTCCTGAATATATTCAGGAAAAAACGCATACGCCCTTTTTGGCCAAGGGCATCATTGTCGAGGTTTTGCCGCTTTTCCTGTGCTTTAAAGGCGATTCGAATCTCCCTCCTGAAATCTGTTTCCTGCAATTCTGCCTTTCTTTCAAATCCTCTTCGTTGCCTTCCCTCAATATATTTGTGGACGAGAGTCATCATTTATAAGTCTGCAGGTTTGTGAATTGCAGTGCCCCTGAGCTCCATTTTTCAACTCGCTTTCTTGGGAGCTGGCCGCAAAAGCGCAGTATTGCTTCAGGCCCTATTCTCGTCCCAGGCGGCAGGCTGAGCCTGTGGTTAATTCTTCTTCCTGATGGGAAAATAGAGTGACCTCTGCCTGTCCCAAAACCTAGAGCTAGTCTCTCATTGCTTCCCCCTCTTCCCGTTCATCCTCCGGACAAATTGCAACCTGTACGGAACAGGAGGTTAAAGGTGCTGATTCTCCAAGGAGGGAGATTGCTAGTAAAGCGGCTGGAATGGCGAACCCGAGTACAAGGAGATGAGAAATGAGGTGCGATTTTGAAACCTTTCCCGATCACACGGTGTACCATCTTCTGGGTTTCTCATGCATGTTTTCGATGTAGGAAGATGCCCTTGAACCTGGAGATTTGGGACCCATGGGATGGGTACCACGCAGTATTACTTTAAAGGGTCTGCGTTTGCTCACCCAACCTCACCAAACCTCTCAGCCCCAAGAGTGTCCACCCTTATGTCTCAATCAGCTGTGGGTCTAGATATGGTCAATCCAGGTGGCATCACAGCCCCTGAACGAATTTTGTAAGAATTTCTCTCTCTTTCACTACTTTGTTTCACGGGTTTTTAAAAGTAATTGATTTTTATAATGGGGTTTACCTGCTTTTCACTGCTGTGATTTTGCCGCTTTACACCCACTTGACTCACTTACAGAGAGATATCAATGCATAGGTTTCAAGATTCTTACTAGTCAGATATATTCTTGGGCGGTGAATAGGGGGTGTTGAGTCCAATTCACTGAGCAAGGAGTAGGTCTTGTCTATTACCTATTGGGTTTATGGAACGGTATCTGAGCTAATTTGAAACCCTTGTTTTATGCATCACCCCACCTCACCTTTCCCGTTAAGCAGCCATAGTGTGTTTTCTAAACGTGTGACTCTATTCTGTTTTGTAATTCAGTTCAAGGGTAGCGGTTTTTACATTCCCTCTATAAGTGATATCTTATGATAAGTGTCTTTTTCTGTGTGACTTATTTCACTTAGAATCGTCGTACCTAAATCCACTCATCATGCTGCTACTAGCCTTATGACGTTGATTTCATGGCTCAGTGATTTTCCATTGTACATAAGAACCACAACTTCTTTATCCATTTTTCTCTTTCCTTGGATATTTAAGGTGTAACCAAGTGGAGGTTCTTGTCAACAGAGCAGCCCTAAACTTTGGGGTGCCTCTGTCTTGCTGATTTTTAGTTTTCCCAATTTATACGCCCATGAGTGGAAGTGCCCTATGCTCCCTAAGCTGAGTTTTTTAGATGTTTCAGGACACACCGTGCACTTCTCCAGAGTGGCTGTTGGCAATTTACATCCCGCCCATCAGCGTAGCCAGGCTCCCGTTTCTCCATGGCCTGTCCTGCATTTCTGGTTTTGACACTTTATTCAGCATGGCCCTTTTGACCGATGGGAAGCGAGACTTCTTTGTAGCGCTGATTTGCCTTTCCAGGTTGCTTGGTTGGCCAAAAAGGGCGTATGCGTTTTTTCCTGAATATATTCAGGAAAAAACGCATACGCCCTTTTTGGCCAAGGGCATCATTGTCGAGGTTTTGCCGCTTTTCCTGTGCTTTAAAGGCGATTCGAATCTCCCTCCTGAAATCTGTTTCCTGCAATTCTGCCTTTCTTTCAAATCCTCTTCGTTGCCTTCCCTCAATATATTTGTGGACGAGAGTCATCATTTATAAGTCTGCAGGTTTGAGAATTGCAGTGCCCCTGAACTCCATTTTTCAACTCGCTTTCTTGGGAGCTGGCCGCAAAAGCGCAGTATTGCTTCAGGCCCTATTCTCGTCCCAGGCGGCAGGCTGAGCCTGTGGTTAATTCTTCTTCCTGATGGGAAAATAGAGTGACCTCTGCCTGTCCCAAAACCTAGAGCTAGTCTCTCATTGCTTCCCCCTCTTCCCGTTCATCCTCCGGACAAATTGCAACCTGTACGGAACAGGAGGTTAAAGGTGCTGATTCTCCAAGGAGGGAGATTGCTAGTAAAGCGGCTGGAATGGCGAACCCGAGTACAAGGAGATGAGAAATGAGGTGCGATTTTGAAACCTTTCCCGATCACACGGTGTACCATCTTCTGGGTTTCTCATGCATGTTTTCGATGTAGGAAGATGCCCTTGAACCTGGAGATTTGGGACCCATGGGATGGGTACCACGCAGTATTACTTTAAAGGGTCTGCGTTTGCTCACCCAACCTCACCAAACCTCTCAGCCCCAAGAGTGTCCACCCTTATGTCTCAATCAGCTGTGGGTCTAGATATGGTCAATCCAGGTGGCATCACAGCCCCTGAACGAATTTTGTAAGAATTTCTCTCTCTTTCACTGTCTTTGTTTCACGGGTTTTTAAAAGTAATTGATTTTTATAATGGGGTTTACCTGCTTTTCACTGCTGTGATTTTGCCGCTTTACACCCACTTGACTCACTTACAGAGAGATATCAATGCATAGGTTTCAAGATTTTACTAGTCAGATATATTCTTGGGCGGTGAATAGGGGGTGTTGAGTCCAATTCATTGAGCAAGGAGTAGGTCTTGTCTATTACATATTGGGTTTATGGAACGGTATCTGAGCTAATTTGAAACCCTTGTTTTATGCATCACCCCACCTCACTTTTCCCGTTAAGCAGCCATAGTGTGTTTTCTAAACGTGTGACTCTATTCTGTTTTGTAATTCAGTTCAAGGGTAGCGGTTTTTACATTCCCTCTATAAGTGATATCTTATGATAAGTGTCTTTTTCTGTGTGACTTATTTCACTTAGAATCGTCGTACCTAAATCCACTCATCATGCTGCTACTAGCCTTATGACGTTGATTTCATGGCTCAGTGATTTTCCATTGTACATAAGGACCACAACTTCTTTATCCATTTTTCTCTTTCCTGGGATATTTAAGGTGTAACCAAGTGGAGGTTCTTGTCAACAGAGCAGCCCTAAACTTTGGGGTGCCTCTGTCTTGCTGATTTTTAGTTTTCCCAATTTATACGCCCATGAGTGGAAGTGCCCTATGCTCCCTAAGCTGAGTTTTTTAGATGTTTCAGGACACACCGTGCACTTCTCCAGAGTGGCTGTTGGCAATTTACATCCCGCCCATCAGCGTAGCCAGGCTCCCGTTTCTCCATGGCCTGTCCTGCATTTCTGGTTTTGACACTTTATTCAGCATGGCCCTTTTGACCGATGGGAAGCGAGACTTCTTTGTAGCGCTGATTTGCCTTTCCAGGTTGCTTGGTTGGCCAAAAAGGGCGTATGCGTTTTTTCCTGAATATATTCAGGAAAAAACGCATACGCCCTTTTTGGCCAAGGGCATCATTGTCGAGGTTTTGCCGCTTTTCCTGTGCTTTAAAGGCGATTCGAATCTCCCTCCTGAAATCTGTTTCCTGCAATTCTGCCTTTCTTTCAAATCCTCTTCGTTGCCTTCCCTCAATATATTTGTGGACGAGAGTCATCATTTATAAGTCTGCAGGTTTGTGAATTGCAGTGCCCCTGAGCTCCATTTTTCAACTCGCTTTCTTGGGAGCTGGCCGCAAAAGCGCAGTATTGCTTCAGGCCCTATTCTCGTCCCAGGCGGCAGGCTGAGCCTGTGGTTAATTCTTCTTCCTGATGGGAAAATAGAGTGACCTCTGCCTGTCCCAAAACCTAGAGCTAGTCTCTCATTGCTTCCCCCTCTTCCCGTTCATCCTCCGGACAAATTGCAACCTGTACGGAACAGGAGGTTAAAGGTGCTGATTCTCCAAGGAGGGAGATTGCTAGTAAAGCGGCTGGAATGGCGAACCCGAGTACAAGGAGATGAGAAATGAGGTGCGATTTTGAAACCTTTCCCGATCACACGGTGTACCATCTTCTGGGTTTCTCATGCATGTTTTCGATGTAGGAAGATGCCCTTGAACCTGGAGATTTGGGACCCATGGGATGGGTACCACGCAGTATTACTTTAAAGGGTCTGCGTTTGCTCACCCAACCTCACCAAACCTCTCAGCCCCAAGAGTGTCCACCCTTATGTCTCAATCAGCTGTGGGTCTAGATATGGTCAATCCAGGTGGCATCACAGCCCCTGAACGAATTTTGTAAGAATTTCTCTCTCTTTCACTACTTTGTTTCACGGGTTTTTAAAAGTAATTGATTTTTATAATGGGGTTTACCTGCTTTTCACTGCTGTGATTTTGCCGCTTTACACCCACTTGACTCACTTACAGAGAGATATCAATGCATAGGTTTCAAGATTCTTACTAGTCAGATATATTCTTGGGCGGTGAATAGGGGGTGTTGAGTCCAATTCACTGAGCAAGGAGTAGGTCTTGTCTATTACCTATTGGGTTTATGGAACGGTATCTGAGCTAATTTGAAACCCTTGTTTTATGCATCACCCCACCTCACCTTTCCCGTTAAGCAGCCATAGTGTGTTTTCTAAACGTGTGACTCTATTCTGTTTTGTAATTCAGTTCAAGGGTAGCGGTTTTTACATTCCCTCTATAAGTGATATCTTATGATAAGTGTCTTTTTCTGTGTGACTTATTTCACTTAGAATCGTCGTACCTAAATCCACTCATCATGCTGCTACTAGCCTTATGACGTTGATTTCATGGCTCAGTGATTTTCCATTGTACATAAGAACCACAACTTCTTTATCCATTTTTCTCTTTCCTTGGATATTTAAGGTGTAACCAAGTGGAGGTTCTTGTCAACAGAGCAGCCCTAAACTTTGGGGTGCCTCTGTCTTGCTGATTTTTAGTTTTCCCAATTTATACGCCCATGAGTGGAAGTGCCCTATGCTCCCTAAGCTGAGTTTTTTAGATGTTTCAGGACACACCGTGCACTTCTCCAGAGTGGCTGTTGGCAATTTACATCCCGCCCATCAGCGTAGCCAGGCTCCCGTTTCTCCATGGCCTGTCCTGCATTTCTGGTTTTGACACTTTATTCAGCATGGCCCTTTTGACCGATGGGAAGCGAGACTTCTTTGTAGCGCTGATTTGCCTTTCCAGGTTGCTTGGTTGGCCAAAAAGGGCGTATGCGTTTTTTCCTGAATATATTCAGGAAAAAACGCATACGCCCTTTTTGGCCAAGGGCATCATTGTCGAGGTTTTGCCGCTTTTCCTGTGCTTTAAAGGCGATTCGAATCTCCCTCCTGAAATCTGTTTCCTGCAATTCTGCCTTTCTTTCAAATCCTCTTCGTTGCCTTCCCTCAATATATTTGTGGACGAGAGTCATCATTTATAAGTCTGCAGGTTTGAGAATTGCAGTGCCCCTGAACTCCATTTTTCAACTCGCTTTCTTGGGAGCTGGCCGCAAAAGCGCAGTATTGCTTCAGGCCCTATTCTCGTCCCAGGCGGCAGGCTGAGCCTGTGGTTAATTCTTCTTCCTGATGGGAAAATAGAGTGACCTCTGCCTGTCCCAAAACCTAGAGCTAGTCTCTCATTGCTTCCCCCTCTTCCCGTTCATCCTCCGGACAAATTGCAACCTGTACGGAACAGGAGGTTAAAGGTGCTGATTCTCCAAGGAGGGAGATTGCTAGTAAAGCGGCTGGAATGGCGAACCCGAGTACAAGGAGATGAGAAATGAGGTGCGATTTTGAAACCTTTCCCGATCACACGGTGTACCATCTTCTGGGTTTCTCATGCATGTTTTCGATGTAGGAAGATGCCCTTGAACCTGGAGATTTGGGACCCATGGGATGGGTACCACGCAGTATTACTTTAAAGGGTCTGCGTTTGCTCACCCAACCTCACCAAACCTCTCAGCCCCAAGAGTGTCCACCCTTATGTCTCAATCAGCTGTGGGTCTAGATATGGTCAATCCAGGTGGCATCACAGCCCCTGAACGAATTTTGTAAGAATTTCTCTCTCTTTCACTGTCTTTGTTTCACGGGTTTTTAAAAGTAATTGATTTTTATAATGGGGTTTACCTGCTTTTCACTGCTGTGATTTTGCCGCTTTACACCCACTTGACTCACTTACAGAGAGATATCAATGCATAGGTTTCAAGATTTTACTAGTCAGATATATTCTTGGGCGGTGAATAGGGGGTGTTGAGTCCAATTCATTGAGCAAGGAGTAGGTCTTGTCTATTACATATTGGGTTTATGGAACGGTATCTGAGCTAATTTGAAACCCTTGTTTTATGCATCACCCCACCTCACCTTTCCCGTTAAGCAGCCATAGTGTGTTTTCTAAACGTGTGACTCTATTCTGTTTTGTAATTCAGTTCAAGGGTAGCGGTTTTTACATTCCCTCTATAAGTGATATCTTATGATAAGTGTCTTTTTCTGTGTGACTTATTTCACTTAGAATCGTCGTACCTAAATCCACTCATCATGCTGCTACTAGCCTTATGACGTTGATTTCATGGCTGAGTGATATTCCATTGTACATAAGGACCACAACTTCTTTATCCATTTTTCTCTTTCCTGGGATATTTAAGGTGTAACCAAGTGGAGGTTCTTGTCAACAGAGCAGCCCTAAACTTTGGGGTGCCTGTGTCTTGCTGATTTTTAGTTTTCCCAATTTATACGCCCATGAGTGGAAGTGCCCTATGCTCCCTAAGCTGAGTTTTTTAGATGTTTCAGGACACACCGTGCACTTCTCCAGAGTGGCTGTTGGCAATTTACATCCCGCCCATCAGCGTAGCCAGGCTCCCGTTTCTCCATGGCCTGTCCTGCATTTCTGGTTTTGACACTTTATTCAGCATGGCCCTTTTGACCGATGGGAAGCGAGACTTCTTTGTAGCGCTGATTTGCCTTTCCAGGTTGCTTGGTTGGCCAAAAAGGGCGTATGCGTTTTTTCCTGAATATATTCAGGAAAAAACGCATACGCCCTTTTTGGCCAAGGGCATCATTGTCGAGGTTTTGCCGCTTTTCCTGTGCTTTAAAGGCGATTCGAATCTCCCTCCTGAAATCTGTTTCCTGCAATTCTGCCTTTCTTTCAAATCCTCTTCGTTGCCTTCCCTCAATATATTTGTGGACGAGAGTCATCATTTATAAGTCTGCAGGTTTGTGAATTGCAGTGCCCCTGAGCTCCATTTTTCAACTCGCTTTCTTGGGAGCTGGCCGCAAAAGCGCAGTATTGCTTCAGGCCCTATTCTCGTCCCAGGCGGCAGGCTGAGCCTGTGGTTAATTCTTCTTCCTGATGGGAAAATAGAGTGACCTCTGCCTGTCCCAAAACCTAGAGCTAGTCTCTCATTGCTTCCCCCTCTTCCCGTTCATCCTCCGGACAAATTGCAACCTGTACGGAACAGGAGGTTAAAGGTGCTGATTCTCCAAGGAGGGAGATTGCTAGTAAAGCGGCTGGAATGGCGAACCCGAGTACAAGGAGATGAGAAATGAGGTGCGATTTTGAAACCTTTCCCGATCACACGGTGTACCATCTTCTGGGTTTCTCATGCATGTTTTCGATGTAGGAAGATGCCCTTGAACCTGGAGATTTGGGACCCATGGGATGGGTACCACGCAGTATTACTTTAAAGGGTCTGCGTTTGCTCACCCAACCTCACCAAACCTCTCAGCCCCAAGAGTGTCCACCCTTATGTCTCAATCAGCTGTGGGTGTAGATATGGTCAATCCAGGTGGCATCACAGCTCCTGCACGAATTTTGTAAGAATTTCTCTCTCTTTCACTGTCTTTGTTTCACGGGTTTTTAAAAGTAATTGATTTTTATAATGGGGTTTACCTGCTTTTCACTGCTGTGATTTTGCCGCTTTACACCCACTTGACTCACTTACAGAGAGATATCAATGCATAGGTTTCAAGATTCTTACTAGGCAGATATATTCTTGGGCGGTGAATAGGGGGTGTTGAGTCCAATTCACTGAGCAAGGAGTAGGGCTTGTCTATTACCTATTGGGTTTATGGAACGGTATCTGAGCTAATTTGAAACCCTTGTTTTATGCATCACCCCACCTCACCTTTCCCGTTAAGCAGCCATAGTGTGTTTTCTAAACGTGTGACTCTATTCTGTTTTGTAATTCAGTTCAAGGGTAGCGGTTTTTACATTCCCTCTATAAGTGATATCTTATGATAAGTGTCTTTTTCTGTGTGACTTATTTCACTTAGAGTCGTCGTACCTAAATCCACTCATCATGCTGCTACTAGCCTTATGACGTTGATTTCATGGCTGATTGATTTTCCATTGTACATAAGGACCACAACTTCTTTATCCATTTTTCTCTTTCCTGGGATATTTAAGGTGTAACCAAGTGGAGGTTCTTGTCAACAGAGCAGCCCTAAACTTTGGGGTGCCTGTGTCTTGCTGATTTTTAGTTTTCCCAATTTATACGCCCATGAGTGGAAGTGCCCTATGCTCCCTAACCTGAGTGTTTTAGATGTTTCAGGACACACCGTGCACTTCTCCAGAGTGGCTGTTGGCAATTTACATCCCGCCCATCAGCGTAGCCAGGCTCCCGTTTCTCCATGGCCTGTCCTGCATTTCTGGTTTTGACACTTTATTCAGCATGGCCCTTTTGACCGATGGGAAGCGAGACTTCTTTGTAGCGCTGATTTGCCTTTCCAGGTTGCTTGGTTGGCCAAAAAGGGCGTATGCGTTTTTTCCTGAATATATTCAGGAAAAAACGCATACGCCCTTTTTGGCCAAGGGCATCATTGTCGAGGTTTTGCCGCTTTTCCTGTGCTTTAAAGGCGATTCGAATCTCCCTCCTGAAATCTGTTTCCTGCAATTCTGCCTTTCTTTCAAATCCTCTTCGTTGCCTTCCCTCAATATATTTGTGGACGAGAGTCATCATTTATAAGTCTGCAGGTTTGTGAATTGCAGTGCCCCTGAGCTCCATTTTTCAACTCGCTTTCTTGGGAGCTGGCCGCAAAAGCGCAGTATTGCTTCAGGCCCTATTCTCGTCCCAGGCGGCAGGCTGAGCCTGTGGTTAATTCTTCTTCCTGATGGGAAAATAGAGTGACCTCTGCCTGTCCCAAAACCTAGAGCTAGTCTCTCATTGCTTCCCCCTCTTCCCGTTCATCCTCCGGACAAATTGCAACCTGTACGGAACAGGAGGTTAAAGGTGCTGATTCTCCAAGGAGGGAGATTGCTAGTAAAGCGGCTGGAATGGCGAACCCGAGTACAAGGAGATGAGAAATGAGGTGCGATTTTGAAACCTTTCCCGATCACACGGTGTACCATCTTCTGGGTTTCTCATGCATGTTTTCGATGTAGGAAGATGCCCTTGAACCTGGAGATTTGGGACCCATGGGATGGGTACCACGCAGTATTACTTTAAAGGGTCTGCGTTTGCTCACCCAACCTCACCAAACCTCTCAGCCCCAAGAGTGTCCACCCTTATGTCTCAATCAGCTGTGGGTCTAGATATGGTCAATCCAGGTGGCATCACAGCCCCTGAACGAATTTTGTAAGAATTTCTCTCTCTTTCACTGTCTTTGTTTCACGGGTTTTTAAAAGTAATTGATTTTTATAATGGGGTTTACCTGCTTTTCACTGCTGTGATTTTGCCGCTTTACACCCACTTGACTCACTTACAGAGAGATATCAATGCATAGGTTTCAAGATTTTCCTAGTCAGATATATTCTTGGGCGGTGAATAGGGGGTGTTGAGTCCAATTCATTGAGCAAGGAGTAGGTCTTTTCTATTACCTATTGGGTTTATGGAACGGTATCTGAGCTAATTTGAAACCCTTGTTTTATGCATCACCCCACCTCACCTTTCCCGTTAAGCAGCCATAGTGTGTTTTCTAAACGTGTGACTCTAATCTGTTTTGTAATTCAGTTCAAGGGTAGCGGTTTTTACATTCCCTCTATAAGTGATATCTTATGATAAGTGTCTTTTTCTGTGTGACTTATTTCACTTAGAATCGTCGTACCTAAATCCACTCATCATGCTGCTACTAGCCTTATGACGTTGATTTCATGGCTCAGTGATTTTCCATTGTACATAAGGACCACAACTTCTTTATCCATTTTTCTCTTTCCTGGGATATTTAAGGTGTAACCAAGTGGAGGTTCTTGTCAACAGAGCAGCCCTAAACTTTGGGGTGCCTCTGTCTTGCTGATTTTTAGTTTTCCCAATTTATACGCCCATGAGTGGAAGTGCCCTATGCTCCCTAACCTGAGTTTTTTAGATGTTTCAGGACACACCGTGCACTTCTCCAGAGTGGCTGTTGGCAATTTACATCCCGCCCATCAGCGTAGCCAGGCTCCCGTTTCTCCATGGCCTGTCCTGCATTTCTGGTTTTGACACTTTATTCAGCATGGCCCTTTTGACCGATGGGAAGCGAGACTTCTTTGTAGCGCTGATTTGCCTTTCCAGGTTGCTTGGTTGGCCAAAAAGGGCGTATGCGTTTTTTCCTGAATATATTCAGGAAAAAACGCATACGCCCTTTTTGGCCAAGGGCATCATTGTCGAGGTTTTGCCGCTTTTCCTGTGCTTTAAAGGCGATTCGAATCTCCCTCCTGAAATCTGTTTCCTGCAATTCTGCCTTTCTTTCAAATCCTCTTCGTTGCCTTCCCTCAATATATTTGTGGACGAGAGTCATCATTTATAAGTCTGCAGGTTTGTGAATTGCAGTGCCCCTGAGCTCCATTTTTCAACTCGCTTTCTTGGGAGCTGGCCGCAAAAGCGCAGTATTGCTTCAGGCCCTATTCTCGTCCCAGGCGGCAGGCTGAGCCTGTGGTTAATTCTTCTTCCTGATGGGAAAATAGAGTGACCTCTGCCTGTCCCAAAACCTAGAGCTAGTCTCTCATTGCTTCCCCCTCTTCCCGTTCATCCTCCGGACAAATTGCAACCTGTACGGAACAGGAGGTTAAAGGTGCTGATTCTCCAAGGAGGGAGATTGCTAGTAAAGCGGCTGGAATGGCGAACCCGAGTACAAGGAGATGAGAAATGAGGTGCGATTTTGAAACCTTTCCCGATCACACGGTGTACCATCTTCTGGGTTTCTCATGCATGTTTTCGATGTAGGAAGATGCCCTTGAACCTGGAGATTTGGGACCCATGGGATGGGTACCACGCAGTATTACTTTAAAGGGTCTGCGTTTGCTCACCCAACCTCACCAAACCTCTCAGCCCCAAGAGTGTCCACCCTTATGTCTCAATCAGCTGTGGGTCTAGATATGGTCAATCCAGGTGGCATCACAGCCCCTGAACGAATTTTGTAAGAATTTCTCTCTCTTTCACTGTCTTTGTTTCACGGGTTTTTAAAAGTAATTGATTTTTATAATGGGGTTTACCTGCTTTTCACTGCTGTGATTTTGCCACTTTACACCCACTTGACTCACTTACAGAGAGATATCAATGCATAGGTTTCAAGATTTTACTAGTCAGATATATTCTTGGGCGGTGAATAGGGGGTGTTGAGTCCAATTCATTGAGCAAGGAGTAGGTCTTGTCTATTACATATTGGGTTTATGGAACGGTATCTGAGCTAATTTGAAACCCTTGTTTTATGCATCACCCCACCTCACTTTTCCCGTTAAGCAGCCATAGTGTGTTTTCTAAACGTGTGACTCTATTCTGTTTTGTAATTCAGTTCAAGGGTAGCGGTTTTTACATTCCCTCTATAAGTGATATCTTATGATAAGTGTCTTTTTCTGTGTGACTTATTTCACTTAGAATCGTCGTACCTAAATCCACTCATCATGCTGCTACTAGCCTTATGACGTTGATTTCATGGCTCAGTGATTTTCCATTGTACATAAGGACCACAACTTCTTTATCCATTTTTCTCTTTCCTGGGATATTTAAGGTGTAACCAAGTGGAGGTTCTTGTCAACAGAGCAGCCCTAAACTTTGGGGTGCCTGTGTCTTGCTGATTTTTAGTTTTCCCAATTTATACGCCCATGAGTGGAAGTGCCCTATGCTCCCTAAGCTGAGTTTTTTAGATGTTTCAGGACACACCGTGCACTTCTCCAGAGTGGCTGTTGGCAATTTACATCCCGCCCATCAGCGTAGCCAGGCTCCCGTTTCTCCATGGCCTGTCCTGCATTTCTGGTTTTGACACTTTATTCAGCATGGCCCTTTTGACCGATGGGAAGCGAGACTTCTTTGTAGCGCTGATTTGCCTTTCCAGGTTGCTTGGTTGGCCAAAAAGGGCGTATGCGTTTTTTCCTGAATATATTCAGGAAAAAACGCATACGCCCTTTTTGGCCAAGGGCATCATTGTCGAGGTTTTGCCGCTTTTCCTGTGCTTTAAAGGCGATTCGAATCTCCCTCCTGAAATCTGTTTCCTGCAATTCTGCCTTTCTTTCAAATCCTCTTCGTTGCCTTCCCTCAATATATTTGTGGACGAGAGTCATCATTTATAAGTCTGCAGGTTTGTGAATTGCAGTGCCCCTGAGCTCCATTTTTCAACTCGCTTTCTTGGGAGCTGGCCGCAAAAGCGCAGTATTGCTTCAGGCCCTATTCTCGTCCCAGGCGGCAGGCTGAGCCTGTGGTTAATTCTTCTTCCTGATGGGAAAATAGAGTGACCTCTGCCTGTCCCAAAACCTAGAGCTAGTCTCTCATTGCTTCCCCCTCTTCCCGTTCATCCTCCGGACAAATTGCAACCTGTACGGAACAGGAGGTTAAAGGTGCTGATTCTCCAAGGAGGGAGATTGCTAGTAAAGCGGCTGGAATGGCGAACCCGAGTACAAGGAGATGAGAAATGAGGTGCGATTTTGAAACCTTTCCCGATCACACGGTGTACCATCTTCTGGGTTTCTCATGCATGTTTTCGATGTAGGAAGATGCCCTTGAACCTGGAGATTTGGGACCCATGGGATGGGTACCACGCACTATTACTTTAAAGGGTCTGCGTTTGCTCACCCAACCTCACCAAACCTCTCAGCCCCAAGAGTGTCCACCCTTATGTCTCAATCAGCTGTGGGTCTAGATATGGTCAATCCAGGTGGCATCACAGCCCCTGAACGAATTTTGTAAGAATTTCTCTCTCTTTCACTACTTTGTTTCACGGGTTTTTAAAAGTAATTGATTTTTATAATGGGGTTTACCTGCTTTTCACTGCTGTGATTTTGCCGCTTTACACCCACTTGACTCACTTACAGAGAGATATCAATGCATAGGTTTCAAGATTCTTACTAGTCAGATATATTCTTGGGCGGTGAATAGGGGGTGTTGAGTCCAATTCACTGAGCAAGGAGTAGGTCTTGTCTATTACCTATTGGGTTTATGGAACGGTATCTGAGCTAATTTGAAACCCTTGTTTTATGCATCACCCCACCTCACCTTTCCCGTTAAGCAGCCATAGTGTGTTTTCTAAACGTGTGACTCTATTCTGTTTTGTAATTCAGTTCAAGGGTAGCGGTTTTTACATTCCCTCTATAAGTGATATCTTATGATAAGTGTCTTTTTCTGTGTGACTTATTTCACTTAGAATCGTCGTACCTAAATCCACTCATCATGCTGCTACTAGCCTTATGACGTTGATTTCATGGCTCAGTGATTTTCCATTGTACATAAGAACCACAACTTCTTTATCCATTTTTCTCTTTCCTTGGATATTTAAGGTGTAACCAAGTGGAGGTTCTTGTCAACAGAGCAGCCCTAAACTTTGGGGTGCCTCTGTCTTGCTGATTTTTAGTTTTCCCAATTTATACGCCCATGAGTGGAAGTGCCCTATGCTCCCTAAGCTGAGTTTTTTAGATGTTTCAGGACACACCGTGCACTTCTCCAGAGTGGCTGTTGGCAATTTACATCCCGCCCATCAGCGTAGCCAGGCTCCCGTTTCTCCATGGCCTGTCCTGCATTTCTGGTTTTGACACTTTATTCAGCATGGCCCTTTTGACCGATGGGAAGCGAGACTTCTTTGTAGCGCTGATTTGCCTTTCCAGGTTGCTTGGTTGGCCAAAAAGGGCGTATGCGTTTTTTCCTGAATATATTCAGGAAAAAACGCATACGCCCTTTTTGGCCAAGGGCATCATTGTCGAGGTTTTGCCGCTTTTCCTGTGCTTTAAAGGCGATTCGAATCTCCCTCCTGAAATCTGTTTCCTGCAATTCTGCCTTTCTTTCAAATCCTCTTCGTTGCCTTCCCTCAATATATTTGTGGACGAGAGTCATCATTTATAAGTCTGCAGGTTTGAGAATTGCAGTGCCCCTGAACTCCATTTTTCAACTCGCTTTCTTGGGAGCTGGCCGCAAAAGCGCAGTATTGCTTCAGGCCCTATTCTCGTCCCAGGCGGCAGGCTGAGCCTGTGGTTAATTCTTCTTCCTGATGGGAAAATAGAGTGACCTCTGCCTGTCCCAAAACCTAGAGCTAGTCTCTCATTGCTTCCCCCTCTTCCCGTTCATCCTCCGGACAAATTGCAACCTGTACGGAACAGGAGGTTAAAGGTGCTGATTCTCCAAGGAGGGAGATTGCTAGTAAAGCGGCTGGAATGGCGAACCCGAGTACAAGGAGATGAGAAATGAGGTGCGATTTGAAACCTTTCCCGATCACACGGTGTACCATCTTCTGGGTTTCTCATGCATGTTTTCGATGTAGGAAGATGCCCTTGAACCTGGAGATTTGGGACCCATGGGATGGGTACCACGCAGTATTACTTTAAAGGGTCTGCGTTTGCTCACCCAACCTCACCAAACCTCTCAGCCCCAAGAGTGTCCACCCTTATGTCTCAATCAGCTGTGGGTCTAGATATGGTCAATCCAGGTGGCATCACAGCCCCTGAACGAATTTTGTAAGAATTTCTCTCTCTTTCACTGTCTTTGTTTCACGGGTTTTTAAAAGTAATTGATTTTTATAATGGGGTTTACCTGCTTTTCACTGCTGTGATTTTGCCGCTTTACACCCACTTGACTCACTTACAGAGAGATATCAATGCATAGGTTTCAAGATTTTCCTAGTCAGATATATTCTTGGGCGGTGAATAGGGGGTGTTGAGTCCAATTCATTGAGCAAGGAGTAGGTCTTGTCTATTACATATTGGGTTTATGGAACGGTATCTGAGCTAATTTGAAACCCTTGTTTTATGCATCACCCCACCTCACCTTTCCCGTTAAGCAGCCATAGTGTGTTTTCTAAACGTGTGACTCTATTCTGTTTTGTAATTCAGTTCAAGGGTAGCGGTTTTTACATTCCCTCTATAAGTGATATCTTATGATAAGTGTCTTTTTCTGTGTGACTTATTTCACTTAGAATCGTCGTACCTAAATCCACTCATCATGCTGCTACTAGCCTTATGACGTTGATTTCATGGCTCAGTGATTTTCCATTGTACATAAGGACCACAACTTCTTTATCCATTTTTCTCTTTCCTGGGATATTTAAGGTGTAACCAAGTGGAGGTTCTTGTCAACAGAGCAGCCCTAAACTTTGGGGTGCCTGTGTCTTGCTGATTTTTAGTTTTCCCAATTTATACGCCCATGAGTGGAAGTGCCCTATGCTCCCTAACCTGAGTTTTTTAGATGTTTCAGGACACACCGTGCACTTCTCCAGAGTGGCTGTTGGCAATTTACATCCCGCCCATCAGCGTAGCCAGGCTCCCGTTTCTCCATGGCCTGTCCTGCATTTCTGGTTTTGACACTTTATTCAGCATGGCCCTTTTGACCGATGGGAAGCGAGACTTCTTTGTAGCGCTGATTTGCCTTTCCAGGTTGCTTGGTTGGCCAAAAAGGGCGTATGCGTTTTTTCCTGAATATATTCAGGAAAAAACGCATACGCCCTTTTTGGCCAAGGGCATCATTGTCGAGGTTTTGCCGCTTTTCCTGTGCTTTAAAGGCGATTCGAATCTCCCTCCTGAAATCTGTTTCCTGCAATTCTGCCTTTCTTTCAAATCCTCTTCTTTGCCTTCCCTCAATATATTTGTGGACGAGAGTCATCATTTATAAGTCTGCAGGTTTGTGAATTGCAGTGCCCCTGAGCCTCATTTTTCAACTCGCTTTCTTGGGAGCTGGCCGCAAAAGCGCAGTATTGCTTCAGGCCCTATTCTCGTCCCAGGCGGCAGGCTGAGCCTGTGGTTAATTCTTCTTCCTGATGGGAAAATAGAGTGACCTCTGCCTGTCCCAAAACCTAGAGCTAGTCTCTCATTGCTTCCCCCTCTTCCCGTTCATCCTCCGGACAAATTGCAACCTGTACGGAACAGGAGGTTAAAGGTGCTGATTCTCCAAGGAGGGAGATTGCTAGTAAAGCGGCTGGAATGGCGAACCCGAGTACAAGGAGATGAGAAATGAGGTGCGATTTTGAAACCTTTCTCGATCACACGGTGTACCATCTTCTGGGTTTCTCATGCATGTTTTCGATGTAGGAAGATGCCCTTGAACCTGGAGATTTGGGACCCATGGGATGGGTACCACGCAGTATTACTTTAAAGGGTCTGCGTTTGCTCACCCAACCTCACCAAACCTCTCAGCCCCAAGAGTGTCCACCCTTATGTCTCAATCAGCTGTGGGTCTAGATATGGTCAATCCAGGTGGCATCACAGCCCCTGAACGAATTTTGTAAGAATTTCTCTCTCTTTCACTGTCTTTGTTTCACGGGTTTTTAAAAGTAATTGATTTTTATAATGGGGTTTACCTGCTTTTCACTGCTGTGATTTTGCCGCTTTACACCCACTTGACTCACTTACAGAGAGATATCAATGCATAGGTTTCAAGATTTTACTAGTCAGATATATTCTTGGGCGGTGAATAGGGGGTGTTGAGTCCAATTCATTGAGCAAGGAGTAGGTCTTGTCTATTACATATTGGGTTTATGGAACGGTATCTGAGCTAATTTGAAACCCTTGTTTTATGCATCACCCCACCTCACCTTTCCCGTTAAGCAGCCATAGTGTGTTTTCTAAACGTGTGACTCTATTCTGTTTTGTAATTCAGTTCAAGGGTAGCGGTTTTTACATTCCCTCTATAAGTGATATCTTATGATAAGTGTCTTTTTCTGTGTGACTTATTTCACTTAGAATCGTCGTACCTAAATCCACTCATCATGCTGCTACTAGCCTTATGACGTTGATTTCATGGCTCAGTGATTTTCCATTGTACATAAGGACCACAACTTCTTTATCCATTTTTCTCTTTCCTGGGATATTTAAGGTGTAACGAAGTGGAGGTTCTTGTCAACAGAGCAGCCCTAAACTTTGGGGTTCCTGTGTCTTGCTGATTTTTAGTTTTCCCAATTTATACGCCCATGAGTGGAAGTGCCCTATGCTCCCTAAGCTGAGTTTTTTAGATGTTTCAGGACACACCGTGCACTTCTCCAGAGTGGCTGTTGGCAATTTACATCCCGCCCATCAGCGTAGCCAGGCTCCCGTTTCTCCATGGCCTGTCCTGCATTTCTGGTTTTGACACTTTATTCAGCATGGCCCTTTTGACCGATGGGAAGCGAGACTTCTTTGTAGCGCTGATTTGCCTTTCCAGGTTGCTTGGTTGGCCAAAAAGGGCGTATGCGTTTTTTCCTGAATATATTCAGGAAAAAACGCATACGCCCTTTTTGGCCAAGGGCATCATTGTCGAGGTTTTGCCGCTTTTCCTGTGCTTTAAAGGCGATTCGAATCTCCCTCCTGAAATCTGTTTCCTGCAATTCTGCCTTTCTTTCAAATCCTCTTCGTTGCCTTCCCTCAATATATTTGTGGACGAGAGTCATCATTTATAAGTCTGCAGGTTTGTGAATTGCAGTGCCCCTGAGCTCCATTTTTCAACTCGCTTTCTTGGGAGCTGGCCGCAAAAGCGCAGTATTGCTTCAGGCCCTATTCTCGTCCCAGGCGGCAGGCTGAGCCTGTGGTTAATTCTTCTTCCTGATGGGAAAATAGAGTGACCTCTGCCTGTCCCAAAACCTAGAGCTAGTCTCTCATTGCTTCCCCCTCTTCCCGTTCATCCTCCGGACAAATTGCAACCTGTACGGAACAGGAGGTTAAAGGTGCTGATTCTCCAAGGAGGGAGATTGCTAGTAAAGCGGCTGGAATGGCGAACCCGAGTACAAGGAGATGAGAAATGAGGTGCGATTTTGAAACCTTTCCCGATCACACGGTGTACCATCTTCTGGGTTTCTCATGCATGTTTTCGATGTAGGAAGATGCCCTTGAACCTGGAGATTTGGGACCCATGGGATGGGTACCACGCAGTATTACTTTAAAGGGTCTGCGTTTGCTCACCCAACCTCACCAAACTTCTCAGCCCCAAGAGTGTCCACCCTTATGTCTCAATCAGCTGTGGGTCTAGATATGGTCAATCCAGGTGGCATCACAGCCCCTGAACGAATTTTGTAAGAATTTCTCTCTCTTTCACTGTCTTTGTTTCACGGGTTTTTAAAAGTAATTGATTTTTATAATGGGGTTTACCTGCTTTTCACTGCTGTGATTTTGCCGCTTTACACCCACTTGACTCACTTACAGAGAGATATCAATGCATAGGTTTCAAGATTTTACTAGTCAGATATATTCTTGGGCGGTGAATAGGGGGTGTTGAGTCCAATTCATTGAGCAAGGAGTAGGTCTTGTCTATTACCTATTGGGTTTATGGAACGGTATCTGAGCTAATTTGAAACCCTTGTTTTATGCATCACCCCACCTCACCTTTCCCGTTAAGCAGCCATAGTGTGTTTTCTAAACGTGTGACTCTATTCTGTTTTGTAATTCAGTTCAAGGGTAGCGGTTTTTACATTCCCTCTATAAGTGATATCTTATGATAAGTGTCTTTTTCTGTGTGACTTATTTCACTTAGAATCGTCGTACCTAAATCCACTCATCATGCTGCTACTAGCCTTATGACGTTGATTTCATGGCTCAGTGATTTTCCATTGTACATAAGGACCACAACTTCTTTATCCATTTTTCTCTTTCCTGGGATATTTAAGGTGTAACCAAGTGGAGGTTCTTGTCAACAGAGCAGCCCTAAACTTTGGGGTGCCTCTGTCTTGCTGATTTTTAGTTTTCCCAATTTATACGCCCATGAGTGGAAGTGCCCTATGCTCCCTAACCTGAGTTTTTTAGATGTTTCAGGACACACCGTGCACTTCTCCAGAGTGGCTGTTGGCAATTTACATCCCGCCCATCAGCGTAGCCAGGCTCCCGTTTCTCCATGGCCTGTCCTACATTTCTGGTTTTGACACTTTATTCAGCATGGCCCTTTTGACCGATGGGATGCGAGACTTCTTTGTAGCGCTGATTTGCCTTTCCAGGTTGCTTGGTTGGCCAAAAAGGGCGTATGCGTTTTTTCCTGAATATATTCAGGAAAAAACGCATACGCCCTTTTTGGCCAAGGGCATCATTGTCGAGGTTTTGCCGCTTTTCCTGTGCTTTAAAGGCGATTCGAATCTCCCTCCTGAAATCTGTTTCCTGCAATTCTGCCTTTCTTTCAAATCCTCTTCGTTGCCTTCCCTCAATATATTTGTGGACGAGAGTCATCATTTATAAGTCTGCAGGTTTGTGAATTGCAGTGCCCCTGAGCTCCATTTTTCAACTCGCTTTCTTGGGAGCTGGCCGCAAAAGCGCAGTATTGCTTCAGGCCCTATTCTCGTCCCAGGCGGCAGGCTGAGCCTGTGGTTAATTCTTCTTCCTGATGGGAAAATAGAGTGACCTCTGCCTGTCCCAAAACCTAGAGCTAGTCTCTCATTGCTTCCCCCTCTTCCCGTTCATCCTCCGGACAAATTGCAACCTGTACGGAACAGGAGGTTAAAGGTGCTGATTCTCCAAGGAGGGAGATTGCTAGTAAAGCGGCTGGAATGGCGAACCCGAGTACAAGGAGATGAGAAATGAGGTGCGATTTTGAAACCTTTCCCGATCACACGGTGTACCATCTTCTGGGTTTCTCATGCATGTTTTCGATGTAGGAAGATGCCCTTGAACCTGGAGATTTGGGACCCATGGGATGGGTACCACGCAGTATTACTTTAAAGGGTCTGCGTTTGCTCACCCAACCTCACCAAACCTCTCAGCCCCAAGAGTGTCCACCCTTATGTCTCAATCAGCTGTGGGTCTAGATATGGTCAATCCAGGTGGCATCACAGCCCCTGAACGAATTTTGTAAGAATTTCTCTCTCTTTCACTGTCTTTGTTTCACGGGTTTTTAAAAGTAATTGATTTTTATAATGGGGTTTACCTGCTTTTCACTGCTGTGATTTTGCCGCTTTACACCCACTTGACTCACTTACAGAGAGATATCAATGCATAGATTTCAAGATTTTACTAGTCAGATATATTCTTGGGCGGTGAATAGGGGGTGTTGAGTCCAATTCATTGAGCAAGGAGTAGGTCTTGTCTATTACCTATTGGGTTTATGGAACGGTATCTGAGCTAATTTGAAACCCTTGTTTTATGCATCACCCCACCTCACCTTTCCCGTTAAGCAGCCATAGTGTGTTTTCTAAACGTGTGACTCTATTCTGTTTTGTAATTCAGTTCAAGGGTAGCGGTTTTTACATTCCCTCTATAAGTGATATCTTATGATAAGTGTCTTTTTCTGTGTGACTTATTTCACTTAGAATCGTCGTACCTAAATCCACTCATCATGCTGCTACTAGCCTTATGACGTTGATTTCATGGCTCAGTGATTTTCCATTGTACATAAGGACCACAACTTCTTTATCCATTTTTCTCTTTCCTGGGATATTTAAGGTGTAACCAAGTGGAGGTTCTTGTCAACAGAGCAGCCCTAAACTTTGGGGTGCCTGTGTCTTGCTGATTTTTAGTTTTCCCAATTTATACGCCCATGAGTGGAAGTGCCCTATGCTCCCTAAGCTGAGTTTTTTAGATGTTTCAGGACACACCGTGCACTTCTCCAGAGTGGCTGTTGGCAATTTACATCCCGCCCATCAGCGTAGCCAGGCTCCCGTTTCTCCATGGCCTGTCCTGCATTTCTGGTTTTGACACTTTATTCAGCATGGCCCTTTTGACCGATGGGAAGCGAGACTTCTTTGTAGCGCTGATTTGCCTTTCCAGGTTGCTTGGTTGTCCAAAAAGGGCGTATGCGTTTTTTCCTGAATATATTCAGGAAAAAACGCATACGCCCTTTTTGGCCAAGGGCATCATTGTCGAGGTTTTGCCGCTTTTCCTGTGCTTTAAAGGCGATTCGAATCTCCCTCCTGAAATCTGTTTCCTGCAATTCTGCCTTTCTTTCAAATCCTCTTCGTTGCCTTCCCTCAATATATTTGTGGACGAGAGTCATCATTTATAAGTCTGCAGGTTTGTGAATTGCAGTGCCCCTGAGCTCCATTTTTCAACTCGCTTTCTTGGGAGCTGGCCGCAAAAGCGCAGTATTGCTTCAGGCCCTATTCTCGTCCCAGGCGGCAGGCTGAGCCTGTGGTTAATTCTTCTTCCTGATGGGAAAATAGAGTGACCTCTGCCTGTCCCAAAACCTAGAGCTAGTCTCTCATTGCTTCCCCCTCTTCCCGTTCATCCTCCGGACAAATTGCAACCTGTACGGAACAGGAGGTTAAAGGTGCTGATTCTCCAAGGAGGGAGATTGCTAGTAAAGCGGCTGGAATGGCGAACCCGAGTACAAGGAGATGAGAAATGAGGTGCGATTTTGAAACCTTTCCCGATCACACGGTGTACCATCTTCTGGGTTTCTCATGCATGTTTTCGATGTAGGAAGATGCCCTTGAACCTGGAGATTTGGGACCCATGGGATGGGTACCACGCAGTATTACTTTAAAGGGTCTGCGTTTGCTCACCCAACCTCACCAAACCTCTCAGCCCCAAGAGTGTCCACCCTTATGTCTCAATCAGCTGTGGGTCTAGATATGGTCAATCCAGGTGGCATCACAGCCCCTGAACGAATTTTGTAAGAATTTCTCTCTCTTTCACTGTCTTTGTTTCACGGGTTTTTAAAAGTAATTGATTTTTATAATGGGGTTTACCTGCTTTTCACTGCTGTGATTTTGCCGCTTTACACCCACTTGACTCACTTACAGAGAGATATCAATGCATAGGTTTCAAGATTCTTACTAGTCAGATATATTCTTGGGCGGTGAATAGGGGGTGTTGAGTCCAATACACTGAGCAAGGAGTAGGTCTTGTCTATTACCTATTGGGTTTATGGAACGGTATCTGAGCTAATTTGAAACCCTTGTTTTATGCATCACCCCACCTCACCTTTCCCGTTAAGCAGCCATAGTGTGTTTTCTAAACGTGTGACTCTATTCTGTTTTGTAATTCAGTTCAAGGGTAGCGGTTTTTACATTCCCTCTATAAGTGATATCTTATGATAAGTGTCTTTTTCTGTGTGACTTATTTCACTTAGAATCGTCGTACCTAAATCCACTCATCATGCTGCTACTAGCCTTATGACGTTGATTTCATGGCTCAGTGATTTTCCATTGTACATAAGGACCACAACTTCTTTATCCATTTTTCTCTTTCCTGGGATATTTAAGGTGTAACCAAGTGGAGGTTCTTGTCAACAGAGCAGCCCTAAACTTTGGGGTGCCTGTGTCTTGCTGATTTTTAGTTTTCCCAATTTATACGCCCATGAGTGGAAGTGCCCTATGCTCCCTAAGCTGAGTTTTTTAGATGTTTCAGGACACACCGTGCACTTCTCCAGAGTGGCTGTTGGCAATTTACATCCCGCCCATCAGCGTAGCCAGGCTCCCGTTTCTCCATGGCCTGTCCTGCATTTCTGGTTTTGACACTTTATTCAGCATGGCCCTTTTGACCGATGGGAAGCGAGACTTCTTTGTAGCGCTGATTTGCCTTTCCAGGTTGCTTGGTTGTCCAAAAAGGGCGTATGCGTTTTTTCCTGAATATATTCAGGAAAAAACGCATACGCCCTTTTTGGCCAAGGGCATCATTGTCGAGGTTTTGCCGCTTTTCCTGTGCTTTAAAGGCGATTCGAATCTCCCTCCTGAAATCTGTTTCCTGCAATTCTGCCTTTCTTTCAAATCCTCTTCGTTGCCTTCCCTCAATATATTTGTGGACGAGAGTCATCATTTATAAGTCTGCAGGTTTGTGAATTGCAGTGCCCCTGAGCTCCATTTTTCAACTCGCTTTCTTGGGAGCTGGCCGCAAAAGCGCAGTATTGCTTCAGGCCCTATTCTCGTCCCAGGCGGCAGGCTGAGCCTGTGGTTAATTCTTCTTCCTGATGGGAAAATAGAGTGACCTCTGCCTGTCCCAAAACCTAGAGCTAGTCTCTCATTGCTTCCCCCTCTTCCCGTTCATCCTCCGGACAAATTGCAACCTGTACGGAACAGGAGGTTAAAGGTGCTGATTCTCCAAGGAGGGAGATTGCTAGTAAAGCGGCTGGAATGGCGAACCCGAGTACAAGGAGATGAGAAATGAGGTGCGATTTTGAAACCTTTCCCGATCACACGGTGTACCATCTTCTGGGTTTCTCATGCATGTTTTCGATGTAGGAAGATGCCCTTGAACCTGGAGATTTGGGACCCATGGGATGGGTACCACGCAGTATTACTTTAAAGGGTCTGCGTTTGCTCACCCAACCTCACCAAACCTCTCAGCCCCAAGAGTGTCCACCCTTATGTCTCAATCAGCTGTGGGTCTAGATATGGTCAATCCAGGTGGCATCACAGCCCCTGAACGAATTTTGTAAGAATTTCTCTCTCTTTCACTGTCTTTGTTTCACGGGTTTTTAAAAGTAATTGATTTTTATAATGGGGTTTACCTGCTTTTCACTGCTGTGATTTTGCCGCTTTACACCCACTTGACTCACTTACAGAGAGATATCAATGCATAGGTTTCAAGATTTTACTAGTCAGATATATTCTTGGGCGGTGAATAGGGGGTGTTGAGTCCAATTCATTGAGCAAGGAGTAGGTCTTGTCTATTACATATTGGGTTTATGGAACGGTATCTGAGCTAATTTGAAACCCTTGTTTTATGCATCACCCCACCTCACCTTTCCCGTTAAGCAGCCATAGTGTGTTTTCTAAACGTGTGACTCTATTCTGTTTTGTAATTCAGTTCAAGGGTAGCGGTTTTTACATTCCCTCTATAAGTGATATCTTATGATAAGTGTCTTTTTCTCTGTGACTTATTTCACTTAGAATCGTCGTACCTAAATCCACTCATCATGCTGCTACTAGCCTTATGACGTTGATTTCATGGCTCAGTGATTTTCCATTGTACATAAGGACCACAACTTCTTTATCCATTTTTCTCTTTCCTGGGATATTTAAGGTGTAACCAAGTGGAGGTTCTTGTCAACAGAGCAGCCCTAAACTTTGGGGTGCCTGTGTCTTGCTGATTTTTAGTTTTCCCAATTTATACGCCCATGAGTGGAAGTGCCCTATGCTCCCTAAGCTGAGTTTTTTAGATGTTTCAGGACACACCGTGCACTTCTCCAGAGTGGCTGTTGGCAATTTACATCCCGCCCATCAGCGTAGCCAGGCTCCCGTTTCTCCATGGCCTGTCCTGCATTTCTGGTTTTGACACTTTATTCAGCATGGCCCTTTTGACCGATGGGAAGCGAGACTTCTTTGTAGCGCTGATTTGCCTTTCCAGGTTGCTTGGTTGGCCAAAAAGGGCGTATGCGTTTTTTCCTGAATATATTCAGGAAAAAACGCATACGCCCTTTTTGGCCAAGGGCATCATTGTCGAGGTTTTGCCGCTTTTCCTGTGCTTTAAAGGCGATTCGAATCTCCCTCCTGAAATCTGTTTCCTGCAATTCTGCCTTTCTTTCAAATCCTCTTCGTTGCCTTCCCTCAATATATTTGTGGACGAGAGTCATCATTTATAAGTCTGCAGGTTTGTGAATTGCAGTGCCCCTGAGCTCCATTTTTCAACTCGCTTTCTTGGGAGCTGGCCGCAAAAGCGCAGTATTGCTTCAGGCCCTATTCTCGTCCCAGGCGGCAGGCTGAGCCTGTGGTTAATTCTTCTTCCTGATGGGAAAATAGAGTGACCTCTGCCTGTCCCAAAACCTAGAGCTAGTCTCTCATTGCTTCCCCCTCTTCCCGTGCATCCTCCGGACAAATTGCAACCTGTACGGAACAGGAGGTTAAAGGTGCTGATTCTCCAAGGAGGGAGATTGCTAGTAAAGCGGCTGGAATGGCGAACCCGAGTACAAGGAGATGAGAAATGAGGTGCGATTTTGAAACCTTTCCCGATCACACGGTGTACCATCTTCTGGGTTTCTCATGCATGTTTTCGATGTAGGAAGATGCCCTTGAACCTGGAGATTTGGGACCCATGGGATGGGTACCACGCAGTATTACTTTAAAGGGTCTGCGTTTGCTCACCCAACCTCACCAAACCTCTCAGCCCCAAGAGTGTCCACCCTTATGTCTCAATCAGCTGTGGGTCTAGATATGGTCAATCCAGGTGGCATCACAGCTCCTGAACGAATTTTGAAAGAATTTCTCTCTCTTTCACTGTCTTTGTTTCACGGGTTTTTAAAAGTAATTGATTTTTATAATGGGGTTTACCTGCTTTTCACTGCTGTGATTTTGCCGCTTTACACCCACTTGACTCACTTACAGAGAGATATCAATGCATAGGTTTCAAGATTTTACTAATCAGATATATTCTTGGGCGGTGAATAGGGGGTGTTGAGTCCAATTCATTGAGCAAGGAGTAGGGCTTGTCTATTACATATTGGGTTTATGGAACGGTATCTGAGCTAATTTGAATCCCTTGTTTTATGCATCACCCCACCTCACCTTTCCCGTTAAGCAGCCATAGTGTGTTTTCTAAACGTGTGACTCTATTCTGTTTTGTAATTCAGTTCAAGGGTAGCGGTTTTTACATTCCCTCTATAAGTGATATCTTATGATAAGTGTCTTTTTCTGTGTGACTTATTTCACTTAGAATCGTCGTACCTAAATCCACTCATCATGCTGCTACTAGCCTTATGACATTGATTTCATGGCTCAGTGATTTTCCATTGTACATAAGGACCACAACTTCTTTATCCATTTTTCTCTTTCCTGGGATATTTAAGGTGTAACCAAGTGGAGGTTCTTGTCAACAGAGCAGCCCTAAACTTTGGGGTGCCTGTGTCTTGCTGATTTTTAGTTTTCCCAATTTATACGCCCATGAGTGGAAGTGCCCTATGCTCCCTAAGCTGAGATTTTTAGATGTTTCAGGACACACCGTGCACTTCTCCAGAGTGGCTGTTGGCAATTTACATCCCGCCCATCAGTGTAGCCAGGCTCCCGTTTCTCCATGGCCTGTCCTGCATTATTGGTTTTGACACTTTATTCAGCATGGCCCTTTTGACCGATGGGAAGCGAGACTTCTTTGTAGCGCTGATTTGCCTTTCCAGGTTGCTTGGTTGGCCAAAAAGGGCGTATGCGTTTTTTCCTGAATATATTCAGGAAAAAACGCATACGCCCTTTGTGGCCAAGGGCATCATTGTCGAGGTTTGCCGCTTTTCCTGTGCTTTAAAGGCGATTCGAATCTCCCTCCTGAAATCTGTTTCCTGCAATTCTGCCTTTCTTTCAAATCCTCTTCGTTGCCTTCCCTCAATATATTTGTGGACGAGAGTCATCATTTATAAGTCTGCAGGTTTGTGAATTGCAGTGCCCCTGAGCTCCATTTTTCAACTCGCTTTCTTGGGAGCTGGCCGCCAAAGCGCAGTATTGCTTCAGGCCCTATTCTCGTCCCAGGCGGCAGGCTGAGCCTGTGGTTAATTCTTCTTCCTGATGGGAAAATAGAGTGACCTCTGCCTGTCCCAAAACCTAGAGCTAGTCTCTCATTGCTTCCCCCTCTTCCCGTTCATCCTCCGGACAAATTGCAACCTGTACGGAACAGGAGGTTAAAGGTGCTGATTCTCCAAGGAGGGAGATTGCTAGTAAAGCGGCTGGAATGGCGAACCCGAGTACAAGGAGATGAGAAATGAGGTGCGATTTTGAAACCTTTCCCGATCACACGGTGTACCATCTTCTGGGTTTCTCATGCATGTTTTCGATGTAGGAAGATGCCCTTGAACCTGGAGATTTGGGACCCATGGGATGGGTACCACGCAGTATTACTTTAAAGGGTCTGCGTTTGCTCACCCAACCTCACCAAACCTCTCAGCCCCAAGAGTGTCCACCCTTATGTCTCAATCAGCTGTGGGTCTAGATATGGTCAATCCAGGTGGCATCACAGCTCCTGAACGAATTTTGAAAGAATTTCTCTCTCTTTCACTGTCTTTGTTTCACGGGTTTTTAAAAGTAATTGATTTTTATAATGGGGTTTACCTGCTTTTCACTGCTGTGATTTTGCCGCTTTACACCCACTTGACTCACTTACAGAGAGATATCAATGCATAGGTTTCAAGATTCTTACTAGTCAGATATATTCTTGGGCGGTGAATAGGGGGTGTTGAGTCCAATTCACTGAGCAAGGAGTAGGTCTTGTCTATTACCTATTGGGTTTATGGAACGGTATCTGAGCTAATTTGAAACCCTTGTTTTATGCATCACCCCACCTCACCTTTCCCGTTAAGCAGCCATAGTGTGTTTTCTAAACGTGTGACTCTATTCTGTTTTGTAATTCAGTTCAAGGGTAGCGGTTTTTACATTCCCTCTATAAGTGATATCTTATGATAAGTGTCTTTTTCTGTGTGACTTATTTCACTTAGAATCGTCGTACCTAAATCCACTCATCATGCTGCTACTAGCCTTATGACGTTGATTTCATGGCTCAGTGATTTTCCATTGTACATAAGGACCACAACTTCTTTATCCATTTTTCTCTTTCCTGGGATATTTAAGGTGTAACCAAGTGGAGGTTCTTGTCAACAGAGCAGCCCTAAACTTTGGGGTGCCTGTGTCTTGCTGATTTTTAGTTTTCCCAATTTATACGCCCATGAGTGGAAGTGCCCTATGCTCCCTAAGCTGAGTTTTTTAGATGTTTCAGGACACACCGTGCACTTCTCCAGAGTGGCTGTTGGCAATTTACATCCCGCCCATCAGCGTAGCCAGGCTCCCGTTTCTCCATGGCCTGTCCTGCATTTCTGGTTTTGACACTTTATTCAGCATGGCCCTTTTGACCGATGGGAAGCGAGACTTCTTTGTAGCGCTGATTTGCCTTTCCAGGTTGCTTGGTTGGCCAAAAAGGGCGTATGCGTTTTTTCCTGAATATATTCAGGAAAAAACGCATACGCCCTTTTTGGCCAAGGGCATCATTGTCGAGGTTTTGCCGCTTTTCCTGTGCTTTAAAGGCGATTCGAATCTCCCTCCTGAAATCTGTTTCCTGCAATTCTGCCTTTCTTTCAAATCCTCTTCGTTGCCTTCCCTCAATATATTTGTGGACGAGAGTCATCATTTATAAGTCTGCAGGTTTGTGAATTGCAGTGCCCCTGAGCTCCATTTTTCAACTCGCTTTCTTGGGAGCTGGCCGCAAAAGCGCAGTATTGCTTCAGGCCCTATTCTCGTCCCAGGCGGCAGGCTGAGCCTGTGGTTAATTCTTCTTCCTGATGGGAAAATAGAGTGACCTCTGCCTGTCCCAAAACCTAGAGCTAGTCTCTCATTGCTTCCCCCTCTTCCCGTTCATCCTCCGGAGAAATTGCAACCTGTACGGAACAGGAGGTTAAAGGTGCTGATTCTCCAAGGAGGGAGATTGCTAGTAAAGCGGCTGGAATGGCGAGCCCGAGTACAAGGAGATGAGAAATGAGGTGCGATTTTGAAACCTTTCCCGATCACACGGTGTACCATCTTCTGGGTTTCTCATGCATGTTTTCGATGTAGGAAGATGCCCTTGAACCTGGAGATTTGGGACCCATGGGATGGGTACCACGCAGTATTACTTTAAAGGGTCTGCGTTTGCTCACCCAACCTCACCAAACCTCTCAGCCCCAAGAGTGTCCACCCTTATCTCTCAATCAGCTGTGGGTCTAGATATGGTCAATCCAGGTGGCATCACAGCTCCTGCACGAATTTTGTAAGAATTTCTCTCTCTTTCACTGTCTTTGTTTCACGGGTTTTTAAAAGTAATTGATTTTTATAATGGGGTTTACCTGCTTTTCACTGCTGTGATTTTGCCGCTTTACACCCACTTGACTCACTTACAGAGAGATATCAATGCATATGTTTCAAGATTCTTACTAGGCAGATATATTCTTGGGCGGTGAATAGGGGGTGTTGAGTCCAATTCACTGAGCAAGGAGTAGGTCTTGTCTATTACCTATTGGGTTTATGGAACGGTATCTGAGCTAATTTGAAACCCTTGTTTTATGCATCACCCCACCTCACCTTTCCCGTTAAGCAGCCATAGTGTGTTTTCTAAACGTGTGACTCTATTCTGTTTTGTAATTCAGTTCAAGGGTAGCGGTTTTTACATTCCCTCTATAAGTGATATCTTATGATAAGTGTCTTTTTCTGTGTGACTTATTTCACTTAGAGTCGTCGTACCTAAATCCACTCATCATGCTGCTACTAGCCTTATGACGTTGATTTCATGGCTGATTGATTTTCCATTGTACATAAGGACCACAACTTCTTTATCCATTTTTCTCTTTCCTGGGATATTTAAGGTGTAACCAAGTGGAGGTTCTTGTCAACAGAGCAGCCCTAAACTTTGGGGTGCCTGTGTCTTGCTGATTTTTAGTTTTCCCAATTTATACGCCCATGAGTGGAAGTGCCCTATGCTCCCTAACCTGAGTGTTTTAGATGTTTCAGGACACACCGTGCACTTCTCCAGAGTGGCTGTTGGCAATTTACATCCCGCCCATCAGCGTAGCCAGGCTCCCGTTTCTCCATGGCCTGTCCTGCATTTCTGGTTTTGACACTTTATTCAGCATGGCCCTTTTGACCGATGGGAAGCGAGACTTCTTTGTAGCGCTGATTTGCCTTTCCAGGTTGCTTGGTTGGCCAAAAAGGGCGTATGCGTTTTTTCCTGAATATATTCAGGAAAAAACGCATACGCCCTTTTTGGCCAAGGGCATCATTGTCGAGGTTTTGCCGCTTTTCCTGTGCTTTAAAGGCGATTCGAATCTCCCTCCTGAAATCTGTTTCCTGCAATTCTGCCTTTCTTTCAAATCCTCTTCGTTGCCTTCCCTCAATATATTTGTGGACGAGAGTCATCATTTATAAGTCTGCAGGTTTGTGAATTGCAGTGCCCCTGAGCTCCATTTTTCAACTCGCTTTCTTGGGAGCTGGCCGCAAAAGCGCAGTATTGCTTCAGGCCCTATTCTCGTCCCAGGCGGCAGGCTGAGCCTGTGGTTAATTCTTCTTCCTGATGGGAAAATAGAGTGACCTCTGCCTGTCCCAAAACCTAGAGCTAGTCTCTCATTGCTTCCCCCTCTTCCCGTTCATCCTCCGGACAAATTGCAACCTGTACGGAACAGGAGGTTAAAGGTGCTGATTCTCCAAGGAGGGAGATTGCTAGTAAAGCGGCTGGAATGGCGAACCCGAGTACAAGGAGATGAGAAATGAGGTGCGATTTTGAAACCTTTCCCGATCACACGGTGTACCATCTTCTGGGTTTCTCATGCATGTTTTCGATGTAGGAAGATGCCCTTGAACCTGGAGATTTGGGACCCATGGGATGGGTACCACGCAGTATTACTTTAAAGGGTCTGCGTTTGCTCACCCAACCTCACCAAACCTCTCAGCCCCAAGAGTGTCCACCCTTATGTCTCAATCAGCTGTGGGTCTAGATATGGTCAATCCAGGTGGCATCACAGCCCCTGAACGAATTTTGTAAGAATTTCTCTCTCTTTCACTGTCTTTGTTTCACGGGTTTTTAAAAGTAATTGATTTTTATAATGGGGTTTACCTGCTTTTCACTGCTGTGATTTTGCCGCTTTACACCCACTTGACTCACTTACAGAGAGATATCAATGCATAGGTTTCAAGATTTTCCTAGTCAGATATATTCTTGGGCGGTGAATAGGGGGTGTTGAGTCCAATTCATTGAGCAAGGAGTAGGTCTTGTCTATTACCTATTGGGTTTATGGAACGTTATCTGAGCTAATTTGAAACCCTTGTTTTATGCATCACCCCACCTCACCTTTCCCGTTAAGCAGCCATAGTGTGTTTTCTAAACGTGTGACTCTATTCTGTTTTGTAATTCAGTTCAAGGGTAGCGGTTTTTACATTCCCTCTATAAGTGATATCTTATGATAAGTGTCTTTTTCTGTGTGACTTATTTCACTTAGAATCGTCGTACCTAAATCCACTCATCATGCTGCTACTAGCCTTATGACGTTGATTTCATGGCTCAGTGATTTTCCATTGTACATAAGGACCACAACTTCTTTATCCATTTTTCTCTTTCCTGGGATATTTAAGGTGTAACCAAGTGGAGGTTCTTGTCAACAGAGCAGCCCTAAACTTTGGGGTGCCTGTGTCTTGCTGATTTTTAGTTTTCCCAATTTATACGCCCATGAGTGGAAGTGCCCTATGCTCCCTAAGCTGAGTTTTTTAGATGTTTCAGGACACACCGTGCACTTCTCCAGAGTGGCTGTTGGCAATTTACATCCCGCCCATCAGCGTAGCCAGGCTCCCGTTTCTCCATGGCCTGTCCTGCATTTCTGGTTTTGACACTTTATTCAGCATGGCCCTTTTGACCGATGGGAAGCGAGACTTCTTTGTAGCGCTGATTTGCCTTTCCAGGTTGCTTGGTTGGCCAAAAAGGGCGTATGCGTTTTTTCCTGAATATATTCAGGAAAAAACGCATACGCCCTTTTTGGCCAAGGGCATCATTGTCGAGGTTTTGCCGCTTTTCCTGTGCTTTAAAGGCGATTCGAATCTCCCTCCTGAAATCTGTTTCCTGCAATTCTGCCTTTCTTTCAAATCCTCTTCGTTGCCTTCCCTCAATATATTTGTGGACGAGAGTCATCATTTATAAGTCTGCAGGTTTGTGAATTGCAGTGCCCCTGAGCTCCATTTTTCAACTCGCTTTCTTGGGAGCTGGCCGCAAAAGCGCAGTATTGCTTCAGGCCCTATTCTCGTCCCAGGCGGCAGGCTGAGCCTGTGGTTAATTCTTCTTCCTGATGGGAAAATAGAGTGACCTCTGCCTGTCCCAAAACCTAGAGCTAGTCTCTCATTGCTTCCCCCTCTTCCCGTTCATCCTCCGGACAAATTGCAACCTGTACGGAACAGGAGGTTAAAGGTGCTGATTCTCCAAGGAGGGAGATTGCTAGTAAAGCGGCTGGAATGGCGAACCCGAGTACAAGGAGATGAGAAATGAGGTGCGATTTTGAAACCTTTCCCGATCACACGGTGTACCATCTTCTGGGTTTCTCATGCATGTTTTCGATGTAGGAAGATGCCCTTGAACCTGGAGATTTGGGACCCATGGGATGGGTACCACGCAGTATTACTTTAAAGGGTCTGCGTTTGCTCACCCAACCTCACCAAACCTCTCAGCCCCAAGAGTGTCCACCCTTATGTCTCAATCAGCTGTGGGTCTAGATATGGTCAATCCAGGTGGCATCACAGCTCCTGCACGAATTTTGTAAGAATTTCTCTCTCTTTCACTGTCTTTGTTTCACGGGTTTTTAAAAGTAATTGATTTTTATAATGGGGTTTACCTGCTTTTCACTGCTGTGATTTTGCCGCTTTACACCCACTTGACTCACTTACAGAGAGATATCAATGCATATGTTTCAAGATTCTTACTAGGCAGATATATTCTTGGGCGGTGAATAGGGGGTGTTGAGTCCAATTCACTGAGCAAGGAGTAGGTCTTGTCTATTACCTATTGGGTTTATGGAACGGTATCTGAGCTAATTTGAAACCCTTGTTTTATGCATCACCCCACCTCACCTTTCCCGTTAAGCAGCCATAGTGTGTTTTCTAAACGTGTGACTCTATTCTGTTTTGTAATTCAGTTCAAGGGTAGCGGTTTTTACATTCCCTCTATAAGTGATATCTTATGATAAGTGTCTTTTTCTGTGTGACTTATTTCACTTAGAGTCGTCGTACCTAAATCCACTCATCATGCTGCTACTAGCCTTATGACGTTGATTTCATGGCTCAGTGATTTTCCATTGTACATAAGGACCACAACTTCTTTATCCATTTTTCTCTTTCCTGGGATATTTAAGGTGTAACCAAGTGGAGGTTCTTGTCAACAGAGCAGCCCTAAACTTTGGGGTGCCTGTGTCTTGCTGATTTTTAGTTTTCCCAATTTATACGCCCATGAGTGGAAGTGCCCTATGCTCCCTAAGCTGAGTTTTTTAGATGTTTCAGGACACACCGTGCACTTCTCCAGAGTGGCTGTTGGCAATTTACATCCCGCCCATCAGCGTAGCCAGGCTCCCGTTTCTCCATGGCCTGTCCTGCATTTCTGGTTTTGACACTTTATTCAGCATGGCCCTTTTGACCGATGGGAAGCGAGACTTCTTTGTAGCGCTGATTTGCCTTTCCAGGTTGCTTGGTTGGCCAAAAAGGGCGTATGCGTTTTTTCCTGAATATATTCAGGAAAAAACGCATACGCCCTTTTTGGCCAAGGGCATCATTGTCGAGGTTTTGCCGCTTTTCCTGTGCTTTAAAGGCGATTCGAATCTCCCTCCTGAAATCTGTTTCCTGCAATTCTGCCTTTCTTTCAAATCCTCTTCGTTGCCTTCCCTCAATATATTTGTGGACGAGAGTCATCATTTATAAGTCTGCAGGTTTGTGAATTGCAGTGCCCCTGAGCTCCATTTTTCAACTCGCTTTCTTGGGAGCTGGCCGCAAAAGCGCAGTATTGCTTCAGGCCCTATTCTCGTCCCAGGCGGCAGGCTGAGCCTGTGGTTAATTCTTCTTCCTGATGGGAAAATAGAGTGACCTCTGCCTGTCCCAAAACCTAGAGCTAGTCTCTCATTGCTTCCCCCTCTTCCCGTTCATCCTCCGGACAAATTGCAACCTGTACGGAACAGGAGGTTAAAGGTGCTGATTCTCCAAGGAGGGAGATTGCTAGTAAAGCGGCTGGAATGGCGAACCCGAGTACAAGGAGATGAGAAATGAGGTGCGATTTTGAAACCTTTCCCGATCACACGGTGTACCATCTTCTGGGTTTCTCATGCATGTTTTCGATGTAGGAAGATGCCCTTGAACCTGGAGATTTGGGACCCATGGGATGGGTACCACGAAGTATTACTTTAAAGGGTCTGCGTTTGCTCACCCAACCTCACCAAACCTCTCAGCCCCAAGAGTGTCCACCCTTATGTCTCAATCAGCTGTGGGTCTAGATATGGTCAATCCAGGTGGCATCACAGCCCCTGAACGAATTTTGTAAGAATTTCTCTCTCTTTCACTACTTTGTTTCACGGGTTTTTAAAAGTAATTGATTTTTATAATGGGGTTTACCTGCTTTTCACTGCTGTGATTTTGCCGCTTTACACCCACTTGACTCACTTACAGAGAGATATCAATGCATAGGTTTCAAGATTCTTACTAGTCAGATATATTCTTGGGCGGTGAATAGGGGGTGTTGAGTCCAATTCACTGAGCAAGGAGTAGGTCTTGTCTATTACCTATTGGGTTTATGGAACGGTATCTGAGCTAATTTGAAACCCTTGTTTTATGCATCACCCCACCTCACCTTTCCCGTTAAGCAGCCATAGTGTGTTTTCTAAACGTGTGACTCTATTCTGTTTTGTAATTCAGTTCAAGGGTAGCGGTTTTTACATTCCCTCTATAAGTGATATCTTATGATAAGTGTCTTTTTCTGTGTGACTTATTTCACTTAGAATCGTCGTACCTAAATCCACTCATCATGCTGCTACTAGCCTTATGACGTTGATTTCATGGCTCAGTGATTTTCCATTGTACATAAGAACCACAACTTCTTTATCCATTTTTCTCTTTCCTTGGATATTTAAGGTGTAACCAAGTGGAGGTTCTTGTCAACAGAGCAGCCCTAAACTTTGGGGTTCCTGTGTCTTGCTGATTTTTAGTTTTCCCAATTTATACGCCCATGAGTGGAAGTGCCCTATGCTCCCTAAGCTGAGTTTTTTAGATGTTTCAGGACACACCGTGCACTTCTCCAGAGTGGCTGTTGGCAATTTACATCCCGCCCATCAGCGTAGCCAGGCTCCCGTTTCTCCATGGCCTGTCCTGCATTTCTGGTTTTGACACTTTATTCAGCATGGCCCTTTTGACCGATGGGAAGCGAGACTTCTTTGTAGCGCTGATTTGCCTTTCCAGGTTGCTTGGTTGGCCAAAAAGGGCGTATGCGTTTTTTCCTGAATATATTCAGGAAAAAACGCATACGCCCTTTTTGGCCAAGGGCATCATTGTCGAGGTTTTGCCGCTTTTCCTGTGCTTTAAAGGCGATTCGAATCTCCCTCCTGAAATCTGTTTCCTGCAATTCTGCCTTTCTTTCAAATCCTCTTCGTTGCCTTCCCTCAATATATTTGTGGACGAGAGTCATCATTTATAAGTCTGCAGGTTTGTGAATTGCAGTGCCCCTGAGCTCCATTTTTCAACTCGCTTTCTTGGGAGCTGGCCGCAAAAGCGCAGTATTGCTTCAGGCCCTATTCTCGTCCCAGGCGGCAGGCTGAGCCTGTGGTTAATTCTTCTTCCTGATGGGAAAATAGAGTGACCTCTGCCTGTCCCAAAACCTAGAGCTAGTCTCTCATTGCTTCCCCCTCTTCCCGTTCATCCTCCGGACAAATTGCAACCTGTACGGAACAGGAGGTTAAAGGTGCTGATTCTCCAAGGAGGGAGATTGCTAGTAAAGCGGCTGGAATGGCGAACCCGAGTACAAGGAGATGAGAAATGAGGTGCGATTTTGAAACCTTTCCCGATCACACGGTGTACCATCTTCTGGGTTTCTCATGCATGTTTTCGATGTAGGAAGATGCCCTTGAACCTGGAGATTTGGGACCCATGGGATGGGTACCACGCAGTATTACTTTAAAGGGTCTGCGTTTGCTCACCCAACCTCACCAAACTTCTCAGCCCCAAGAGTGTCCACCCTTATGTCTCAATCAGCTGTGGGTCTAGATATGGTCAATCCAGGTGGCATCACAGCCCCTGAACGAATTTTGTAAGAATTTCTCTCTCTTTCACTGTCTTTGTTTCACGGGTTTTTAAAAGTAATTGATTTTTATAATGGGGTTTACCTGCTTTTCACTGCTGTGATTTTGCCGCTTTACACCCACTTGACTCACTTACAGAGAGATATCAATGCATAGGTTTCAAGATTTTACTAGTCAGATATATTCTTGGGCGGTGAATAGGGGGTGTTGAGTCCAATTCATTGAGCAAGGAGTAGGTCTTGTCTATTACCTATTGGGTTTATGGAACGGTATCTGAGCTAATTTGAAACCCTTGTTTTATGCATCACCCCACCTCACCTTTCCCGTTAAGCAGCCATAGTGTGTTTTCTAAACGTGTGACTCTATTCTGTTTTGTAATTCAGTTCAAGGGTAGCGGTTTTTACATTCCCTCTATAAGTGATATCTTATGATAAGTGTCTTTTTCTGTGTGACTTATTTCACTTAGAATCGTCGTACCTAAATCCACTCATCATGCTGCTACTAGCCTTATGACGTTGATTTCATGGCTCAGTGATTTTCCATTGTACATAAGGACCACAACTTCTTTATCCATTTTTCTCTTTCCTGGGATATTTAAGGTGTAACCAAGTGGAGGTTCTTGTCAACAGAGCAGCCCTAAACTTTGGGGTGCCTCTGTCTTGCTGATTTTTAGTTTTCCCAATTTATACGCCCATGAGTGGAAGTGCCCTATGCTCCCTAACCTGAGTTTTTTAGATGTTTCAGGACACACCGTGCACTTCTCCAGAGTGGCTGTTGGCAATTTACATCCCGCCCATCAGCGTAGCCAGGCTCCCGTTTCTCCATGGCCTGTCCTACATTTCTGGTTTTGACACTTTATTCAGCATGGCCCTTTTGACCGATGGGATGCGAGACTTCTTTGTAGCGCTGATTTGCCTTTCCAGGTTGCTTGGTTGGCCAAAAAGGGCGTATGCGTTTTTTCCTGAATATATTCAGGAAAAAACGCATACGCCCTTTTTGGCCAAGGGCATCATTGTCGAGGTTTTGCCGCTTTTCCTGTGCTTTAAAGGCGATTCGAATCTCCCTCCTGAAATCTGTTTCCTGCAATTCTGCCTTTCTTTCAAATCCTCTTCGTTGCCTTCCCTCAATATATTTGTGGACGAGAGTCATCATTTATAAGTCTGCAGGTTTGTGAATTGCAGTGCCCCTGAGCTCCATTTTTCAACTCGCTTTCTTGGGAGCTGGCCGCAAAAGCGCAGTATTGCTTCAGGCCCTATTCTCGTCCCAGGCGGCAGGCTGAGCCTGTGGTTAATTCTTCTTCCTGATGGGAAAATAGAGTGACCTCTGCCTGTCCCAAAACCTAGAGCTAGTCTCTCATTGCTTCCCCCTCTTCCCGTTCATCCTCCGGACAAATTGCAACCTGTACGGAACAGGAGGTTAAAGGTGCTGATTCTCCAAGGAGGGAGATTGCTAGTAAAGCGGCTGGAATGGCGAACCCGAGTACAAGGAGATGAGAAATGAGGTGCGATTTTGAAACCTTTCCCGATCACACGGTGTACCATCTTCTGGGTTTCTCATGCATGTTTTCGATGTAGGAAGATGCCCTTGAACCTGGAGATTTGGGACCCATGGGATGGGTACCACGCAGTATTACTTTAAAGGGTCTGCGTTTGCTCACCCAACCTCACCAAACCTCTCAGCCCCAAGAGTGTCCACCCTTATGTCTCAATCAGCTGTGGGTCTAGATATGGTCAATCCAGGTGGCATCACAGCCCCTGAACGAATTTTGTAAGAATTTCTCTCTCTTTCACTGTCTTTGTTTCACGGGTTTTTAAAAGTAATTGATTTTTATAATGGGGTTTACCTGCTTTTCACTGCTGTGATTTTGCCGCTTTACACCCACTTGACTCACTTACAGAGAGATATCAATGCATAGATTTCAAGATTTTACTAGTCAGATATATTCTTGGGCGGTGAATAGGGGGTGTTGAGTCCAATTCATTGAGCAAGGAGTAGGTCTTGTCTATTACCTATTGGGTTTATGGAACGGTATCTGAGCTAATTTGAAACCCTTGTTTTATGCATCACCCCACCTCACCTTTCCCGTTAAGCAGCCATAGTGTGTTTTCTAAACGTGTGACTCTATTCTGTTTTGTAATTCAGTTCAAGGGTAGCGGTTTTTACATTCCCTCTATAAGTGATATCTTATGATAAGTGTCTTTTTCTGTGTGACTTATTTCACTTAGAATCGTCGTACCTAAATCCACTCATCATGCTGCTACTAGCCTTATGACGTTGATTTCATGGCTCAGTGATTTTCCATTGTACATAAGGACCACAACTTCTTTATCCATTTTTCTCTTTCCTGGGATATTTAAGGTGTAACCAAGTGGAGGTTCTTGTCAACAGAGCAGCCCTAAACTTTGGGGTGCCTGTGTCTTGCTGATTTTTAGTTTTCCCAATTTATACGCCCATGAGTGGAAGTGCCCTATGCTCCCTAAGCTGAGTTTTTTAGATGTTTCAGGACACACCGTGCACTTCTCCAGAGTGGCTGTTGGCAATTTACATCCCGCCCATCAGCGTAGCCAGGCTCCCGTTTCTCCATGGCCTGTCCTGCATTTCTGGTTTTGACACTTTATTCAGCATGGCCCTTTTGACCGATGGGAAGCGAGACTTCTTTGTAGCGCTGATTTGCCTTTCCAGGTTGCTTGGTTGTCCAAAAAGGGCGTATGCGTTTTTTCCTGAATATATTCAGGAAAAAACGCATACGCCCTTTTTGGCCAAGGGCATCATTGTCGAGGTTTTGCCGCTTTTCCTGTGCTTTAAAGGCGATTCGAATCTCCCTCCTGAAATCTGTTTCCTGCAATTCTGCCTTTCTTTCAAATCCTCTTCGTTGCCTTCCCTCAATATATTTGTGGACGAGAGTCATCATTTATAAGTCTGCAGGTTTGTGAATTGCAGTGCCCCTGAGCTCCATTTTTCAACTCGCTTTCTTGGGAGCTGGCCGCAAAAGCGCAGTATTGCTTCAGGCCCTATTCTCGTCCCAGGCGGCAGGCTGAGCCTGTGGTTAATTCTTCTTCCTGATGGGAAAATAGAGTGACCTCTGCCTGTCCCAAAACCTAGAGCTAGTCTCTCATTGCTTCCCCCTCTTCCCGTTCATCCTCCGGACAAATTGCAACCTGTACGGAACAGGAGGTTAAAGGTGCTGATTCTCCAAGGAGGGAGATTGCTAGTAAAGCGGCTGGAATGGCGAACCCGAGTACAAGGAGATGAGAAATGAGGTGCGATTTTGAAACCTTTCCCGATCACACGGTGTACCATCTTCTGGGTTTCTCATGCATGTTTTCGATGTAGGAAGATGCCCTTGAACCTGGAGATTTGGGACCCATGGGATGGGTACCACGCAGTATTACTTTAAAGGGTCTGCGTTTGCTCACCCAACCTCACCAAACCTCTCAGCCCCAAGAGTGTCCACCCTTATGTCTCAATCAGCTGTGGGTCTAGATATGGTCAATCCAGGTGGCATCACAGCCCCTGAACGAATTTTGTAAGAATTTCTCTCTCTTTCACTGTCTTTGTTTCACGGGTTTTTAAAAGTAATTGATTTTTATAATGGGGTTTACCTGCTTTTCACTGCTGTGATTTTGCCGCTTTACACCCACTTGACTCACTTACAGAGAGATATCAATGCATAGGTTTCAAGATTCTTACTAGTCAGATATATTCTTGGGCGGTGAATAGGGGGTGTTGAGTCCAATACACTGAGCAAGGAGTAGGTCTTGTCTATTACCTATTGGGTTTATGGAACGGTATCTGAGCTAATTTGAAACCCTTGTTTTATGCATCACCCCACCTCACCTTTCCCGTTAAGCAGCCATAGTGTGTTTTCTAAACGTGTGACTCTATTCTGTTTTGTAATTCAGTTCAAGGGTAGCGGTTTTTACATTCCCTCTATAAGTGATATCTTATGATAAGTGTCTTTTTCTGTGTGACTTATTTCACTTAGAATCGTCGTACCTAAATCCACTCATCATGCTGCTACTAGCCTTATGACGTTGATTTCATGGCTCAGTGATTTTCCATTGTACATAAGGACCACAACTTCTTTATCCATTTTTCTCTTTCCTGGGATATTTAAGGTGTAACCAAGTGGAGGTTCTTGTCAACAGAGCAGCCCTAAACTTTGGGGTGCCTGTGTCTTGCTGATTTTTAGTTTTCCCAATTTATACGCCCATGAGTGGAAGTGCCCTATGCTCCCTAAGCTGAGTTTTTTAGATGTTTCAGGACACACCGTGCACTTCTCCAGAGTGGCTGTTGGCAATTTACATCCCGCCCATCAGCGTAGCCAGGCTCCCGTTTCTCCATGGCCTGTCCTGCATTTCTGGTTTTGACACTTTATTCAGCATGGCCCTTTTGACCGATGGGAAGCGAGACTTCTTTGTAGCGCTGATTTGCCTTTCCAGGTTGCTTGGTTGTCCAAAAAGGGCGTATGCGTTTTTTCCTGAATATATTCAGGAAAAAACGCATACGCCCTTTTTGGCCAAGGGCATCATTGTCGAGGTTTTGCCGCTTTTCCTGTGCTTTAAAGGCGATTCGAATCTCCCTCCTGAAATCTGTTTCCTGCAATTCTGCCTTTCTTTCAAATCCTCTTCGTTGCCTTCCCTCAATATATTTGTGGACGAGAGTCATCATTTATAAGTCTGCAGGTTTGTGAATTGCAGTGCCCCTGAGCTCCATTTTTCAACTCGCTTTCTTGGGAGCTGGCCGCAAAAGCGCAGTATTGCTTCAGGCCCTATTCTCGTCCCAGGCGGCAGGCTGAGCCTGTGGTTAATTCTTCTTCCTGATGGGAAAATAGAGTGACCTCTGCCTGTCCCAAAACCTAGAGCTAGTCTCTCATTGCTTCCCCCTCTTCCCGTTCATCCTCCGGACAAATTGCAACCTGTACGGAACAGGAGGTTAAAGGTGCTGATTCTCCAAGGAGGGAGATTGCTAGTAAAGCGGCTGGAATGGCGAACCCGAGTACAAGGAGATGAGAAATGAGGTGCGATTTTGAAACCTTTCCCGATCACACGGTGTACCATCTTCTGGGTTTCTCATGCATGTTTTCGATGTAGGAAGATGCCCTTGAACCTGGAGATTTGGGACCCATGGGATGGGTACCACGCAGTATTACTTTAAAGGGTCTGCGTTTGCTCACCCAACCTCACCAAACCTCTCAGCCCCAAGAGTGTCCACCCTTATGTCTCAATCAGCTGTGGGTCTAGATATGGTCAATCCAGGTGGCATCACAGCCCCTGAACGAATTTTGTAAGAATTTCTCTCTCTTTCACTGTCTTTGTTTCACGGGTTTTTAAAAGTAATTGATTTTTATAATGGGGTTTACCTGCTTTTCACTGCTGTGATTTTGCCGCTTTACACCCACTTGACTCACTTACAGAGAGATATCAATGCATAGGTTTCAAGATTTTACTAGTCAGATATATTCTTGGGCGGTGAATAGGGGGTGTTGAGTCCAATTCATTGAGCAAGGAGTAGGTCTTGTCTATTACATATTGGGTTTATGGAACGGTATCTGAGCTAATTTGAAACCCTTGTTTTATGCATCACCCCACCTCACCTTTCCCGTTAAGCAGCCATAGTGTGTTTTCTAAACGTGTGACTCTATTCTGTTTTGTAATTCAGTTCAAGGGTAGCGGTTTTTACATTCCCTCTATAAGTGATATCTTATGATAAGTGTCTTTTTCTCTGTGACTTATTTCACTTAGAATCGTCGTACCTAAATCCACTCATCATGCTGCTACTAGCCTTATGACGTTGATTTCATGGCTCAGTGATTTTCCATTGTACATAAGGACCACAACTTCTTTATCCATTTTTCTCTTTCCTGGGATATTTAAGGTGTAACCAAGTGGAGGTTCTTGTCAACAGAGCAGCCCTAAACTTTGGGGTGCCTGTGTCTTGCTGATTTTTAGTTTTCCCAATTTATACGCCCATGAGTGGAAGTGCCCTATGCTCCCTAAGCTGAGTTTTTTAGATGTTTCAGGACACACCGTGCACTTCTCCAGAGTGGCTGTTGGCAATTTACATCCCGCCCATCAGCGTAGCCAGGCTCCCGTTTCTCCATGGCCTGTCCTGCATTTCTGGTTTTGACACTTTATTCAGCATGGCCCTTTTGACCGATGGGAAGCGAGACTTCTTTGTAGCGCTGATTTGCCTTTCCAGGTTGCTTGGTTGGCCAAAAAGGGCGTATGCGTTTTTTCCTGAATATATTCAGGAAAAAACGCATACGCCCTTTTTGGCCAAGGGCATCATTGTCGAGGTTTTGCCGCTTTTCCTGTGCTTTAAAGGCGATTCGAATCTCCCTCCTGAAATCTGTTTCCTGCAATTCTGCCTTTCTTTCAAATCCTCTTCGTTGCCTTCCCTCAATATATTTGTGGACGAGAGTCATCATTTATAAGTCTGCAGGTTTGTGAATTGCAGTGCCCCTGAGCTCCATTTTTCAACTCGCTTTCTTGGGAGCTGGCCGCAAAAGCGCAGTATTGCTTCAGGCCCTATTCTCGTCCCAGGCGGCAGGCTGAGCCTGTGGTTAATTCTTCTTCCTGATGGGAAAATAGAGTGACCTCTGCCTGTCCCAAAACCTAGAGCTAGTCTCTCATTGCTTCCCCCTCTTCCCGTGCATCCTCCGGACAAATTGCAACCTGTACGGAACAGGAGGTTAAAGGTGCTGATTCTCCAAGGAGGGAGATTGCTAGTAAAGCGGCTGGAATGGCGAACCCGAGTACAAGGAGATGAGAAATGAGGTGCGATTTTGAAACCTTTCCCGATCACACGGTGTACCATCTTCTGGGTTTCTCATGCATGTTTTCGATGTAGGAAGATGCCCTTGAACCTGGAGATTTGGGACCCATGGGATGGGTACCACGCAGTATTACTTTAAAGGGTCTGCGTTTGCTCACCCAACCTCACCAAACCTCTCAGCCCCAAGAGTGTCCACCCTTATGTCTCAATCAGCTGTGGGTCTAGATATGGTCAATCCAGGTGGCATCACAGCTCCTGAACGAATTTTGAAAGAATTTCTCTCTCTTTCACTGTCTTTGTTTCACGGGTTTTTAAAAGTAATTGATTTTTATAATGGGGTTTACCTGCTTTTCACTGCTGTGATTTTGCCGCTTTACACCCACTTGACTCACTTACAGAGAGATATCAATGCATAGGTTTCAAGATTTTACTAATCAGATATATTCTTGGGCGGTGAATAGGGGGTGTTGAGTCCAATTCATTGAGCAAGGAGTAGGGCTTGTCTATTACATATTGGGTTTATGGAACGGTATCTGAGCTAATTTGAATCCCTTGTTTTATGCATCACCCCACCTCACCTTTCCCGTTAAGCAGCCATAGTGTGTTTTCTAAACGTGTGACTCTATTCTGTTTTGTAATTCAGTTCAAGGGTAGCGGTTTTTACATTCCCTCTATAAGTGATATCTTATGATAAGTGTCTTTTTCTGTGTGACTTATTTCACTTAGAATCGTCGTACCTAAATCCACTCATCATGCTGCTACTAGCCTTATGACATTGATTTCATGGCTCAGTGATTTTCCATTGTACATAAGGACCACAACTTCTTTATCCATTTTTCTCTTTCCTGGGATATTTAAGGTGTAACCAAGTGGAGGTTCTTGTCAACAGAGCAGCCCTAAACTTTGGGGTGCCTGTGTCTTGCTGATTTTTAGTTTTCCCAATTTATACGCCCATGAGTGGAAGTGCCCTATGCTCCCTAAGCTGAGATTTTTAGATGTTTCAGGACACACCGTGCACTTCTCCAGAGTGGCTGTTGGCAATTTACATCCCGCCCATCAGTGTAGCCAGGCTCCCGTTTCTCCATGGCCTGTCCTGCATTATTGGTTTTGACACTTTATTCAGCATGGCCCTTTTGACCGATGGGAAGCGAGACTTCTTTGTAGCGCTGATTTGCCTTTCCAGGTTGCTTGGTTGGCCAAAAAGGGCGTATGCGTTTTTTCCTGAATATATTCAGGAAAAAACGCATACGCCCTTTGTGGCCAAGGGCATCATTGTCGAGGTTTGCCGCTTTTCCTGTGCTTTAAAGGCGATTCGAATCTCCCTCCTGAAATCTGTTTCCTGCAATTCTGCCTTTCTTTCAAATCCTCTTCGTTGCCTTCCCTCAATATATTTGTGGACGAGAGTCATCATTTATAAGTCTGCAGGTTTGTGAATTGCAGTGCCCCTGAGCTCCATTTTTCAACTCGCTTTCTTGGGAGCTGGCCGCCAAAGCGCAGTATTGCTTCAGGCCCTATTCTCGTCCCAGGCGGCAGGCTGAGCCTGTGGTTAATTCTTCTTCCTGATGGGAAAATAGAGTGACCTCTGCCTGTCCCAAAACCTAGAGCTAGTCTCTCATTGCTTCCCCCTCTTCCCGTTCATCCTCCGGACAAATTGCAACCTGTACGGAACAGGAGGTTAAAGGTGCTGATTCTCCAAGGAGGGAGATTGCTAGTAAAGCGGCTGGAATGGCGAACCCGAGTACAAGGAGATGAGAAATGAGGTGCGATTTTGAAACCTTTCCCGATCACACGGTGTACCATCTTCTGGGTTTCTCATGCATGTTTTCGATGTAGGAAGATGCCCTTGAACCTGGAGATTTGGGACCCATGGGATGGGTACCACGCAGTATTACTTTAAAGGGTCTGCGTTTGCTCACCCAACCTCACCAAACCTCTCAGCCCCAAGAGTGTCCACCCTTATGTCTCAATCAGCTGTGGGTCTAGATATGGTCAATCCAGGTGGCATCACAGCTCCTGAACGAATTTTGAAAGAATTTCTCTCTCTTTCACTGTCTTTGTTTCACGGGTTTTTAAAAGTAATTGATTTTTATAATGGGGTTTACCTGCTTTTCACTGCTGTGATTTTGCCGCTTTACACCCACTTGACTCACTTACAGAGAGATATCAATGCATAGGTTTCAAGATTCTTACTAGTCAGATATATTCTTGGGCGGTGAATAGGGGGTGTTGAGTCCAATTCACTGAGCAAGGAGTAGGTCTTGTCTATTACCTATTGGGTTTATGGAACGGTATCTGAGCTAATTTGAAACCCTTGTTTTATGCATCACCCCACCTCACCTTTCCCGTTAAGCAGCCATAGTGTGTTTTCTAAACGTGTGACTCTATTCTGTTTTGTAATTCAGTTCAAGGGTAGCGGTTTTTACATTCCCTCTATAAGTGATATCTTATGATAAGTGTCTTTTTCTGTGTGACTTATTTCACTTAGAATCGTCGTACCTAAATCCACTCATCATGCTGCTACTAGCCTTATGACGTTGATTTCATGGCTCAGTGATTTTCCATTGTACATAAGGACCACAACTTCTTTATCCATTTTTCTCTTTCCTGGGATATTTAAGGTGTAACCAAGTGGAGGTTCTTGTCAACAGAGCAGCCCTAAACTTTGGGGTGCCTGTGTCTTGCTGATTTTTAGTTTTCCCAATTTATACGCCCATGAGTGGAAGTGCCCTATGCTCCCTAAGCTGAGTTTTTTAGATGTTTCAGGACACACCGTGCACTTCTCCAGAGTGGCTGTTGGCAATTTACATCCCGCCCATCAGCGTAGCCAGGCTCCCGTTTCTCCATGGCCTGTCCTGCATTTCTGGTTTTGACACTTTATTCAGCATGGCCCTTTTGACCGATGGGAAGCGAGACTTCTTTGTAGCGCTGATTTGCCTTTCCAGGTTGCTTGGTTGGCCAAAAAGGGCGTATGCGTTTTTTCCTGAATATATTCAGGAAAAAACGCATACGCCCTTTTTGGCCAAGGGCATCATTGTCGAGGTTTTGCCGCTTTTCCTGTGCTTTAAAGGCGATTCGAATCTCCCTCCTGAAATCTGTTTCCTGCAATTCTGCCTTTCTTTCAAATCCTCTTCGTTGCCTTCCCTCAATATATTTGTGGACGAGAGTCATCATTTATAAGTCTGCAGGTTTGTGAATTGCAGTGCCCCTGAGCTCCATTTTTCAACTCGCTTTCTTGGGAGCTGGCCGCAAAAGCGCAGTATTGCTTCAGGCCCTATTCTCGTCCCAGGCGGCAGGCTGAGCCTGTGGTTAATTCTTCTTCCTGATGGGAAAATAGAGTGACCTCTGCCTGTCCCAAAACCTAGAGCTAGTCTCTCATTGCTTCCCCCTCTTCCCGTTCATCCTCCGGAGAAATTGCAACCTGTACGGAACAGGAGGTTAAAGGTGCTGATTCTCCAAGGAGGGAGATTGCTAGTAAAGCGGCTGGAATGGCGAGCCCGAGTACAAGGAGATGAGAAATGAGGTGCGATTTTGAAACCTTTCCCGATCACACGGTGTACCATCTTCTGGGTTTCTCATGCATGTTTTCGATGTAGGAAGATGCCCTTGAACCTGGAGATTTGGGACCCATGGGATGGGTACCACGCAGTATTACTTTAAAGGGTCTGCGTTTGCTCACCCAACCTCACCAAACCTCTCAGCCCCAAGAGTGTCCACCCTTATCTCTCAATCAGCTGTGGGTCTAGATATGGTCAATCCAGGTGGCATCACAGCTCCTGCACGAATTTTGTAAGAATTTCTCTCTCTTTCACTGTCTTTGTTTCACGGGTTTTTAAAAGTAATTGATTTTTATAATGGGGTTTACCTGCTTTTCACTGCTGTGATTTTGCCGCTTTACACCCACTTGACTCACTTACAGAGAGATATCAATGCATATGTTTCAAGATTCTTACTAGGCAGATATATTCTTGGGCGGTGAATAGGGGGTGTTGAGTCCAATTCACTGAGCAAGGAGTAGGTCTTGTCTATTACCTATTGGGTTTATGGAACGGTATCTGAGCTAATTTGAAACCCTTGTTTTATGCATCACCCCACCTCACCTTTCCCGTTAAGCAGCCATAGTGTGTTTTCTAAACGTGTGACTCTATTCTGTTTTGTAATTCAGTTCAAGGGTAGCGGTTTTTACATTCCCTCTATAAGTGATATCTTATGATAAGTGTCTTTTTCTGTGTGACTTATTTCACTTAGAGTCGTCGTACCTAAATCCACTCATCATGCTGCTACTAGCCTTATGACGTTGATTTCATGGCTGATTGATTTTCCATTGTACATAAGGACCACAACTTCTTTATCCATTTTTCTCTTTCCTGGGATATTTAAGGTGTAACCAAGTGGAGGTTCTTGTCAACAGAGCAGCCCTAAACTTTGGGGTGCCTGTGTCTTGCTGATTTTTAGTTTTCCCAATTTATACGCCCATGAGTGGAAGTGCCCTATGCTCCCTAACCTGAGTGTTTTAGATGTTTCAGGACACACCGTGCACTTCTCCAGAGTGGCTGTTGGCAATTTACATCCCGCCCATCAGCGTAGCCAGGCTCCCGTTTCTCCATGGCCTGTCCTGCATTTCTGGTTTTGACACTTTATTCAGCATGGCCCTTTTGACCGATGGGAAGCGAGACTTCTTTGTAGCGCTGATTTGCCTTTCCAGGTTGCTTGGTTGGCCAAAAAGGGCGTATGCGTTTTTTCCTGAATATATTCAGGAAAAAACGCATACGCCCTTTTTGGCCAAGGGCATCATTGTCGAGGTTTTGCCGCTTTTCCTGTGCTTTAAAGGCGATTCGAATCTCCCTCCTGAAATCTGTTTCCTGCAATTCTGCCTTTCTTTCAAATCCTCTTCGTTGCCTTCCCTCAATATATTTGTGGACGAGAGTCATCATTTATAAGTCTGCAGGTTTGTGAATTGCAGTGCCCCTGAGCTCCATTTTTCAACTCGCTTTCTTGGGAGCTGGCCGCAAAAGCGCAGTATTGCTTCAGGCCCTATTCTCGTCCCAGGCGGCAGGCTGAGCCTGTGGTTAATTCTTCTTCCTGATGGGAAAATAGAGTGACCTCTGCCTGTCCCAAAACCTAGAGCTAGTCTCTCATTGCTTCCCCCTCTTCCCGTTCATCCTCCGGACAAATTGCAACCTGTACGGAACAGGAGGTTAAAGGTGCTGATTCTCCAAGGAGGGAGATTGCTAGTAAAGCGGCTGGAATGGCGAACCCGAGTACAAGGAGATGAGAAATGAGGTGCGATTTTGAAACCTTTCCCGATCACACGGTGTACCATCTTCTGGGTTTCTCATGCATGTTTTCGATGTAGGAAGATGCCCTTGAACCTGGAGATTTGGGACCCATGGGATGGGTACCACGCAGTATTACTTTAAAGGGTCTGCGTTTGCTCACCCAACCTCACCAAACCTCTCAGCCCCAAGAGTGTCCACCCTTATGTCTCAATCAGCTGTGGGTCTAGATATGGTCAATCCAGGTGGCATCACAGCCCCTGAACGAATTTTGTAAGAATTTCTCTCTCTTTCACTGTCTTTGTTTCACGGGTTTTTAAAAGTAATTGATTTTTATAATGGGGTTTACCTGCTTTTCACTGCTGTGATTTTGCCGCTTTACACCCACTTGACTCACTTACAGAGAGATATCAATGCATAGGTTTCAAGATTTTCCTAGTCAGATATATTCTTGGGCGGTGAATAGGGGGTGTTGAGTCCAATTCATTGAGCAAGGAGTAGGTCTTGTCTATTACCTATTGGGTTTATGGAACGTTATCTGAGCTAATTTGAAACCCTTGTTTTATGCATCACCCCACCTCACCTTTCCCGTTAAGCAGCCATAGTGTGTTTTCTAAACGTGTGACTCTATTCTGTTTTGTAATTCAGTTCAAGGGTAGCGGTTTTTACATTCCCTCTATAAGTGATATCTTATGATAAGTGTCTTTTTCTGTGTGACTTATTTCACTTAGAATCGTCGTACCTAAATCCACTCATCATGCTGCTACTAGCCTTATGACGTTGATTTCATGGCTCAGTGATTTTCCATTGTACATAAGGACCACAACTTCTTTATCCATTTTTCTCTTTCCTGGGATATTTAAGGTGTAACCAAGTGGAGGTTCTTGTCAACAGAGCAGCCCTAAACTTTGGGGTGCCTGTGTCTTGCTGATTTTTAGTTTTCCCAATTTATACGCCCATGAGTGGAAGTGCCCTATGCTCCCTAAGCTGAGTTTTTTAGATGTTTCAGGACACACCGTGCACTTCTCCAGAGTGGCTGTTGGCAATTTACATCCCGCCCATCAGCGTAGCCAGGCTCCCGTTTCTCCATGGCCTGTCCTGCATTTCTGGTTTTGACACTTTATTCAGCATGGCCCTTTTGACCGATGGGAAGCGAGACTTCTTTGTAGCGCTGATTTGCCTTTCCAGGTTGCTTGGTTGGCCAAAAAGGGCGTATGCGTTTTTTCCTGAATATATTCAGGAAAAAACGCATACGCCCTTTTTGGCCAAGGGCATCATTGTCGAGGTTTTGCCGCTTTTCCTGTGCTTTAAAGGCGATTCGAATCTCCCTCCTGAAATCTGTTTCCTGCAATTCTGCCTTTCTTTCAAATCCTCTTCGTTGCCTTCCCTCAATATATTTGTGGACGAGAGTCATCATTTATAAGTCTGCAGGTTTGTGAATTGCAGTGCCCCTGAGCTCCATTTTTCAACTCGCTTTCTTGGGAGCTGGCCGCAAAAGCGCAGTATTGCTTCAGGCCCTATTCTCGTCCCAGGCGGCAGGCTGAGCCTGTGGTTAATTCTTCTTCCTGATGGGAAAATAGAGTGACCTCTGCCTGTCCCAAAACCTAGAGCTAGTCTCTCATTGCTTCCCCCTCTTCCCGTTCATCCTCCGGACAAATTGCAACCTGTACGGAACAGGAGGTTAAAGGTGCTGATTCTCCAAGGAGGGAGATTGCTAGTAAAGCGGCTGGAATGGCGAACCCGAGTACAAGGAGATGAGAAATGAGGTGCGATTTTGAAACCTTTCCCGATCACACGGTGTACCATCTTCTGGGTTTCTCATGCATGTTTTCGATGTAGGAAGATGCCCTTGAACCTGGAGATTTGGGACCCATGGGATGGGTACCACGCAGTATTACTTTAAAGGGTCTGCGTTTGCTCACCCAACCTCACCAAACCTCTCAGCCCCAAGAGTGTCCACCCTTATGTCTCAATCAGCTGTGGGTCTAGATATGGTCAATCCAGGTGGCATCACAGCTCCTGCACGAATTTTGTAAGAATTTCTCTCTCTTTCACTGTCTTTGTTTCACGGGTTTTTAAAAGTAATTGATTTTTATAATGGGGTTTACCTGCTTTTCACTGCTGTGATTTTGCCGCTTTACACCCACTTGACTCACTTACAGAGAGATATCAATGCATATGTTTCAAGATTCTTACTAGGCAGATATATTCTTGGGCGGTGAATAGGGGGTGTTGAGTCCAATTCACTGAGCAAGGAGTAGGTCTTGTCTATTACCTATTGGGTTTATGGAACGGTATCTGAGCTAATTTGAAACCCTTGTTTTATGCATCACCCCACCTCACCTTTCCCGTTAAGCAGCCATAGTGTGTTTTCTAAACGTGTGACTCTATTCTGTTTTGTAATTCAGTTCAAGGGTAGCGGTTTTTACATTCCCTCTATAAGTGATATCTTATGATAAGTGTCTTTTTCTGTGTGACTTATTTCACTTAGAGTCGTCGTACCTAAATCCACTCATCATGCTGCTACTAGCCTTATGACGTTGATTTCATGGCTCAGTGATTTTCCATTGTACATAAGGACCACAACTTCTTTATCCATTTTTCTCTTTCCTGGGATATTTAAGGTGTAACCAAGTGGAGGTTCTTGTCAACAGAGCAGCCCTAAACTTTGGGGTGCCTCTGTCTTGCTGATTTTTAGTTTTCCCAATTTATACGCCCATGAGTGGAAGTGCCCTATGCTCCCTAAGCTGAGTTTTTTAGATGTTTCAGGACACACCGTGCACTTCTCCAGAGTGGCTGTTGGCAATTTACATCCCGCCCATCAGCGTAGCCAGGCTCCCGTTTCTCCATGGCCTGTCCTGCATTTCTGGTTTTGACACTTTATTCAGCATGGCCCTTTTGACCGATGGGAAGCGAGACTTCTTTGTAGCGCTGATTTGCCTTTCCAGGTTGCTTGGTTGGCCAAAAAGGGCGTATGCGTTTTTTCCTGAATATATTCAGGAAAAAACGCATACGCCCTTTTTGGCCAAGGGCATCATTGTCGAGGTTTTGCCGCTTTTCCTGTGCTTTAAAGGCGATTCGAATCTCCCTCCTGAAATCTGTTTCCTGCAATTCTGCCTTTCTTTCAAATCCTCTTCGTTGCCTTCCCTCAATATATTTGTGGACGAGAGTCATCATTTATAAGTCTGCAGGTTTGTGAATTGCAGTGCCCCTGAGCTCCATTTTTCAACTCGCTTTCTTGGGAGCTGGCCGCAAAAGCGCAGTATTGCTTCAGGCCCTATTCTCGTCCCAGGCGGCAGGCTGAGCCTGTGGTTAATTCTTCTTCCTGATGGGAAAATAGAGTGACCTCTGCCTGTCCCAAAACCTAGAGCTAGTCTCTCATTGCTTCCCCCTCTTCCCGTTCATCCTCCGGACAAATTGCAACCTGTACGGAACAGGAGGTTAAAGGTGCTGATTCTCCAAGGAGGGAGATTGCTAGTAAAGCGGCTGGAATGGCGAACCCGAGTACAAGGAGATGAGAAATGAGGTGCGATTTTGAAACCTTTCCCGATCACACGGTGTACCATCTTCTGGGTTTCTCATGCATGTTTTCGATGTAGGAAGATGCCCTTGAACCTGGAGATTTGGGACCCATGGGATGGGTACCACGAAGTATTACTTTAAAGGGTCTGCGTTTGCTCACCCAACCTCACCAAACCTCTCAGCCCCAAGAGTGTCCACCCTTATGTCTCAATCAGCTGTGGGTCTAGATATGGTCAATCCAGGTGGCATCACAGCCCCTGAACGAATTTTGTAAGAATTTCTCTCTCTTTCACTACTTTGTTTCACGGGTTTTTAAAAGTAATTGATTTTTATAATGGGGTTTACCTGCTTTTCACTGCTGTGATTTTGCCGCTTTACACCCACTTGACTCACTTACAGAGAGATATCAATGCATAGGTTTCAAGATTCTTACTAGTCAGATATATTCTTGGGCGGTGAATAGGGGGTGTTGAGTCCAATTCACTGAGCAAGGAGTAGGTCTTGTCTATTACCTATTGGGTTTATGGAACGGTATCTGAGCTAATTTGAAACCCTTGTTTTATGCATCACCCCACCTCACCTTTCCCGTTAAGCAGCCATAGTGTGTTTTCTAAACGTGTGACTCTATTCTGTTTTGTAATTCAGTTCAAGGGTAGCGGTTTTTACATTCCCTCTATAAGTGATATCTTATGATAAGTGTCTTTTTCTGTGTGACTTATTTCACTTAGAATCGTCGTACCTAAATCCACTCATCATGCTGCTACTAGCCTTATGACGTTGATTTCATGGCTCAGTGATTTTCCATTGTACATAAGAACCACAACTTCTTTATCCATTTTTCTCTTTCCTTGGATATTTAAGGTGTAACCAAGTGGAGGTTCTTGTCAACAGAGCAGCCCTAAACTTTGGGGTGCCTCTGTCTTGCTGATTTTTAGTTTTCCCAATTTATACGCCCATGAGTGGAAGTGCCCTATGCTCCCTAAGCTGAGTTTTTTAGATGTTTCAGGACACACCGTGCACTTCTCCAGAGTGGCTGTTGGCAATTTACATCCCGCCCATCAGCGTAGCCAGGCTCCCGTTTCTCCATGGCCTGTCCTGCATTTCTGGTTTTGACACTTTATTCAGCATGGCCCTTTTGACCGATGGGAAGCGAGACTTCTTTGTAGCGCTGATTTGCCTTTCCAGGTTGCTTGGTTGGCCAAAAAGGGCGTATGCGTTTTTTCCTGAATATATTCAGGAAAAAACGCATACGCCCTTTTTGGCCAAGGGCATCATTGTCGAGGTTTTGCCGCTTTTCCTGTGCTTTAAAGGCGATTCGAATCTCCCTCCTGAAATCTGTTTCCTGCAATTCTGCCTTTCTTTCAAATCCTCTTCGTTGCCTTCCCTCAATATATTTGTGGACGAGAGTCATCATTTATAAGTCTGCAGGTTTGAGAATTGCAGTGCCCCTGAACTCCATTTTTCAACTCGCTTTCTTGGGAGCTGGCCGCAAAAGCGCAGTATTGCTTCAGGCCCTATTCTCGTCCCAGGCGGCAGGCTGAGCCTGTGGTTAATTCTTCTTCCTGATGGGAAAATAGAGTGACCTCTGCCTGTCCCAAAACCTAGAGCTAGTCTCTCATTGCTTCCCCCTCTTCCCGTTCATCCTCCGGACAAATTGCAACCTGTACGGAACAGGAGGTTAAAGGTGCTGATTCTCCAAGGAGGGAGATTGCTAGTAAAGCGGCTGGAATGGCGAACCCGAGTACAAGGAGATGAGAAATGAGGTGCGATTTTGAAACCTTTCCCGATCACACGGTGTACCATCTTCTGGGTTTCTCATGCATGTTTTCGATGTAGGAAGATGCCCTTGAACCTGGAGATTTGGGACCCATGGGATGGGTACCACGCAGTATTACTTTAAAGGGTCTGCGTTTGCTCACCCAACCTCACCAAACCTCTCAGCCCCAAGAGTGTCCACCCTTATGTCTCAATCAGCTGTGGGTCTAGATATGGTCAATCCAGGTGGCATCACAGCCCCTGAACGAATTTTGTAAGAATTTCTCTCTCTTTCACTGTCTTTGTTTCACGGGTTTTTAAAAGTAATTGATTTTTATAATGGGGTTTACCTGCTTTTCACTGCTGTGATTTTGCCGCTTTACACCCACTTGACTCACTTACAGAGAGATATCAATGCATAGGTTTCAAGATTTTACTAGTCAGATATATTCTTGGGCGGTGAATAGGGGGTGTTGAGTCCAATTCATTGAGCAAGGAGTAGGTCTTGTCTATTACATATTGGGTTTATGGAACGGTATCTGAGCTAATTTGAAACCCTTGTTTTATGCATCACCCCACCTCACCTTTCCCGTTAAGCAGCCATAGTGTGTTTTCTAAACGTGTGACTCTATTCTGTTTTGTAATTCAGTTCAAGGGTAGCGGTTTTTACATTCCCTCTATAAGTGATATCTTATGATAAGTGTCTTTTTCTGTGTGACTTATTTCACTTAGAATCGTCGTACCTAAATCCACTCATCATGCTGCTACTAGCCTTATGACGTTGATTTCATGGCTGAGTGATATTCCATTGTACATAAGGACCACAACTTCTTTATCCATTTTTCTCTTTCCTGGGATATTTAAGGTGTAACCAAGTGGAGGTTCTTGTCAACAGAGCAGCCCTAAACTTTGGGGTGCCTGTGTCTTGCTGATTTTTAGTTTTCCCAATTTATACGCCCATGAGTGGAAGTGCCCTATGCTCCCTAAGCTGAGTTTTTTAGATGTTTCAGGACACACCGTGCACTTCTCCAGAGTGGCTGTTGGCAATTTACATCCCGCCCATCAGCGTAGCCAGGCTCCCGTTTCTCCATGGCCTGTCCTGCATTTCTGGTTTTGACACTTTATTCAGCATGGCCCTTTTGACCGATGGGAAGCGAGACTTCTTTGTAGCGCTGATTTGCCTTTCCAGGTTGCTTGGTTGGCCAAAAAGGGCGTATGCGTTTTTTCCTGAATATATTCAGGAAAAAACGCATACGCCCTTTTTGGCCAAGGGCATCATTGTCGAGGTTTTGCCGCTTTTCCTGTGCTTTAAAGGCGATTCGAATCTCCCTCCTGAAATCTGTTTCCTGCAATTCTGCCTTTCTTTCAAATCCTCTTCGTTGCCTTCCCTCAATATATTTGTGGACGAGAGTCATCATTTATAAGTCTGCAGGTTTGTGAATTGCAGTGCCCCTGAGCTCCATTTTTCAACTCGCTTTCTTGGGAGCTGGCCGCAAAAGCGCAGTATTGCTTCAGGCCCTATTCTCGTCCCAGGCGGCAGGCTGAGCCTGTGGTTAATTCTTCTTCCTGATGGGAAAATAGAGTGACCTCTGCCTGTCCCAAAACCTAGAGCTAGTCTCTCATTGCTTCCCCCTCTTCCCGTTCATCCTCCGGACAAATTGCAACCTGTACGGAACAGGAGGTTAAAGGTGCTGATTCTCCAAGGAGGGAGATTGCTAGTAAAGCGGCTGGAATGGCGAACCCGAGTACAAGGAGATGAGAAATGAGGTGCGATTTTGAAACCTTTCCCGATCACACGGTGTACCATCTTCTGGGTTTCTCATGCATGTTTTCGATGTAGGAAGATGCCCTTGAACCTGGAGATTTGGGACCCATGGGATGGGTACCACGCAGTATTACTTTAAAGGGTCTGCGTTTGCTCACCCAACCTCACCAAACCTCTCAGCCCCAAGAGTGTCCACCCTTATGTCTCAATCAGCTGTGGGTGTAGATATGGTCAATCCAGGTGGCATCACAGCTCCTGCACGAATTTTGTAAGAATTTCTCTCTCTTTCACTGTCTTTGTTTCACGGGTTTTTAAAAGTAATTGATTTTTATAATGGGGTTTACCTGCTTTTCACTGCTGTGATTTTGCCGCTTTACACCCACTTGACTCACTTACAGAGAGATATCAATGCATATGTTTCAAGATTCTTACTAGGCAGATATATTCTTGGGCGGTGAATAGGGGGTGTTGAGTCCAATTCACTGAGCAAGGAGTAGGGCTTGTCTATTACCTATTGGGTTTATGGAACGGTATCTGAGCTAATTTGAAACCCTTGTTTTATGCATCACCCCACCTCACCTTTCCCGTTAAGCAGCCATAGTGTGTTTTCTAAACGTGTGACTCTATTCTGTTTTGTAATTCAGTTCAAGGGTAGCGGTTTTTACATTCCCTCTATAAGTGATATCTTATGATAAGTGTCTTTTTCTGTGTGACTTATTTCACTTAGAGTCGTCGTACCTAAATCCACTCATCATGCTGCTACTAGCCTTATGACGTTGATTTCATGGCTGATTGATTTTCCATTGTACATAAGGACCACAACTTCTTTATCCATTTTTCTCTTTCCTGGGATATTTAAGGTGTAACCAAGTGGAGGTTCTTGTCAACAGAGCAGCCCTAAACTTTGGGGTGCCTGTGTCTTGCTGATTTTTAGTTTTCCCAATTTATACGCCCATGAGTGGAAGTGCCCTATGCTCCCTAACCTGAGTGTTTTAGATGTTTCAGGACACACCGTGCACTTCTCCAGAGTGGCTGTTGGCAATTTACATCCCGCCCATCAGCGTAGCCAGGCTCCCGTTTCTCCATGGCCTGTCCTGCATTTCTGGTTTTGACACTTTATTCAGCATGGCCCTTTTGACCGATGGGAAGCGAGACTTCTTTGTAGCGCTGATTTGCCTTTCCAGGTTGCTTGGTTGGCCAAAAAGGGCGTATGCGTTTTTTCCTGAATATATTCAGGAAAAAACGCATACGCCCTTTTTGGCCAAGGGCATCATTGTCGAGGTTTTGCCGCTTTTCCTGTGCTTTAAAGGCGATTCGAATCTCCCTCCTGAAATCTGTTTCCTGCAATTCTGCCTTTCTTTCAAATCCTCTTCGTTGCCTTCCCTCAATATATTTGTGGACGAGAGTCATCATTTATAAGTCTGCAGGTTTGTGAATTGCAGTGCCCCTGAGCTCCATTTTTCAACTCGCTTTCTTGGGAGCTGGCCGCAAAAGCGCAGTATTGCTTCAGGCCCTATTCTCGTCCCAGGCGGCAGGCTGAGCCTGTGGTTAATTCTTCTTCCTGATGGGAAAATAGAGTGACCTCTGCCTGTCCCAAAACCTAGAGCTAGTCTCTCATTGCTTCCCCCTCTTCCCGTTCATCCTCCGGACAAATTGCAACCTGTACGGAACAGGAGGTTAAAGGTGCTGATTCTCCAAGGAGGGAGATTGCTAGTAAAGCGGCTGGAATGGCGAACCCGAGTACAAGGAGATGAGAAATGAGGTGCGATTTTGAAACCTTTCCCGATCACACGGTGTACCATCTTCTGGGTTTCTCATGCATGTTTTCGATGTAGGAAGATGCCCTTGAACCTGGAGATTTGGGACCCATGGGATGGGTACCACGCAGTATTACTTTAAAGGGTCTGCGTTTGCTCACCCAACCTCACCAAACCTCTCAGCCCCAAGAGTGTCCACCCTTATGTCTCAATCAGCTGTGGGTCTAGATATGGTCAATCCAGGTGGCATCACAGCCCCTGAACGAATTTTGTAAGAATTTCTCTCTCTTTCACTGTCTTTGTTTCACGGGTTTTTAAAAGTAATTGATTTTTATAATGGGGTTTACCTGCTTTTCACTGCTGTGATTTTGCCGCTTTACACCCACTTGACTCACTTACAGAGAGATATCAATGCATAGGTTTCAAGATTTTCCTAGTCAGATATATTCTTGGGCGGTGAATAGGGGGTGTTGAGTCCAATTCATTGAGCAAGGAGTAGGTCTTGTCTATTACCTATTGGGTTTATGGAACGGTATCTGAGCTAATTTGAAACCCTTGTTTTATGCATCACCCCACCTCACCTTTCCCGTTAAGCAGCCATAGTGTGTTTTCTAAACGTGTGACTCTAATCTGTTTTGTAATTCAGTTCAAGGGTAGCGGTTTTTACATTCCCTCTATAAGTGATATCTTATGATAAGTGTCTTTTTCTGTGTGACTTATTTCACTTAGAATCGTCGTACCTAAATCCACTCATCATGCTGCTACTAGCCTTATGACGTTGATTTCATGGCTCAGTGATTTTCCATTGTACATAAGGACCACAACTTCTTTATCCATTTTTCTCTTTCCTGGGATATTTAAGGTGTAACCAAGTGGAGGTTCTTGTCAACAGAGCAGCCCTAAACTTTGGGGTGCCTCTGTCTTGCTGATTTTTAGTTTTCCCAATTTATACGCCCATGAGTGGAAGTGCCCTATGCTCCCTAACCTGAGTTTTTTAGATGTTTCAGGACACACCGTGCACTTCTCCAGAGTGGCTGTTGGCAGTTTACATCCCGCCCATCAGCGTAGCCAGGCTCCCGTTTCTCCATGGCCTGTCCTGCATTTCTGGTTTTGACACTTTATTCAGCATGGCCCTTTTGACCGATGGGAAGCGAGACTTCTTTGTAGCGCTGATTTGCCTTTCCAGGTTGCTTGGTTGGCCAAAAAGGGCGTATGCGTTTTTTCCTGAATATATTCAGGAAAAAACGCATACGCCCTTTTTGGCCAAGGGCATCATTGTCGAGGTTTTGCCGCTTTTCCTGTGCTTTAAAGGCGATTCGAATCTCCCTCCTGAAATCTGTTTCCTGCAATTCTGCCTTTCTTTCAAATCCTCTTCGTTGCCTTCCCTCAATATATTTGTGGACGAGAGTCATCATTTATAAGTCTGCAGGTTTGTGAATTGCAGTGCCCCTGAGCTCCATTTTTCAACTCGCTTTCTTGGGAGCTGGCCGCAAAAGCGCAGTATTGCTTCAGGCCCTATTCTCGTCCCAGGCGGCAGGCTGAGCCTGTGGTTAATTCTTCTTCCTGATGGGAAAATAGAGTGACCTCTGCCTGTCCCAAAACCTAGAGCTAGTCTCTCATTGCTTCCCCCTCTTCCCGTTCATCCTCCGGACAAATTGCAACCTGTACGGAACAGGAGGTTAAAGGTGCTGATTCTCCAAGGAGGGAGATTGCTAGTAAAGCGGCTGGAATGGCGAACCCGAGTACAAGGAGATGAGAAATGAGGTGCGATTTTGAAACCTTTCCCGATCACACGGTGTACCATCTTCTGGGTTTCTCATGCATGTTTTCGATGTAGGAAGATGCCCTTGAACCTGGAGATTTGGGACCCATGGGATGGGTACCACGCAGTATTACTTTAAAGGGTCTGCGTTTGCTCACCCAACCTCACCAAACCTCTCAGCCCCAAGAGTGTCCACCCTTATGTCTCAATCAGCTGTGGGTCTAGATATGGTCAATCCAGGTGGCATCACAGCCCCTGAACGAATTTTGTAAGAATTTCTCTCTCTTTCACTGTCTTTGTTTCACGGGTTTTTAAAAGTAATTGATTTTTATAATGGGGTTTACCTGCTTTTCACTGCTGTGATTTTGCCGCTTTACACCCACTTGACTCACTTACAGAGAGATATCAATGCATAGGTTTCAAGATTTTACTAGTCAGATATATTCTTGGGCGGTGAATAGGGGGTGTTGAGTCCAATTCATTGAGCAAGGAGTAGGTCTTGTCTATTACATATTGGGTTTATGGAACGGTATCTGAGCTAATTTGAAACCCTTGTTTTATGCATCACCCCACCTCACTTTTCCCGTTAAGCAGCCATAGTGTGTTTTCTAAACGTGTGACTCTATTCTGTTTTGTAATTCAGTTCAAGGGTAGCGGTTTTTACATTCCCTCTATAAGTGATATCTTATGATAAGTGTCTTTTTCTGTGTGACTTATTTCACTTAGAATCGTCGTACCTAAATCCACTCATCATGCTGCTACTAGCCTTATGACGTTGATTTCATGGCTCAGTGATTTTCCATTGTACATAAGGACCACAACTTCTTTATCCATTTTTCTCTTTCCTGGGATATTTAAGGTGTAACCAAGTGGAGGTTCTTGTCAACAGAGCAGCCCTAAACTTTGGGGTGCCTCTGTCTTGCTGATTTTTAGTTTTCCCAATTTATACGCCCATGAGTGGAAGTGCCCTATGCTCCCTAAGCTGAGTTTTTTAGATGTTTCAGGACACACCGTGCACTTCTCCAGAGTGGCTGTTGGCAATTTACATCCCGCCCATCAGCGTAGCCAGGCTCCCGTTTCTCCATGGCCTGTCCTGCATTTCTGGTTTTGACACTTTATTCAGCATGGCCCTTTTGACCGATGGGAAGCGAGACTTCTTTGTAGCGCTGATTTGCCTTTCCAGGTTGCTTGGTTGGCCAAAAAGGGCGTATGCGTTTTTTCCTGAATATATTCAGGAAAAAACGCATACGCCCTTTTTGGCCAAGGGCATCATTGTCGAGGTTTTGCCGCTTTTCCTGTGCTTTAAAGGCGATTCGAATCTCCCTCCTGAAATCTGTTTCCTGCAATTCTGCCTTTCTTTCAAATCCTCTTCGTTGCCTTCCCTCAATATATTTGTGGACGAGAGTCATCATTTATAAGTCTGCAGGTTTGTGAATTGCAGTGCCCCTGAGCTCCATTTTTCAACTCGCTTTCTTGGGAGCTGGCCGCAAAAGCGCAGTATTGCTTCAGGCCCTATTCTCGTCCCAGGCGGCAGGCTGAGCCTGTGGTTAATTCTTCTTCCTGATGGGAAAATAGAGTGACCTCTGCCTGTCCCAAAACCTAGAGCTAGTCTCTCATTGCTTCCCCCTCTTCCCGTTCATCCTCCGGACAAATTGCAACCTGTACGGAACAGGAGGTTAAAGGTGCTGATTCTCCAAGGAGGGAGATTGCTAGTAAAGCGGCTGGAATGGCGAACCCGAGTACAAGGAGATGAGAAATGAGGTGCGATTTTGAAACCTTTCCCGATCACACGGTGTACCATCTTCTGGGTTTCTCATGCATGTTTTCGATGTAGGAAGATGCCCTTGAACCTGGAGATTTGGGACCCATGGGATGGGTACCACGCAGTATTACTTTAAAGGGTCTGCGTTTGCTCACCCAACCTCACCAAACCTCTCAGCCCCAAGAGTGTCCACCCTTATGTCTCAATCAGCTGTGGGTCTAGATATGGTCAATCCAGGTGGCATCACAGCCCCTGAACGAATTTTGTAAGAATTTCTCTCTCTTTCACTACTTTGTTTCACGGGTTTTTAAAAGTAATTGATTTTTATAATGGGGTTTACCTGCTTTTCACTGCTGTGATTTTGCCGCTTTACACCCACTTGACTCACTTACAGAGAGATATCAATGCATAGGTTTCAAGATTCTTACTAGTCAGATATATTCTTGGGCGGTGAATAGGGGGTGTTGAGTCCAATTCACTGAGCAAGGAGTAGGTCTTGTCTATTACCTATTGGGTTTATGGAACGGTATCTGAGCTAATTTGAAACCCTTGTTTTATGCGTCACCCCACCTCACCTTTCCCGTTAAGCAGCCATAGTGTGTTTTCTAAACGTGTGACTCTATTCTGTTTTGTAATTCAGTTCAAGGGTAGCGGTTTTTACATTCCCTCTATAAGTGATATCTTATGATAAGTGTCTTTTTCTGTGTGACTTATTTCACTTAGAATCGTCGTACCTAAATCCACTCATCATGCTGCTACTAGCCTTATGACGTTGATTTCATGGCTCAGTGATTTTCCATTGTACATAAGAACCACAACTTCTTTATCCATTTTTCTCTTTCCTTGGATATTTAAGGTGTAACCAAGTGGAGGTTCTTGTCAACAGAGCAGCCCTAAACTTTGGGGTGCCTCTGTCTTGCTGATTTTTAGTTTTCCCAATTTATACGCCCATGAGTGGAAGTGCCCTATGCTCCCTAAGCTGAGTTTTTTAGATGTTTCAGGACACACCGTGCACTTCTCCAGAGTGGCTGTTGGCAATTTACATCCCGCCCATCAGCGTAGCCAGGCTCCCGTTTCTCCATGGCCTGTCCTGCATTTCTGGTTTTGACACTTTATTCAGCATGGCCCTTTTGACCGATGGGAAGCGAGACTTCTTTGTAGCGCTGATTTGCCTTTCCAGGTTGCTTGGTTGGCCAAAAAGGGCGTATGCGTTTTTTCCTGAATATATTCAGGAAAAAACGCATACGCCCTTTTTGGCCAAGGGCATCATTGTCGAGGTTTTGCCGCTTTTCCTGTGCTTTAAAGGCGATTCGAATCTCCCTCCTGAAATCTGTTTCCTGCAATTCTGCCTTTCTTTCAAATCCTCTTCGTTGCCTTCCCTCAATATATTTGTGGACGAGAGTCATCATTTATAAGTCTGCAGGTTTGAGAATTGCAGTGCCCCTGAACTCCATTTTTCAACTCGCTTTCTTGGGAGCTGGCCGCAAAAGCGCAGTATTGCTTCAGGCCCTATTCTCGTCCCAGGCGGCAGGCTGAGCCTGTGGTTAATTCTTCTTCCTGATGGGAAAATAGAGTGACCTCTGCCTGTCCCAAAACCTAGAGCTAGTCTCTCATTGCTTCCCCCTCTTCCCGTTCATCCTCCGGACAAATTGCAACCTGTACGGAACAGGAGGTTAAAGGTGCTGATTCTCCAAGGAGGGAGATTGCTAGTAAAGCGGCTGGAATGGCGAACCCGAGTACAAGGAGATGAGAAATGAGGTGCGATTTTGAAACCTTTCCCGATCACACGGTGTACCATCTTCTGGGTTTCTCATGCATGTTTTCGATGTAGGAAGATGCCCTTGAACCTGGAGATTTGGGACCCATGGGATGGGTACCACGCAGTATTACTTTAAAGGGTCTGCGTTTGCTCACCCAACCTCACCAAACCTCTCAGCCCCAAGAGTGTCCACCCTTATGTCTCAATCAGCTGTGGGTCTAGATATGGTCAATCCAGGTGGCATCACAGCCCCTGAACGAATTTTGTAAGAATTTCTCTCTCTTTCACTGTCTTTGTTTCACGGGTTTTTAAAAGTAATTGATTTTTATAATGGGGTTTACCTGCTTTTCACTGCTGTGATTTTGCCGCTTTACACCCACTTGACTCACTTACAGAGAGATATCAATGCATAGGTTTCAAGATTTTACTAGTCAGATATATTCTTGGGCGGTGAATAGGGGGTGTTGAGTCCAATTCATTGAGCAAGGAGTAGGTCTTGTCTATTACATATTGGGTTTATGGAACGGTATCTGAGCTAATTTGAAACCCTTGTTTTATGCATCACCCCACCTCACCTTTCCCGTTAAGCAGCCATAGTGTGTTTTCTAAACGTGTGACTCTATTCTGTTTTGTAATTCAGTTCAAGGGTAGCGGTTTTTACATTCCCTCTATAAGTGATATCTTATGATAAGTGTCTTTTTCTGTGTGACTTATTTCACTTAGAATCGTCGTACCTAAATCCACTCATCATGCTGCTACTAGCCTTATGACGTTGATTTCATGGCTCAGTGATTTTCCATTGTACATAAGGACCACAACTTCTTTATCCATTTTTCTCTTTCCTGGGATATTTAAGGTGTAACCAAGTGGAGGTTCTTGTCAACAGAGCAGCCCTAAACTTTGGGGTGCCTGTGTCTTGCTGATTTTTAGTTTTCCCAATTTATACGCCCATGAGTGGAAGTGCCCTATGCTCCCTAAGCTGAGTTTTTTAGATGTTTCAGGACACACCGTGCACTTCTCCAGAGTGGCTGTTGGCAATTTACATCCCGCCCATCAGCGTAGCCAGGCTCCCGTTTCTCCATGGCCTGTCCTGCATTTCTGGTTTTGACACTTTATTCAGCATGGCCCTTTTGACCGATGGGAAGCGAGACTTCTTTGTAGCGCTGATTTGCCTTTCCAGGTTGCTTGGTTGGCCAAAAAGGGCGTATGCGTTTTTTCCTGAATATATTCAGGAAAAAACGCATACGCCCTTTTTGGCCAAGGGCATCATTGTCGAGGTTTTGCCGCTTTTCCTGTGCTTTAAAGGCGATTCGAATCTCCCTCCTGAAATCTGTTTCCTGCAATTCTGCCTTTCTTTCAAATCCTCTTCTTTGCCTTCCCTCAATATATTTGTGGACGAGAGTCATCATTTATAAGTCTGCAGGTTTGTGAATTGCAGTGCCCCTGAGCTCCATTTTTCAACTCGCTTTCTTGGGAGCTGGCCGCAAAAGCGCAGTATTGCTTCAGGCCCTATTCTCGTCCCAGGCGGCAGGCTGAGCCTGTGGTTAATTCTTCTTCCTGATGGGAAAATAGAGTGACCTCTGCCTGTCCCAAAACCTAGAGCTAGTCTCTCATTGCTTCCCCCTCTTCCCGTTCATCCTCCGGACAAATTGCAACCTGTACGGAACAGGAGGTTAAAGGTGCTGATTCTCCAAGGAGGGAGATTGCTAGTAAAGCGGCTGGAATGGCGAACCCGAGTACAAGGAGATGAGAAATGAGGTGCGATTTTGAAACCTTTCTCGATCACACGGTGTACCATCTTCTGGGTTTCTCATGCATGTTTTCGATGTAGGAAGATGCCCTTGAACCTGGAGATTTGGGACCCATGGGATGGGTACCACGCAGTATTACTTTAAAGGGTCTGCGTTTGCTCACCCAACCTCACCAAACCTCTCAGCCCCAAGAGTGTCCACCCTTATGTCTCAATCAGCTGTGGGTCTAGATATGGTCAATCCAGGTGGCATCACAGCCCCTGAACGAATTTTGTAAGAATTTCTCTCTCTTTCACTGTCTTTGTTTCACGGGTTTTTAAAAGTAATTGATTTTTATAATGGGGTTTACCTGCTTTTCACTGCTGTGATTTTGCCGCTTTACACCCACTTGACTCACTTACAGAGAGATATCAATGCATAGGTTTCAAGATTTTACTAGTCAGATATATTCTTGGGCGGTGAATAGGGGGTGTTGAGTCCAATTCATTGAGCAAGGAGTAGGTCTTGTCTATTACATATTGGGTTTATGGAACGGTATCTGAGCTAATTTGAAACCCTTGTTTTATGCATCACCCCACCTCACCTTTCCCGTTAAGCAGCCATAGTGTGTTTTCTAAACGTGTGACTCTAATCTGTTTTGTAATTCAGTTCAAGGGTAGCGGTTTTTACATTCCCTCTATAAGTGATATCTTATGATAAGTGTCTTTTTCTGTGTGACTTATTTCACTTAGAATCGTCGTACCTAAATCCACTCATCATGCTGCTACTAGCCTTATGACGTTGATTTCATGGCTCAGTGATTTTCCATTGTACATAAGGACCACAACTTCTTTATCCATTTTTCTCTTTCCTGGGATATTTAAGGTGTAACCAAGTGGAGGTTCTTGTCAACAGAGCAGCCCTAAACTTTGGGGTGCCTCTGTCTTGCTGATTTTTAGTTTTCCCAATTTATACGCCCATGAGTGGAAGTGCCCTATGCTCCCTAACCTGAGTTTTTTAGATGTTTCAGGACACACCGTGCACTTCTCCAGAGTGGCTGTTGGCAGTTTACATCCCGCCCATCAGCGTAGCCAGGCTCCCGTTTCTCCATGGCCTGTCCTGCATTTCTGGTTTTGACACTTTATTCAGCATGGCCCTTTTGACCGATGGGAAGCGAGACTTCTTTGTAGCGCTGATTTGCCTTTCCAGGTTGCTTGGTTGGCCAAAAAGGGCGTATGCGTTTTTTCCTGAATATATTCAGGAAAAAACGCATACGCCCTTTTTGGCCAAGGGCATCATTGTCGAGGTTTTGCCGCTTTTCCTGTGCTTTAAAGGCGATTCGAATCTCCCTCCTGAAATCTGTTTCCTGCAATTCTGCCTTTCTTTCAAATCCTCTTCGTTGCCTTCCCTCAATATATTTGTGGACGAGAGTCATCATTTATAAGTCTGCAGGTTTGTGAATTGCAGTGCCCCTGAGCTCCATTTTTCAACTCGCTTTCTTGGGAGCTGGCCGCAAAAGCGCAGTATTGCTTCAGGCCCTATTCTCGTCCCAGGCGGCAGGCTGAGCCTGTGGTTAATTCTTCTTCCTGATGGGAAAATAGAGTGACCTCTGCCTGTCCCAAAACCTAGAGCTAGTCTCTCATTGCTTCCCCCTCTTCCCGTTCATCCTCCGGACAAATTGCAACCTGTACGGAACAGGAGGTTAAAGGTGCTGATTCTCCAAGGAGGGAGATTGCTAGTAAAGCGGCTGGAATGGCGAACCCGAGTACAAGGAGATGAGAAATGAGGTGCGATTTTGAAACCTTTCCCGATCACACGGTGTACCATCTTCTGGGTTTCTCATGCATGTTTTCGATGTAGGAAGATGCCCTTGAACCTGGAGATTTGGGACCCATGGGATGGGTACCACGCAGTATTACTTTAAAGGGTCTGCGTTTGCTCACCCAACCTCACCAAACCTCTCAGCCCCAAGAGTGTCCACCCTTATGTCTCAATCAGCTGTGGGTCTAGATATGGTCAATCCAGGTGGCATCACAGCCCCTGAACGAATTTTGTAAGAATTTCTCTCTCTTTCACTGTCTTTGTTTCACGGGTTTTTAAAAGTAATTGATTTTTATAATGGGGTTTACCTGCTTTTCACTGCTGTGATTTTGCCGCTTTACACCCACTTGACTCACTTACAGAGAGATATCAATGCATAGGTTTCAAGATTTTACTAGTCAGATATATTCTTGGGCGGTGAATAGGGGGTGTTGAGTCCAATTCATTGAGCAAGGAGTAGGTCTTGTCTATTACATATTGGGTTTATGGAACGGTATCTGAGCTAATTTGAAACCCTTGTTTTATGCATCACCCCACCTCACTTTTCCCGTTAAGCAGCCATAGTGTGTTTTCTAAACGTGTGACTCTATTCTGTTTTGTAATTCAGTTCAAGGGTAGCGGTTTTTACATTCCCTCTATAAGTGATATCTTATGATAAGTGTCTTTTTCTGTGTGACTTATTTCACTTAGAATCGTCGTACCTAAATCCACTCATCATGCTGCTACTAGCCTTATGACGTTGATTTCATGGCTCAGTGATTTTCCATTGTACATAAGGACCACAACTTCTTTATCCATTTTTCTCTTTCCTGGGATATTTAAGGTGTAACCAAGTGGAGGTTCTTGTCAACAGAGCAGCCCTAAACTTTGGGGTGCCTCTGTCTTGCTGATTTTTAGTTTTCCCAATTTATACGCCCATGAGTGGAAGTGCCCTATGCTCCCTAAGCTGAGTTTTTTAGATGTTTCAGGACACACCGTGCACTTCTCCAGAGTGGCTGTTGGCAATTTACATCCCGCCCATCAGCGTAGCCAGGCTCCCGTTTCTCCATGGCCTGTCCTGCATTTCTGGTTTTGACACTTTATTCAGCATGGCCCTTTTGACCGATGGGAAGCGAGACTTCTTTGTAGCGCTGATTTGCCTTTCCAGGTTGCTTGGTTGGCCAAAAAGGGCGTATGCGTTTTTTCCTGAATATATTCAGGAAAAAACGCATACGCCCTTTTTGGCCAAGGGCATCATTGTCGAGGTTTTGCCGCTTTTCCTGTGCTTTAAAGGCGATTCGAATCTCCCTCCTGAAATCTGTTTCCTGCAATTCTGCCTTTCTTTCAAATCCTCTTCGTTGCCTTCCCTCAATATATTTGTGGACGAGAGTCATCATTTATAAGTCTGCAGGTTTGTGAATTGCAGTGCCCCTGAGCTCCATTTTTCAACTCGCTTTCTTGGGAGCTGGCCGCAAAAGCGCAGTATTGCTTCAGGCCCTATTCTCGTCCCAGGCGGCAGGCTGAGCCTGTGGTTAATTCTTCTTCCTGATGGGAAAATAGAGTGACCTCTGCCTGTCCCAAAACCTAGAGCTAGTCTCTCATTGCTTCCCCCTCTTCCCGTTCATCCTCCGGACAAATTGCAACCTGTACGGAACAGGAGGTTAAAGGTGCTGATTCTCCAAGGAGGGAGATTGCTAGTAAAGCGGCTGGAATGGCGAACCCGAGTACAAGGAGATGAGAAATGAGGTGCGATTTTGAAACCTTTCCCGATCACACGGTGTACCATCTTCTGGGTTTCTCATGCATGTTTTCGATGTAGGAAGATGCCCTTGAACCTGGAGATTTGGGACCCATGGGATGGGTACCACGCAGTATTACTTTAAAGGGTCTGCGTTTGCTCACCCAACCTCACCAAACCTCTCAGCCCCAAGAGTGTCCACCCTTATGTCTCAATCAGCTGTGGGTCTAGATATGGTCAATCCAGGTGGCATCACAGCCCCTGAACGAATTTTGTAAGAATTTCTCTCTCTTTCACTACTTTGTTTCACGGGTTTTTAAAAGTAATTGATTTTTATAATGGGGTTTACCTGCTTTTCACTGCTGTGATTTTGCCGCTTTACACCCACTTGACTCACTTACAGAGAGATATCAATGCATAGGTTTCAAGATTCTTACTAGTCAGATATATTCTTGGGCGGTGAATAGGGGGTGTTGAGTCCAATTCACTGAGCAAGGAGTAGGTCTTGTCTATTACCTATTGGGTTTATGGAACGGTATCTGAGCTAATTTGAAACCCTTGTTTTATGCATCACCCCACCTCACCTTTCCCGTTAAGCAGCCATAGTGTGTTTTCTAAACGTGTGACTCTATTCTGTTTTGTAATTCAGTTCAAGGGTAGCGGTTTTTACATTCCCTCTATAAGTGATATCTTATGATAAGTGTCTTTTTCTGTGTGACTTATTTCACTTAGAATCGTCGTACCTAAATCCACTCATCATGCTGCTACTAGCCTTATGACGTTGATTTCATGGCTCAGTGATTTTCCATTGTACATAAGAACCACAACTTCTTTATCCATTTTTCTCTTTCCTTGGATATTTAAGGTGTAACCAAGTGGAGGTTCTTGTCAACAGAGCAGCCCTAAACTTTGGGGTGCCTCTGTCTTGCTGATTTTTAGTTTTCCCAATTTATACGCCCATGAGTGGAAGTGCCCTATGCTCCCTAAGCTGAGTTTTTTAGATGTTTCAGGACACACCGTGCACTTCTCCAGAGTGGCTGTTGGCAATTTACATCCCGCCCATCAGCGTAGCCAGGCTCCCGTTTCTCCATGGCCTGTCCTGCATTTCTGGTTTTGACACTTTATTCAGCATGGCCCTTTTGACCGATGGGAAGCGAGACTTCTTTGTAGCGCTGATTTGCCTTTCCAGGTTGCTTGGTTGGCCAAAAAGGGCGTATGCGTTTTTTCCTGAATATATTCAGGAAAAAACGCATACGCCCTTTTTGGCCAAGGGCATCATTGTCGAGGTTTTGCCGCTTTTCCTGTGCTTTAAAGGCGATTCGAATCTCCCTCCTGAAATCTGTTTCCTGCAATTCTGCCTTTCTTTCAAATCCTCTTCGTTGCCTTCCCTCAATATATTTGTGGACGAGAGTCATCATTTATAAGTCTGCAGGTTTGAGAATTGCAGTGCCCCTGAACTCCATTTTTCAACTCGCTTTCTTGGGAGCTGGCCGCAAAAGCGCAGTATTGCTTCAGGCCCTATTCTCGTCCCAGGCGGCAGGCTGAGCCTGTGGTTAATTCTTCTTCCTGATGGGAAAATAGAGTGACCTCTGCCTGTCCCAAAACCTAGAGCTAGTCTCTCATTGCTTCCCCCTCTTCCCGTTCATCCTCCGGACAAATTGCAACCTGTACGGAACAGGAGGTTAAAGGTGCTGATTCTCCAAGGAGGGAGATTGCTAGTAAAGCGGCTGGAATGGCGAACCCGAGTACAAGGAGATGAGAAATGAGGTGCGATTTTGAAACCTTTCCCGATCACACGGTGTACCATCTTCTGGGTTTCTCATGCATGTTTTCGATGTAGGAAGATGCCCTTGAACCTGGAGATTTGGGACCCATGGGATGGGTACCACGCAGTATTACTTTAAAGGGTCTGCGTTTGCTCACCCAACCTCACCAAACCTCTCAGCCCCAAGAGTGTCCACCCTTATGTCTCAATCAGCTGTGGGTCTAGATATGGTCAATCCAGGTGGCATCACAGCCCCTGAACGAATTTTGTAAGAATTTCTCTCTCTTTCACTGTCTTTGTTTCACGGGTTTTTAAAAGTAATTGATTTTTATAATGGGGTTTACCTGCTTTTCACTGCTGTGATTTTGCCGCTTTACACCCACTTGACTCACTTACAGAGAGATATCAATGCATAGGTTTCAAGATTTTACTAGTCAGATATATTCTTGGGCGGTGAATAGGGGGTGTTGAGTCCAATTCATTGAGCAAGGAGTAGGTCTTGTCTATTACATATTGGGTTTATGGAACGGTATCTGAGCTAATTTGAAACCCTTGTTTTATGCATCACCCCACCTCACCTTTCCCGTTAAGCAGCCATAGTGTGTTTTCTAAACGTGTGACTCTATTCTGTTTTGTAATTCAGTTCAAGGGTAGCGGTTTTTACATTCCCTCTATAAGTGATATCTTATGATAAGTGTCTTTTTCTGTGTGACTTATTTCACTTAGAATCGTCGTACCTAAATCCACTCATCATGCTGCTACTAGCCTTATGACGTTGATTTCATGGCTCAGTGATTTTCCATTGTACATAAGGACCACAACTTCTTTATCCATTTTTCTCTTTCCTGGGATATTTAAGGTGTAACCAAGTGGAGGTTCTTGTCAACAGAGCAGCCCTAAACTTTGGGGTGCCTGTGTCTTGCTGATTTTTAGTTTTCCCAATTTATACGCCCATGAGTGGAAGTGCCCTATGCTCCCTAAGCTGAGTTTTTTAGATGTTTCAGGACACACCGTGCACTTCTCCAGAGTGGCTGTTGGCAATTTACATCCCGCCCATCAGCGTAGCCAGGCTCCCGTTTCTCCATGGCCTGTCCTGCATTTCTGGTTTTGACACTTTATTCAGCATGGCCCTTTTGACCGATGGGAAGCGAGACTTCTTTGTAGCGCTGATTTGCCTTTCCAGGTTGCTTGGTTGGCCAAAAAGGGCGTATGCGTTTTTTCCTGAATATATTCAGGAAAAAACGCATACGCCCTTTTTGGCCAAGGGCATCATTGTCGAGGTTTTGCCGCTTTTCCTGTGCTTTAAAGGCGATTCGAATCTCCCTCCTGAAATCTGTTTCCTGCAATTCTGCCTTTCTTTCAAATCCTCTTCTTTGCCTTCCCTCAATATATTTGTGGACGAGAGTCATCATTTATAAGTCTGCAGGTTTGTGAATTGCAGTGCCCCTGAGCTCCATTTTTCAACTCGCTTTCTTGGGAGCTGGCCGCAAAAGCGCAGTATTGCTTCAGGCCCTATTCTCGTCCCAGGCGGCAGGCTGAGCCTGTGGTTAATTCTTCTTCCTGATGGGAAAATAGAGTGACCTCTGCCTGTCCCAAAACCTAGAGCTAGTCTCTCATTGCTTCCCCCTCTTCCCGTTCATCCTCCGGACAAATTGCAACCTGTACGGAACAGGAGGTTAAAGGTGCTGATTCTCCAAGGAGGGAGATTGCTAGTAAAGCGGCTGGAATGGCGAACCCGAGTACAAGGAGATGAGAAATGAGGTGCGATTTTGAAACCTTTCTCGATCACACGGTGTACCATCTTCTGGGTTTCTCATGCATGTTTTCGATGTAGGAAGATGCCCTTGAACCTGGAGATTTGGGACCCATGGGATGGGTACCACGCAGTATTACTTTAAAGGGTCTGCGTTTGCTCACCCAACCTCACCAAACCTCTCAGCCCCAAGAGTGTCCACCCTTATGTCTCAATCAGCTGTGGGTCTAGATATGGTCAATCCAGGTGGCATCACAGCCCCTGAACGAATTTTGTAAGAATTTCTCTCTCTTTCACTGTCTTTGTTTCACGGGTTTTTAAAAGTAATTGATTTTTATAATGGGGTTTACCTGCTTTTCACTGCTGTGATTTTGCCGCTTTACACCCACTTGACTCACTTACAGAGAGATATCAATGCATAGGTTTCAAGATTTTACTAGTCAGATATATTCTTGGGCGGTGAATAGGGGGTGTTGAGTCCAATTCATTGAGCAAGGAGTAGGTCTTGTCTATTACATATTGGGTTTATGGAACGGTATCTGAGCTAATTTGAAACCCTTGTTTTATGCATCACCCCACCTCACCTTTCCCGTTAAGCAGCCATAGTGTGTTTTCTAAACGTGTGACTCTATTCTGTTTTGTAATTCAGTTCAAGGGTAGCGGTTTTTACATTCCCTCTATAAGTGATATCTTATGATAAGTGTCTTTTTCTGTGTGACTTATTTCACTTAGAATCGTCGTACCTAAATCCACTCATCATGCTGCTACTAGCCTTATGACGTTGATTTCATGGCTCAGTGATTTTCCATTGTACATAAGGACCACAACTTCTTTATCCATTTTTCTCTTTCCTGGGATATTTAAGGTGTAACGAAGTGGAGGTTCTTGTCAACAGAGCAGCCCTAAACTTTGGGGTTCCTGTGTCTTGCTGATTTTTAGTTTTCCCAATTTATACGCCCATGAGTGGAAGTGCCCTATGCTCCCTAAGCTGAGTTTTTTAGATGTTTCAGGACACACCGTGCACTTCTCCAGAGTGGCTGTTGGCAATTTACATCCCGCCCATCAGCGTAGCCAGGCTCCCGTTTCTCCATGGCCTGTCCTGCATTTCTGGTTTTGACACTTTATTCAGCATGGCCCTTTTGACCGATGGGAAGCGAGACTTCTTTGTAGCGCTGATTTGCCTTTCCAGGTTGCTTGGTTGGCCAAAAAGGGCGTATGCGTTTTTTCCTGAATATATTCAGGAAAAAACGCATACGCCCTTTTTGGCCAAGGGCATCATTGTCGAGGTTTTGCCGCTTTTCCTGTGCTTTAAAGGCGATTCGAATCTCCCTCCTGAAATCTGTTTCCTGCAATTCTGCCTTTCTTTCAAATCCTCTTCGTTGCCTTCCCTCAATATATTTGTGGACGAGAGTCATCATTTATAAGTCTGCAGGTTTGTGAATTGCAGTGCCCCTGAGCTCCATTTTTCAACTCGCTTTCTTGGGAGCTGGCCGCAAAAGCGCAGTATTGCTTCAGGCCCTATTCTCGTCCCAGGCGGCAGGCTGAGCCTGTGGTTAATTCTTCTTCCTGATGGGAAAATAGAGTGACCTCTGCCTGTCCCAAAACCTAGAGCTAGTCTCTCATTGCTTCCCCCTCTTCCCGTTCATCCTCCGGACAAATTGCAACCTGTACGGAACAGGAGGTTAAAGGTGCTGATTCTCCAAGGAGGGAGATTGCTAGTAAAGCGGCTGGAATGGCGAACCCGAGTACAAGGAGATGAGAAATGAGGTGCGATTTTGAAACCTTTCCCGATCACACGGTGTACCATCTTCTGGGTTTCTCATGCATGTTTTCGATGTAGGAAGATGCCCTTGAACCTGGAGATTTGGGACCCATGGGATGGGTACCACGCAGTATTACTTTAAAGGGTCTGCGTTTGCTCACCCAACCTCACCAAACTTCTCAGCCCCAAGAGTGTCCACCCTTATGTCTCAATCAGCTGTGGGTCTAGATATGGTCAATCCAGGTGGCATCACAGCCCCTGAACGAATTTTGTAAGAATTTCTCTCTCTTTCACTGTCTTTGTTTCACGGGTTTTTAAAAGTAATTGATTTTTATAATGGGGTTTACCTGCTTTTCACTGCTGTGATTTTGCCGCTTTACACCCACTTGACTCACTTACAGAGAGATATCAATGCATAGGTTTCAAGATTTTACTAGTCAGATATATTCTTGGGCGGTGAATAGGGGGTGTTGAGTCCAATTCATTGAGCAAGGAGTAGGTCTTGTCTATTACCTATTGGGTTTATGGAACGGTATCTGAGCTAATTTGAAACCCTTGTTTTATGCATCACCCCACCTCACCTTTCCCGTTAAGCAGCCATAGTGTGTTTTCTAAACGTGTGACTCTATTCTGTTTTGTAATTCAGTTCAAGGGTAGCGGTTTTTACATTCCCTCTATAAGTGATATCTTATGATAAGTGTCTTTTTCTGTGTGACTTATTTCACTTAGAATCGTCGTACCTAAATCCACTCATCATGCTGCTACTAGCCTTATGACGTTGATTTCATGGCTCAGTGATTTTCCATTGTACATAAGGACCACAACTTCTTTATCCATTTTTCTCTTTCCTGGGATATTTAAGGTGTAACCAAGTGGAGGTTCTTGTCAACAGAGCAGCCCTAAACTTTGGGGTGCCTCTGTCTTGCTGATTTTTAGTTTTCCCAATTTATACGCCCATGAGTGGAAGTGCCCTATGCTCCCTAACCTGAGTTTTTTAGATGTTTCAGGACACACCGTGCACTTCTCCAGAGTGGCTGTTGGCAATTTACATCCCGCCCATCAGCGTAGCCAGGCTCCCGTTTCTCCATGGCCTGTCCTACATTTCTGGTTTTGACACTTTATTCAGCATGGCCCTTTTGACCGATGGGATGCGAGACTTCTTTGTAGCGCTGATTTGCCTTTCCAGGTTGCTTGGTTGGCCAAAAAGGGCGTATGCGTTTTTTCCTGAATATATTCAGGAAAAAACGCATACGCCCTTTTTGGCCAAGGGCATCATTGTCGAGGTTTTGCCGCTTTTCCTGTGCTTTAAAGGCGATTCGAATCTCCCTCCTGAAATCTGTTTCCTGCAATTCTGCCTTTCTTTCAAATCCTCTTCGTTGCCTTCCCTCAATATATTTGTGGACGAGAGTCATCATTTATAAGTCTGCAGGTTTGTGAATTGCAGTGCCCCTGAGCTCCATTTTTCAACTCGCTTTCTTGGGAGCTGGCCGCAAAAGCGCAGTATTGCTTCAGGCCCTATTCTCGTCCCAGGCGGCAGGCTGAGCCTGTGGTTAATTCTTCTTCCTGATGGGAAAATAGAGTGACCTCTGCCTGTCCCAAAACCTAGAGCTAGTCTCTCATTGCTTCCCCCTCTTCCCGTTCATCCTCCGGACAAATTGCAACCTGTACGGAACAGGAGGTTAAAGGTGCTGATTCTCCAAGGAGGGAGATTGCTAGTAAAGCGGCTGGAATGGCGAACCCGAGTACAAGGAGATGAGAAATGAGGTGCGATTTTGAAACCTTTCCCGATCACACGGTGTACCATCTTCTGGGTTTCTCATGCATGTTTTCGATGTAGGAAGATGCCCTTGAACCTGGAGATTTGGGACCCATGGGATGGGTACCACGCAGTATTACTTTAAAGGGTCTGCGTTTGCTCACCCAACCTCACCAAACCTCTCAGCCCCAAGAGTGTCCACCCTTATGTCTCAATCAGCTGTGGGTCTAGATATGGTCAATCCAGGTGGCATCACAGCCCCTGAACGAATTTTGTAAGAATTTCTCTCTCTTTCACTGTCTTTGTTTCACGGGTTTTTAAAAGTAATTGATTTTTATAATGGGGTTTACCTGCTTTTCACTGCTGTGATTTTGCCGCTTTACACCCACTTGACTCACTTACAGAGAGATATCAATGCATAGATTTCAAGATTTTACTAGTCAGATATATTCTTGGGCGGTGAATAGGGGGTGTTGAGTCCAATTCATTGAGCAAGGAGTAGGTCTTGTCTATTACCTATTGGGTTTATGGAACGGTATCTGAGCTAATTTGAAACCCTTGTTTTATGCATCACCCCACCTCACCTTTCCCGTTAAGCAGCCATAGTGTGTTTTCTAAACGTGTGACTCTATTCTGTTTTGTAATTCAGTTCAAGGGTAGCGGTTTTTACATTCCCTCTATAAGTGATATCTTATGATAAGTGTCTTTTTCTGTGTGACTTATTTCACTTAGAATCGTCGTACCTAAATCCACTCATCATGCTGCTACTAGCCTTATGACGTTGATTTCATGGCTCAGTGATTTTCCATTGTACATAAGGACCACAACTTCTTTATCCATTTTTCTCTTTCCTGGGATATTTAAGGTGTAACCAAGTGGAGGTTCTTGTCAACAGAGCAGCCCTAAACTTTGGGGTGCCTGTGTCTTGCTGATTTTTAGTTTTCCCAATTTATACGCCCATGAGTGGAAGTGCCCTATGCTCCCTAAGCTGAGTTTTTTAGATGTTTCAGGACACACCGTGCACTTCTCCAGAGTGGCTGTTGGCAATTTACATCCCGCCCATCAGCGTAGCCAGGCTCCCGTTTCTCCATGGCCTGTCCTGCATTTCTGGTTTTGACACTTTATTCAGCATGGCCCTTTTGACCGATGGGAAGCGAGACTTCTTTGTAGCGCTGATTTGCCTTTCCAGGTTGCTTGGTTGTCCAAAAAGGGCGTATGCGTTTTTTCCTGAATATATTCAGGAAAAAACGCATACGCCCTTTTTGGCCAAGGGCATCATTGTCGAGGTTTTGCCGCTTTTCCTGTGCTTTAAAGGCGATTCGAATCTCCCTCCTGAAATCTGTTTCCTGCAATTCTGCCTTTCTTTCAAATCCTCTTCGTTGCCTTCCCTCAATATATTTGTGGACGAGAGTCATCATTTATAAGTCTGCAGGTTTGTGAATTGCAGTGCCCCTGAGCTCCATTTTTCAACTCGCTTTCTTGGGAGCTGGCCGCAAAAGCGCAGTATTGCTTCAGGCCCTATTCTCGTCCCAGGCGGCAGGCTGAGCCTGTGGTTAATTCTTCTTCCTGATGGGAAAATAGAGTGACCTCTGCCTGTCCCAAAACCTAGAGCTAGTCTCTCATTGCTTCCCCCTCTTCCCGTTCATCCTCCGGACAAATTGCAACCTGTACGGAACAGGAGGTTAAAGGTGCTGATTCTCCAAGGAGGGAGATTGCTAGTAAAGCGGCTGGAATGGCGAACCCGAGTACAAGGAGATGAGAAATGAGGTGCGATTTTGAAACCTTTCCCGATCACACGGTGTACCATCTTCTGGGTTTCTCATGCATGTTTTCGATGTAGGAAGATGCCCTTGAACCTGGAGATTTGGGACCCATGGGATGGGTACCACGCAGTATTACTTTAAAGGGTCTGCGTTTGCTCACCCAACCTCACCAAACCTCTCAGCCCCAAGAGTGTCCACCCTTATGTCTCAATCAGCTGTGGGTCTAGATATGGTCAATCCAGGTGGCATCACAGCCCCTGAACGAATTTTGTAAGAATTTCTCTCTCTTTCACTGTCTTTGTTTCACGGGTTTTTAAAAGTAATTGATTTTTATAATGGGGTTTACCTGCTTTTCACTGCTGTGATTTTGCCGCTTTACACCCACTTGACTCACTTACAGAGAGATATCAATGCATAGGTTTCAAGATTCTTACTAGTCAGATATATTCTTGGGCGGTGAATAGGGGGTGTTGAGTCCAATACACTGAGCAAGGAGTAGGTCTTGTCTATTACCTATTGGGTTTATGGAACGGTATCTGAGCTAATTTGAAACCCTTGTTTTATGCATCACCCCACCTCACCTTTCCCGTTAAGCAGCCATAGTGTGTTTTCTAAACGTGTGACTCTATTCTGTTTTGTAATTCAGTTCAAGGGTAGCGGTTTTTACATTCCCTCTATAAGTGATATCTTATGATAAGTGTCTTTTTCTGTGTGACTTATTTCACTTAGAATCGTCGTACCTAAATCCACTCATCATGCTGCTACTAGCCTTATGACGTTGATTTCATGGCTCAGTGATTTTCCATTGTACATAAGGACCACAACTTCTTTATCCATTTTTCTCTTTCCTGGGATATTTAAGGTGTAACCAAGTGGAGGTTCTTGTCAACAGAGCAGCCCTAAACTTTGGGGTGCCTGTGTCTTGCTGATTTTTAGTTTTCCCAATTTATACGCCCATGAGTGGAAGTGCCCTATGCTCCCTAAGCTGAGTTTTTTAGATGTTTCAGGACACACCGTGCACTTCTCCAGAGTGGCTGTTGGCAATTTACATCCCGCCCATCAGCGTAGCCAGGCTCCCGTTTCTCCATGGCCTGTCCTGCATTTCTGGTTTTGACACTTTATTCAGCATGGCCCTTTTGACCGATGGGAAGCGAGACTTCTTTGTAGCGCTGATTTGCCTTTCCAGGTTGCTTGGTTGTCCAAAAAGGGCGTATGCGTTTTTTCCTGAATATATTCAGGAAAAAACGCATACGCCCTTTTTGGCCAAGGGCATCATTGTCGAGGTTTTGCCGCTTTTCCTGTGCTTTAAAGGCGATTCGAATCTCCCTCCTGAAATCTGTTTCCTGCAATTCTGCCTTTCTTTCAAATCCTCTTCGTTGCCTTCCCTCAATATATTTGTGGACGAGAGTCATCATTTATAAGTCTGCAGGTTTGTGAATTGCAGTGCCCCTGAGCTCCATTTTTCAACTCGCTTTCTTGGGAGCTGGCCGCAAAAGCGCAGTATTGCTTCAGGCCCTATTCTCGTCCCAGGCGGCAGGCTGAGCCTGTGGTTAATTCTTCTTCCTGATGGGAAAATAGAGTGACCTCTGCCTGTCCCAAAACCTAGAGCTAGTCTCTCATTGCTTCCCCCTCTTCCCGTTCATCCTCCGGACAAATTGCAACCTGTACGGAACAGGAGGTTAAAGGTGCTGATTCTCCAAGGAGGGAGATTGCTAGTAAAGCGGCTGGAATGGCGAACCCGAGTACAAGGAGATGAGAAATGAGGTGCGATTTTGAAACCTTTCCCGATCACACGGTGTACCATCTTCTGGGTTTCTCATGCATGTTTTCGATGTAGGAAGATGCCCTTGAACCTGGAGATTTGGGACCCATGGGATGGGTACCACGCAGTATTACTTTAAAGGGTCTGCGTTTGCTCACCCAACCTCACCAAACCTCTCAGCCCCAAGAGTGTCCACCCTTATGTCTCAATCAGCTGTGGGTCTAGATATGGTCAATCCAGGTGGCATCACAGCCCCTGAACGAATTTTGTAAGAATTTCTCTCTCTTTCACTGTCTTTGTTTCACGGGTTTTTAAAAGTAATTGATTTTTATAATGGGGTTTACCTGCTTTTCACTGCTGTGATTTTGCCGCTTTACACCCACTTGACTCACTTACAGAGAGATATCAATGCATAGGTTTCAAGATTTTACTAGTCAGATATATTCTTGGGCGGTGAATAGGGGGTGTTGAGTCCAATTCATTGAGCAAGGAGTAGGTCTTGTCTATTACCTATTGGGTTTATGGAACGGTATCTGAGCTAATTTGAAACCCTTGTTTTATGCATCACCCCACCTCACCTTTCCCGTTAAGCAGCCATAGTGTGTTTTCTAAACGTGTGACTCTATTCTGTTTTGTAATTCAGTTCAAGGGTAGCGGTTTTTACATTCCCTCTATAAGTGATATCTTATGATAAGTGTCTTTTTCTGTGTGACTTATTTCACTTAGAATCGTCGTACCTAAATCCACTCATCATGCTGCTACTAGCCTTATGACGTTGATTTCATGGCTCAGTGATTTTCCATTGTACATAAGGACCACAACTTCTTTATCCATTTTTCTCTTTCCTGGGATATTTAAGGTGTAACCAAGTGGAGGTTCTTGTCAACAGAGCAGCCCTAAACTTTGGGGTGCCTGTGTCTTGCTGATTTTTAGTTTTCCCAATTTATACGCCCATGAGTGGAAGTGCCCTATGCTCCCTAAGCTGAGTTTTTTAGATGTTTCAGGACACACCGTGCACTTCTCCAGAGTGGCTGTTGGCAATTTACATCCCGCCCATCAGCGTAGCCAGGCTCCCGTTTCTCCATGGCCTGTCCTGCATTTCTGGTTTTGACACTTTATTCAGCATGGCCCTTTTGACCGATGGGAAGCGAGACTTCTTTGTAGCGCTGATTTGCCTTTCCAGGTTGCTTGGTTGTCCAAAAAGGGCGTATGCGTTTTTTCCTGAATATATTCAGGAAAAAACGCATACGCCCTTTTTGGCCAAGGGCATCATTGTCGAGGTTTTGCCGCTTTTCCTGTGCTTTAAAGGCGATTCGAATCTCCCTCCTGAAATCTGTTTCCTGCAATTCTGCCTTTCTTTCAAATCCTCTTCGTTGCCTTCCCTCAATATATTTGTGGACGAGAGTCATCATTTATAAGTCTGCAGGTTTGTGAATTGCAGTGCCCCTGAGCTCCATTTTTCAACTCGCTTTCTTGGGAGCTGGCCGCAAAAGCGCAGTATTGCTTCAGGCCCTATTCTCGTCCCAGGCGGCAGGCTGAGCCTGTGGTTAATTCTTCTTCCTGATGGGAAAATAGAGTGACCTCTGCCTGTCCCAAAACCTAGAGCTAGTCTCTCATTGCTTCCCCCTCTTCCCGTTCATCCTCCGGACAAATTGCAACCTGTACGGAACAGGAGGTTAAAGGTGCTGATTCTCCAAGGAGGGAGATTGCTAGTAAAGCGGCTGGAATGGCGAACCCGAGTACAAGGAGATGAGAAATGAGGTGCGATTTTGAAACCTTTCCCGATCACACGGTGTACCATCTTCTGGGTTTCTCATGCATGTTTTCGATGTAGGAAGATGCCCTTGAACCTGGAGATTTGGGACCCATGGGATGGGTACCACGCAGTATTACTTTAAAGGGTCTGCGTTTGCTCACCCAACCTCACCAAACCTCTCAGCCCCAAGAGTGTCCACCCTTATGTCTCAGTCAGCTGTGGGTCTAGATATGGTCAATCCAGGTGGCATCACAGCCCCTGAACGAATTTTGTAAGAATTTCTCTCTCTTTCACTGTCTTTGTTTCACGGGTTTTTAAAAGTAATTGATTTTTATAATGGGGTTTACCTGCTTTTCACTGCTGTGATTTTGCCGCTTTACACCCACTTGACTCACTTACAGAGAGATATCAATGCATAGGTTTCAAGATTCTTACTAGTCAGATATATTCTTGGGCGGTGAATAGGGGGTGTTGAGTCCAATTCACTGAGCAAGGAGTAGGTCTTGTCTATTACCTATTGGGTTTATGGAACGGTATCTGAGCTAATTTGAAACCCTTGTTTTATGCATCACCCCACCTCACCTTTCCCGTTAAGCAGCCATAGTGTGTTTTCTAAACGTGTGACTCTATTCTGTTTTGTAATTCAGTTCAAGGGTAGCGGTTTTTACATTCCCTCTATAAGTGATATCTTATGATAAGTGTCTTTTTCTGTGTGACTTATTTCACTTAGAATCGTCGTACCTAAATCCACTCATCATGCTGCTACTAGCCTTATGACGTTGATTTCATGGCTCAGTGATTTTCCATTGTACATAAGGACCACAACTTCTTTATCCATTTTTCTCTTTCCTGGGATATTTAAGGTGTAACCAAGTGGAGGTTCTTGTCAACAGAGCAGCCCTAAACTTTGGGGTGCCTGTGTCTTGCTGATTTTTAGTTTTCCCAATTTATACGCCCATGAGTGGAAGTGCCCTATGCTCCCTAAGCTGAGTTTTTTAGATGTTTCAGGACACACCGTGCACTTCTCCAGAGTGGCTGTTGGCAATTTACATCCCGCCCATCAGCGTAGCCAGGCTCCCGTTTCTCCATGGCCTGTCCTGCATTTCTGGTTTTGACACTTTATTCAGCATGGCCCTTTTGACCGATGGGAAGCGAGACTTCTTTGTAGCGCTGATTTGCCTTTCCAGGTTGCTTGGTTGTCCAAAAAGGGCGTATGCGTTTTTTCCTGAATATATTCAGGAAAAAACGCATACGCCCTTTTTGGCCAAGGGCATCATTGTCGAGGTTTTGCCGCTTTTCCTGTGCTTTAAAGGCGATTCGAATCTCCCTCCTGAAATCTGTTTCCTGCAATTCTGCCTTTCTTTCAAATCCTCTTCGTTGCCTTCCCTCAATATATTTGTGGACGAGAGTCATCATTTATAAGTCTGCAGGTTTGTGAATTGCAGTGCCCCTGAGCTCCATTTTTCAACTCGCTTTCTTGGGAGCTGGCCGCAAAAGCGCAGTATTGCTTCAGGCCCTATTCTCGTCCCAGGCGGCAGGCTGAGCCTGTGGTTAATTCTTCTTCCTGATGGGAAAATAGAGTGACCTCTGCCTGTCCCAAAACCTAGAGCTAGTCTCTCATTGCTTCCCCCTCTTCCCGTTCATCCTCCGGACAAATTGCAACCTGTACGGAACAGGAGGTTAAAGGTGCTGATTCTCCAAGGAGGGAGATTGCTAGTAAAGCGGCTGGAATGGCGAACCCGAGTACAAGGAGATGAGAAATGAGGTGCGATTTTGAAACCTTTCCCGATCACACGGTGTACCATCTTCTGGGTTTCTCATGCATGTTTTCGATGTAGGAAGATGCCCTTGAACCTGGAGATTTGGGACCCATGGGATGGGTACCACGCAGTATTACTTTAAAGGGTCTGCGTTTGCTCACCCAACCTCACCAAACCTCTCAGCCCCAAGAGTGTCCACCCTTATGTCTCAATCAGCTGTGGGTCTAGATATGGTCAATCCAGGTGGCATCACAGCCCCTGAACGAATTTTGTAAGAATTTCTCTCTCTTTCACTGTCTTTGTTTCACGGGTTTTTAAAAGTAATTGATTTTTATAATGGGGTTTACCTGCTTTTCACTGCTGTGATTTTGCCGCTTTACACCCACTTGACTCACTTACAGAGAGATATCAATGCATAGGTTTCAAGATTTTACTAGTCAGATATATTCTTGGGCGGTGAATAGGGGGTGTTGAGTCCAATTCATTGAGCAAGGAGTAGGTCTTGTCTATTACATATTGGGTTTATGGAACGGTATCTGAGCTAATTTGAAACCCTTGTTTTATGCATCACCCCACCTCACCTTTCCCGTTAAGCAGCCATAGTGTGTTTTCTAAACGTGTGACTCTATTCTGTTTTGTAATTCAGTTCAAGGGTAGCGGTTTTTACATTCCCTCTATAAGTGATATCTTATGATAAGTGTCTTTTTCTCTGTGACTTATTTCACTTAGAATCGTCGTACCTAAATCCACTCATCATGCTGCTACTAGCCTTATGACGTTGATTTCATGGCTCAGTGATTTTCCATTGTACATAAGGACCACAACTTCTTTATCCATTTTTCTCTTTCCTGGGATATTTAAGGTGTAACCAAGTGGAGGTTCTTGTCAACAGAGCAGCCCTAAACTTTGGGGTGCCTGTGTCTTGCTGATTTTTAGTTTTCCCAATTTATACGCCCATGAGTGGAAGTGCCCTATGCTCCCTAAGCTGAGTTTTTTAGATGTTTCAGGACACACCGTGCACTTCTCCAGAGTGGCTGTTGGCAATTTACATCCCGCCCATCAGCGTAGCCAGGCTCCCGTTTCTCCATGGCCTGTCCTGCATTTCTGGTTTTGACACTTTATTCAGCATGGCCCTTTTGACCGATGGGAAGCGAGACTTCTTTGTAGCGCTGATTTGCCTTTCCAGGTTGCTTGGTTGGCCAAAAAGGGCGTATGCGTTTTTTCCTGAATATATTCAGGAAAAAACGCATACGCCCTTTTTGGCCAAGGGCATCATTGTCGAGGTTTTGCCGCTTTTCCTGTGCTTTAAAGGCGATTCGAATCTCCCTCCTGAAATCTGTTTCCTGCAATTCTGCCTTTCTTTCAAATCCTCTTCGTTGCCTTCCCTCAATATATTTGTGGACGAGAGTCATCATTTATAAGTCTGCAGGTTTGTGAATTGCAGTGCCCCTGAGCTCCATTTTTCAACTCGCTTTCTTGGGAGCTGGCCGCAAAAGCGCAGTATTGCTTCAGGCCCTATTCTCGTCCCAGGCGGCAGGCTGAGCCTGTGGTTAATTCTTCTTCCTGATGGGAAAATAGAGTGACCTCTGCCTGTCCCAAAACCTAGAGCTAGTCTCTCATTGCTTCCCCCTCTTCCCGTTCATCCTCCGGACAAATTGCAACCTGTACGGAACAGGAGGTTAAAGGTGCTGATTCTCCAAGGAGGGAGATTGCTAGTAAAGCGGCTGGAATGGCGAACCCGAGTACAAGGAGATGAGAAATGAGGTGCGATTTTGAAACCTTTCCCGATCACACGGTGTACCATCTTCTGGGTTTCTCATGCATGTTTTCGATGTAGGAAGATGCCCTTGAACCTGGAGATTTGGGACCCATGGGATGGGTACCACGCAGTATTACTTTAAAGGGTCTGCGTTTGCTCACCCAACCTCACCAAACCTCTCAGCCCCAAGAGTGTCCACCCTTATGTCTCAGTCAGCTGTGGGTCTAGATATGGTCAATCCAGGTGGCATCACAGCTCCTGAACGAATTTTGTAAGAATTTCTCTCTCTTTCACTGTCTTTGTTTCACGGGTTTTTAAAAGTAATTGATTTTTATAATGGGGTTTACCTGCTTTTCACTGCTGTGATTTTGCCGCTTTACACCCACTTGACTCACTTACAGAGAGATATCAATGCATAGGTTTCAAGATTCTTACTAGTCAGATATATTCTTGGGCGGTGAATAGGGGGTGTTGAGTCCAATTCACTGAGCAAGGAGTAGGTCTTGTCTATTACCTATTGGGTTTATGGAACGGTATCTGAGCTAATTTGAAACCCTTGTTTTATGCATCACCCCACCTCACCTTTCCCGTTAAGCAGCCATAGTGTGTTTTCTAAACGTGTGACTCTATTCTGTTTTGTAATTCAGTTCAAGGGTAGCGGTTTTTACATTCCCTCTATAAGTGATATCTTATGATAAGTGTCTTTTTCTGTGTGACTTATTTCACTTAGAATCGTCGTACCTAAATCCACTCATCATGCTGCTACTAGCCTTATGACGTTGATTTCATGGCTCAGTGATTTTCCATTGTACATAAGGACCACAACTTCTTTATCCATTTTTCTCTTTCCTGGGATATTTAAGGTGTAACCAAGTGGAGGTTCTTGTCAACAGAGCAGCCCTAAACTTTGGGGTGCCTGTGTCTTGCTGATTTTTAGTTTTCCCAATTTATACGCCCATGAGTGGAAGTGCCCTATGCTCCCTAAGCTGAGTTTTTTAGATGTTTCAGGACACACCGTGCACTTCTCCAGAGTGGCTGTTGGCAATTTACATCCCGCCCATCAGCGTAGCCAGGCTCCCGTTTCTCCATGGCCTGTCCTGCATTTCTGGTTTTGACACTTTATTCAGCATGGCCCTTTTGACCGATGGGAAGCGAGACTTCTTTGTAGCGCTGATTTGCCTTTCCAGGTTGCTTGGTTGTCCAAAAAGGGCGTATGCGTTTTTTCCTGAATATATTCAGGAAAAAACGCATACGCCCTTTTTGGCCAAGGGCATCATTGTCGAGGTTTTGCCGCTTTTCCTGTGCTTTAAAGGCGATTCGAATCTCCCTCCTGAAATCTGTTTCCTGCAATTCTGCCTTTCTTTCAAATCCTCTTCGTTGCCTTCCCTCAATATATTTGTGGACGAGAGTCATCATTTATAAGTCTGCAGGTTTGTGAATTGCAGTGCCCCTGAGCTCCATTTTTCAACTCGCTTTCTTGGGAGCTGGCCGCAAAAGCGCAGTATTGCTTCAGGCCCTATTCTCGTCCCAGGCGGCAGGCTGAGCCTGTGGTTAATTCTTCTTCCTGATGGGAAAATAGAGTGACCTCTGCCTGTCCCAAAACCTAGAGCTAGTCTCTCATTGCTTCCCCCTCTTCCCGTTCATCCTCCGGACAAATTGCAACCTGTACGGAACAGGAGGTTAAAGGTGCTGATTCTCCAAGGAGGGAGATTGCTAGTAAAGCGGCTGGAATGGCGAACCCGAGTACAAGGAGATGAGAAATGAGGTGCGATTTTGAAACCTTTCCCGATCACACGGTGTACCATCTTCTGGGTTTCTCATGCATGTTTTCGATGTAGGAAGATGCCCTTGAACCTGGAGATTTGGGACCCATGGGATGGGTACCACGCAGTATTACTTTAAAGGGTCTGCGTTTGCTCACCCAACCTCACCAAACCTCTCAGCCCCAAGAGTGTCCACCCTTATGTCTCAATCAGCTGTGGGTCTAGATATGGTCAATCCAGGTGGCATCACAGCCCCTGAACGAATTTTGTAAGAATTTCTCTCTCTTTCACTGTCTTTGTTTCACGGGTTTTTAAAAGTAATTGATTTTTATAATGGGGTTTACCTGCTTTTCACTGCTGTGATTTTGCCGCTTTACACCCACTTGACTCACTTACAGAGAGATATCAATGCATAGGTTTCAAGATTTTACTAGTCAGATATATTCTTGGGCGGTGAATAGGGGGTGTTGAGTCCAATTCATTGAGCAAGGAGTAGGTCTTGTCTATTACATATTGGGTTTATGGAACGGTATCTGAGCTAATTTGAAACCCTTGTTTTATGCATCACCCCACCTCACCTTTCCCGTTAAGCAGCCATAGTGTGTTTTCTAAACGTGTGACTCTATTCTGTTTTGTAATTCAGTTCAAGGGTAGCGGTTTTTACATTCCCTCTATAAGTGATATCTTATGATAAGTGTCTTTTTCTCTGTGACTTATTTCACTTAGAATCGTCGTACCTAAATCCACTCATCATGCTGCTACTAGCCTTATGACGTTGATTTCATGGCTCAGTGATTTTCCATTGTACATAAGGACCACAACTTCTTTATCCATTTTTCTCTTTCCTGGGATATTTAAGGTGTAACCAAGTGGAGGTTCTTGTCAACAGAGCAGCCCTAAACTTTGGGGTGCCTGTGTCTTGCTGATTTTTAGTTTTCCCAATTTATACGCCCATGAGTGGAAGTGCCCTATGCTCCCTAAGCTGAGTTTTTTAGATGTTTCAGGACACACCGTGCACTTCTCCAGAGTGGCTGTTGGCAATTTACATCCCGCCCATCAGCGTAGCCAGGCTCCCGTTTCTCCATGGCCTGTCCTGCATTTCTGGTTTTGACACTTTATTCAGCATGGCCCTTTTGACCGATGGGAAGCGAGACTTCTTTGTAGCGCTGATTTGCCTTTCCAGGTTGCTTGGTTGGCCAAAAAGGGCGTATGCGTTTTTTCCTGAATATATTCAGGAAAAAACGCATACGCCCTTTTTGGCCAAGGGCATCATTGTCGAGGTTTTGCCGCTTTTCCTGTGCTTTAAAGGCGATTCGAATCTCCCTCCTGAAATCTGTTTCCTGCAATTCTGCCTTTCTTTCAAATCCTCTTCGTTGCCTTCCCTCAATATATTTGTGGACGAGAGTCATCATTTATAAGTCTGCAGGTTTGTGAATTGCAGTGCCCCTGAGCTCCATTTTTCAACTCGCTTTCTTGGGAGCTGGCCGCAAAAGCGCAGTATTGCTTCAGGCCCTATTCTCGTCCCAGGCGGCAGGCTGAGCCTGTGGTTAATTCTTCTTCCTGATGGGAAAATAGAGTGACCTCTGCCTGTCCCAAAACCTAGAGCTAGTCTCTCATTGCTTCCCCCTCTTCCCGTGCATCCTCCGGACAAATTGCAACCTGTACGGAACAGGAGGTTAAAGGTGCTGATTCTCCAAGGAGGGAGATTGCTAGTAAAGCGGCTGGAATGGCGAACCCGAGTACAAGGAGATGAGAAATGAGGTGCGATTTTGAAACCTTTCCCGATCACACGGTGTACCATCTTCTGGGTTTCTCATGCATGTTTTCGATGTAGGAAGATGCCCTTGAACCTGGAGATTTGGGACCCATGGGATGGGTACCACGCAGTATTACTTTAAAGGGTCTGCGTTTGCTCACCCAACCTCACCAAACCTCTCAGCCCCAAGAGTGTCCACCCTTATGTCTCAATCAGCTGTGGGTCTAGATATGGTCAATCCAGGTGGCATCACAGCTCCTGAACGAATTTTGAAAGAATTTCTCTCTCTTTCACTGTCTTTGTTTCACGGGTTTTTAAAAGTAATTGATTTTTATAATGGGGTTTACCTGCTTTTCACTGCTGTGATTTTGCCGCTTTACACCCACTTGACTCACTTACAGAGAGATATCAATGCATAGGTTTCAAGATTTTACTAATCAGATATATTCTTGGGCGGTGAATAGGGGGTGTTGAGTCCAATTCATTGAGCAAGGAGTAGGGCTTGTCTATTACATATTGGGTTTATGGAACGGTATCTGAGCTAATTTGAATCCCTTGTTTTATGCATCACCCCACCTCACCTTTCCCGTTAAGCAGCCATAGTGTGTTTTCTAAACGTGTGACTCTATTCTGTTTTGTAATTCAGTTCAAGGGTAGCGGTTTTTACATTCCCTCTATAAGTGATATCTTATGATAAGTGTCTTTTTCTGTGTGACTTATTTCACTTAGAATCGTCGTACCTAAATCCACTCATCATGCTGCTACTAGCCTTATGACGTTGATTTCATGGCTCAGTGATTTTCCATTGTACATAAGGACCACAACTTCTTTATCCATTTTTCTCTTTCCTGGGATATTTAAGGTGTAACCAAGTGGAGGTTCTTGTCAACAGAGCAGCCCTAAACTTTGGGGTGCCTGTGTCTTGCTGATTTTTAGTTTTCCCAATTTATACGCCCATGAGTGGAAGTGCCCTATGCTCCCTAAGCTGAGTTTTTTAGATGTTTCAGGACACACCGTGCACTTCTCCAGAGTGGCTGTTGGCAATTTACATCCCGCCCATCAGTGTAGCCAGGCTCCCGTTTCTCCATGGCCTGTCCTGCATTATTGGTTTTGACACTTTATTCAGCATGGCCCTTTTGACCGATGGGAAGCGAGACTTCTTTGTAGCGCTGATTTGCCTTTCCAGGTTGCTTGGTTGGCCAAAAAGGGCGTATGCGTTTTTTCCTGAATATATTCAGGAAAAAACGCATACGCCCTTTTTGGCCAAGGGCATCATTGTCGAGGTTTGCCGCTTTTCCTGTGCTTTAAAGGCGATTCGAATCTCCCTCCTGAAATCTGTTTCCTGCAATTCTGCCTTTCTTTCAAATCCTCTTCGTTGCCTTCCCTCAATATATTTGTGGACGAGAGTCATCATTTATAAGTCTGCAGGTTTGTGAATTGCAGTGCCCCTGAGCTCCATTTTTCAACTCGCTTTCTTGGGAGCTGGCCGCAAAAGCGCAGTATTGCTTCAGGCCCTATTCTCGTCCCAGGCGGCAGGCTGAGCCTGTGGTTAATTCTTCTTCCTGATGGGAAAATAGAGTGACCTCTGCCTGTCCCAAAACCTAGAGCTAGTCTCTCATTGCTTCCCCCTCTTCCCGTTCATCCTCCGGACAAATTGCAACCTGTACGGAACAGGAGGTTAAAGGTGCTGATTCTCCAAGGAGGGAGATTGCTAGTAAAGCGGCTGGAATGGCGAACCCGAGTACAAGGAGATGAGAAATGAGGTGCGATTTTGAAACCTTTCCCGATCACACGGTGTACCATCTTCTGGGTTTCTCATGCATGTTTTCGATGTAGGAAGATGCCCTTGAACCTGGAGATTTGGGACCCATGGGATGGGTACCACGCAGTATTACTTTAAAGGGTCTGCGTTTGCTCACCCAACCTCACCAAACCTCTCAGCCCCAAGAGTGTCCACCCTTATGTCTCAATCAGCTGTGGGTCTAGATATGGTCAATCCAGGTGGCATCACAGCTCCTGAACGAATTTTGAAAGAATTTCTCTCTCTTTCACTGTCTTTGTTTCACGGGTTTTTAAAAGTAATTGATTTTTATAATGGGGTTTACCTGCTTTTCAATGCTGTGATTTTGCCGCTTTACACCCACTTGACTCACTTACAGAGAGATATCAATGCATAGGTTTCAAGATTCTTACTAGTCAGATATATTCTTGGGCGGTGAATAGGGGGTGTTGAGTCCAATTCACTGAGCAAGGAGTAGGTCTTGTCTATTACCTATTGGGTTTATGGAACGGTATCTGAGCTAATTTGAAACCCTTGTTTTATGCATCACCCCACCTCACCTTTCCCGTTAAGCAGCCATAGTGTGTTTTCTAAACGTGTGACTCTATTCTGTTTTGTAATTCAGTTCAAGGGTAGCGGTTTTTACATTCCCTCTATAAGTGATATCTTATGATAAGTGTCTTTTTCTGTGTGACTTATTTCACTTAGAATCGTCGTACCTAAATCCACTCATCATGCTGCTACTAGCCTTATGACGTTGATTTCATGGCTCAGTGATTTTCCATTGTACATAAGGACCACAACTTCTTTATCCATTTTTCTCTTTCCTGGGATATTTAAGGTGTAACCAAGTGGAGGTTCTTGTCAACAGAGCAGCCCTAAACTTTGGGGTGCCTGTGTCTTGCTGATTTTTAGTTTTCCCAATTTATACGCCCATGAGTGGAAGTGCCCTATGCTCCCTAAGCTGAGTTTTTTAGATGTTTCAGGACACACCGTGCACTTCTCCAGAGTGGCTGTTGGCAATTTACATCCCGCCCATCAGCGTAGCCAGGCTCCCGTTTCTCCATGGCCTGTCCTGCATTTCTGGTTTTGACACTTTATTCAGCATGGCCCTTTTGACCGATGGGAAGCGAGACTTCTTTGTAGCGCTGATTTGCCTTTCCAGGTTGCTTGGTTGGCCAAAAAGGGCGTATGCGTTTTTTCCTGAATATATTCAGGAAAAAACGCATACGCCCTTTTTGGCCAAGGGCATCATTGTCGAGGTTTTGCCGCTTTTCCTGTGCTTTAAAGGCGATTCGAATCTCCCTCCTGAAATCTGTTTCCTGCAATTCTGCCTTTCTTTCAAATCCTCTTCGTTGCCTTCCCTCAATATATTTGTGGACGAGAGTCATCATTTATAAGTCTGCAGGTTTGTGAATTGCAGTGCCCCTGAGCTCCATTTTTCAACTCGCTTTCTTGGGAGCTGGCCGCAAAAGCGCAGTATTGCTTCAGGCCCTATTCTCGTCCCAGGCGGCAGGCTGAGCCTGTGGTTAATTCTTCTTCCTGATGGGAAAATAGAGTGACCTCTGCCTGTCCCAAAACCTAGAGCTAGTCTCTCATTGCTTCCCCCTCTTCCCGTTCATCCTCCGGAGAAATTGCAACCTGTACGGAACAGGAGGTTAAAGGTGCTGATTCTCCAAGGAGGGAGATTGCTAGTAAAGCGGCTGGAATGGCGAACCCGAGTACAAGGAGATGAGAAATGAGGTGCGATTTTGAAACCTTTCCCGATCACACGGTGTACCATCTTCTGGGTTTCTCATGCATGTTTTCGATGTAGGAAGATGCCCTTGAACCTGGAGATTTGGGACCCATGGGATGGGTACCACGCAGTATTACTTTAAAGGGTCTGCGTTTGCTCACCCAACCTCACCAAACCTCTCAGCCCCAAGAGTGTCCACCCTTATGTCTCAATCAGCTGTGGGTCTAGATATGGTCAATCCAGGTGGCATCACAGCTCCTGAACGAATTTTGAAAGAATTTCTCTCTCTTTCACTGTCTTTGTTTCACGGGTTTTTAAAAGTAATTGATTTTTATAATGGGGTTTACCTGCTTTTCACTGCTGTGATTTTGCCGCTTTACACCCACTTGACTCACTTACAGAGAGATATCAATGCATAGGTTTCAAGATTCTTACTAGTCAGATATATTCTTGGGCGGTGAATAGGGGGTGTTGAGTCCAATTCACTGAGCAAGGAGTAGGTCTTGTCTATTACCTATTGGGTTTATGGAACGGTATCTGAGCTAATTTGAAACCCTTGTTTTATGCATCACCCCACCTCACCTTTCCCGTTAAGCAGCCATAGTGTGTTTTCTAAACGTGTGACTCTATTCTGTTTTGTAATTCAGTTCAAGGGTAGCGGTTTTTACATTCCCTCTATAAGTGATATCTTATGATAAGTGTCTTTTTCTGTGTGACTTATTTCACTTAGAATCGTCGTACCTAAATCCACTCATCATGCTGCTACTAGCCTTATGACGTTGATTTCATGGCTCAGTGATTTTCCATTGTACATAAGGACCACAACTTCTTTATCCATTTTTCTCTTTCCTGGGATATTTAAGGTGTAACCAAGTGGAGGTTCTTGTCAACAGAGCAGCCCTAAACTTTGGGGTGCCTGTGTCTTGCTGATTTTTAGTTTTCCCAATTTATACGCCCATGAGTGGAAGTGCCCTATGCTCCCTAAGCTGAGTTTTTTAGATGTTTCAGGACACACCGTGCACTTCTCCAGAGTGGCTGTTGGCAATTTACATCCCGCCCATCAGCGTAGCCAGGCTCCCGTTTCTCCATGGCCTGTCCTGCATTTCTGGTTTTGACACTTTATTCAGCATGGCCCTTTTGACCGATGGGAAGCGAGACTTCTTTGTAGCGCTGATTTGCCTTTCCAGGTTGCTTGGTTGGCCAAAAAGGGCGTATGCGTTTTTTCCTGAATATATTCAGGAAAAAACGCATACGCCCTTTTTGGCCAAGGGCATCATTGTCGAGGTTTTGCCGCTTTTCCTGTGCTTTAAAGGCGATTCGAATCTCCCTCCTGAAATCTGTTTCCTGCAATTCTGCCTTTCTTTCAAATCCTCTTCGTTGCCTTCCCTCAATATATTTGTGGACGAGAGTCATCATTTATAAGTCTGCAGGTTTGTGAATTGCAGTGCCCCTGAGCTCCATTTTTCAACTCGCTTTCTTGGGAGCTGGCCGCAAAAGCGCAGTATTGCTTCAGGCCCTATTCTCGTCCCAGGCGGCAGGCTGAGCCTGTGGTTAATTCTTCTTCCTGATGGGAAAATAGAGTGACCTCTGCCTGTCCCAAAACCTAGAGCTAGTCTCTCATTGCTTCCCCCTCTTCCCGTTCATCCTCCGGAGAAATTGCAACCTGTACGGAACAGGAGGTTAAAGGTGCTGATTCTCCAAGGAGGGAGATTGCTAGTAAAGCGGCTGGAATGGCGAACCCGAGTACAAGGAGATGAGAAATGAGGTGCGATTTTGAAACCTTTCCCGATCACACGGTGTACCATCTTCTGGGTTTCTCATGCATGTTTTCGATGTAGGAAGATGCCCTTGAACCTGGAGATTTGGGACCCATGGGATGGGTACCACGCAGTATTACTTTAAAGGGTCTGCGTTTGCTCACCCAACCTCACCAAACCTCTCAGCCCCAAGAGTGTCCACCCTTATGTCTCAATCAGCTGTGGGTCTAGATATGGTCAATCCAGGTGGCATCACAGCTCCTGAACGAATTTTGAAAGAATTTCTCTCTCTTTCACTGTCTTTGTTTCACGGGTTTTTAAAAGTAATTGATTTTTATAATGGGGTTTACCTGCTTTTCACTGCTGTGATTTTGCCGCTTTACACCCACTTGACTCACTTACAGAGAGATATCAATGCATAGGTTTCAAGATTCTTACTAGTCAGATATATTCTTGGGCGGTGAATAGGGGGTGTTGAGTCCAATTCACTGAGCAAGGAGTAGGTCTTGTCTATTACCTATTGGGTTTATGGAACGGTATCTGAGCTAATTTGAAACCCTTGTTTTATGCATCACCCCACCTCACCTTTCCCGTTAAGCAGCCATAGTGTGTTTTCTAAACGTGTGACTCTATTCTGTTTTGTAATTCAGTTCAAGGGTAGCGGTTTTTACATTCCCTCTATAAGTGATATCTTATGATAAGTGTCTTTTTCTTTGTGACTTATTTCACTTAGAATCGTCGTACCTAAATCCACTCATCATGCTGCTACTAGCCTTATGACGTTGATTTCATGGCTCAGTGATTTTCCATTGTACATAAGGACCACAACTTCTTTATCCATTTTTCTCTTTCCTGGGATATTTAAGGTGTAACCAAGTGGAGGTTCTTGTCAACAGAGCAGCCCTAAAGTTTGGGGTGCCTGTGTCTTGCTGATTTTTAGTTTTCCCAATTTATACGCCCATGAGTGGAAGTGCCCTATGCTCCCTAAGCTGAGTTTTTTAGATGTTTCAGGACACACCGTGCACTTCTCCAGAGTGGCTGTTGGCAATTTACATCCCGCCCATCAGCGTAGCCAGGCTCCCGTTTCTCCATGGCCTGTCCTGCATTTCTGGTTTTGACACTTTATTCAGCATGGCCCTTTTGACCGATGGGAAGCGAGACTTCTTTGTAGCGCTGATTTGCCTTTCCAGGTTGCTTGGTTGGCCAAAAAGGGCGTATGCGTTTTTTCCTGAATATATTCAGGAAAAAACGCATACGCCCTTTTTGGCCAAGGGCATCATTGTCGAGGTTTTGCCGCTTTTCCTGTGCTTTAAAGGCGATTCGAATCTCCCTCCTGAAATCTGTTTCCTGCAATTCTGCCTTTCTTTCAAATCCTCTTCGTTGCCTTCCCTCAATATATTTGTGGACGAGAGTCATCATTTATAAGTCTGCAGGTTTGTGAATTGCAGTGCCCCTGAGCTCCATTTTTCAACTCGCTTTCTTGGGAGCTGGCCGCAAAAGCGCAGTATTGCTTCAGGCCCTATTCTCGTCCCAGGCGGCAGGCTGAGCCTGTGGTTAATTCTTCTTCCTGATGGGAAAATAGAGTGACCTCTGCCTGTCCCAAAACCTAGAGCTAGTCTCTCATTGCTTCCCCCTCTTCCCGTGCATCCTCCGGACAAATTGCAACCTGTACGGAACAGGAGGTTAAAGGTGCTGATTCTCCAAGGAGGGAGATTGCTAGTAAAGCGGCTGGAATGGTGAACCCGAGTACAAGGAGATGAGAAATGAGGTGCGATTTTGAAACATTTCCCGATCACACGGTGTACCATCTTCTGGGTTTCTCATGCATGTTTTCGATGTAGGAAGATGCCCTTGAACCTGGAGATTTGGGACCCATGGGATGGGTACCACGCAGTATTACTTTAAAGGGTCTGCGTTTGCTCACCCAACCTCACCAAACCTCTCAGCCCCAAGAGTGTCCACCCTTATGTCTCAATCAGCTGTGGGTCTAGATATGGTCAATCCAGGTGGCATCACAGCCCCTGAACGAATTTTGTAAGAATTTCTCTCTCTTTCACTGTCTTTGTTTCACGGGTTTTTAAAAGTAATTGATTTTTATAATGGGGTTTACCTGCTTTTCACTGCTGTGATTTTGCCGCTTTACACCCACTTGACTCACTTACAGAGAGATATCAATGCATAGGTTTCAAGATTTTACTAGTCAGATATATTCTTGGGCGGTGAATAGGGGGTGTTGAGTCCAATTCATTGAGCAAGGAGTAGGTCTTGTCTATTACATATTGTGTTTATGGAACGGTATCTGAGCTAATTTGAAACCCTTGTTTTATGCATCACCCCACCTCACCTTTCCCGTTAAGCAGCCATAGTGTGTTTTCTAAACGTGTGACGCTATTCTGTTTTGTAATTCAGTTCAAGGGTAGCGGTTTTTACATTCCCTCTATAAGTGATATCTTATGATAAGTGTCTTTTTCTGTGTGACTTATTTCACTTAGAATCGTCGTACCTAAATCCACTCATCATGCTGCTACTAGCCTTATGACGTTGATTTCATGGCTCAGTGATTTTCCATTGTACATAAGGACCACAACTTCTTTATCCATTTTTCTCTCTCCTGGGATATTTAAGGTGTAACCAAGTGGAGGTTCTTGTCAACAGAGCAGCCCTAAAGTTTGGGGTGCCTGTGTCTTGCTGATTTTTAGTTTTCCCAATTTATACGCCCATGAGTGGAAGTGCCCTATGCTCCCTAAGCTGAGTTTTTTAGATGTTTCAGGACACACCGTGCACTTCTCCAGAGTGGCTGTTGGCAATTTACATCCCGCCCATCAGCGTAGCCAGGCTCCCGTTTCTCCATGGCCTGTCCTGCATTTCTGGTTTTGACACTTTATTCAGCATGGCCCTTTTGACCGATGGGAAGCGAGACTTCTTTGTAGCGCTGATTTGCCTTTCCAGGTTGCTTGGTTGGCCAAAAAGGGCGTATGCGTTTTTTCCTGAATATATTCAGGAAAAAACGCATACGCCCTTTTTGGCCAAGGGCATCATTGTCGAGGTTTTGCCGCTTTTCCTGTGCTTTAAAGGCGATTCGAATCTCCCTCCTGAAATCTGTTTCCTGCAATTCTGCCTTTCTTTCAAATCCTCTTCGTTGCCTTCCCTCAATATATTTGTGGACGAGAGTCATCATTTATAAGTCTGCAGGTTTGTGAATTGCAGTGCCCCTGAGCTCCATTTTTCAACTCGCTTTCTTGGGAGCTGGCCGCAAAAGCGCAGTATTGCTTCAGGCCCTATTCTCGTCCCAGGCGGCAGGCTGAGCCTGTGGTTAATTCTTCTTCCTGATGGGAAAATAGAGTGACCTCTGCCTGTCCCAAAACCTAGAGCTAGTCTCTCATTGCTTCCCCCTCTTCCCGTGCATCCTCCGGACAAATTGCAACCTGTACGGAACAGGAGGTTAAAGGTGCTGATTCTCCAAGGAGGGAGATTGCTAGTAAAGCGGCTGGAATGGCGAACCCGAGTACAAGGAGATGAGAAATGAGGTGCGATTTTGAAACCTTTCCCGATCACACGGTGTACCATCTTCTGGGTTTCTCATGCATGTTTTCGATGTAGGAAGATGCCCTTGAACCTGGAGATTTGGGACCCATGGGATGGGTACCACGCAGTATTACTTTAAAGGGTCTGCGTTTGCTCACCCAACCTCACCAAACCTCTCAGCCCCAAGAGTGTCCACCCTTATGTCTCAGTCAGCTGTGGGTCTAGATATGGTCAATCCAGGTGGCATCACAGCTCCTGCACGAATTTTGTAAGAATTTCTCTCTCTTTCACTGTCTTTGTTTCACGGGTTTTTAAAAGTAATTGATTTTTATAATGGGGTTTACCTGCTTTTCACTGCTGTGATTTTGCCGCTTTACATCCACTTGACTCACTTACAGAGAGATATCAATGCATAGGTTTCAAGATTCTTACTAGGCAGATATATTCTTGGGCGGTGAATAGGGGGTGTTGAGTCCAATTCACTGAGCAAGGAGTAGGTCTTGTCTATTACCTATTGGGTTTATGGAACGGTATCTGAGCTAATTTGAAACCCTTGTTTTATGCATCACCCCACCTCACCTTTCCCGTTAAGCAGCCATAGTGTGTTTTCTAAACGTGTGACGCTATTCTGTTTTGTAATTCAGTTCAAGGGTAGCGGTTTTTACATTCCCTCTATAAGTGATATCTTATGATAAGTGTCTTTTTCTGTGTGACTTATTTCACTTAGAATCGTCGTACCTAAATCCACTCATCATGCTGCTACTAGCCTTATGACGTTGATTTCATGGCTCAGTGATTTTCCATTGTACATAAGGACCACAACTTCTTTATCCATTTTTCTCTCTCCTGGGATATTTAAGGTGTAACCAAGTGGAGGTTCTTGTCAACAGAGCAGCCCTAAAGTTTGGGGTGCCTGTGTCTTGCTGATTTTTAGTTTTCCCAATTTATACGCCCATGAGTGGAAGTGCCCTATGCTCCCTAAGCTGAGTTTTTTAGATGTTTCAGGACACACCGTGCACTTCTCCAGAGTGGCTGTTGGCAATTTACATCCCGCCCATCAGCGTAGCCAGGCTCCCGTTTCTCCATGGCCTGTCCTGCATTTCTGGTTTTGACACTTTATTCAGCATGGCCCTTTTGACCGATGGGAAGCGAGACTTCTTTGTAGCGCTGATTTGCCTTTCCAGGTTGCTTGGTTGGCCAAAAAGGGCGTATGCGTTTTTTCCTGAATATATTCAGGAAAAAACGCATACGCCCTTTTTGGCCAAGGGCATCATTGTCGAGGTTTTGCCGCTTTTCCTGTGCTTTAAAGGCGATTCGAATCTCCCTCCTGAAATCTGTTTCCTGCAATTCTGCCTTTCTTTCAAATCCTCTTCGTTGCCTTCCCTCAATATATTTGTGGACGAGAGTCATCATTTATAAGTCTGCAGGTTTGTGAATTGCAGTGCCCCTGAGCTCCATTTTTCAACTCGCTTTCTTGGGAGCTGGCCGCAAAAGCGCAGTATTGCTTCAGGCCCTATTCTCGTCCCAGGCGGCAGGCTGAGCCTGTGGTTAATTCTTCTTCCTGATGGGAAAATAGAGTGACCTCTGCCTGTCCCAAAACCTAGAGCTAGTCTCTCATTGCTTCCCCCTCTTCCCGTTCATCCTCCGGACAAATTGCAACCTGTACGGAACAGGAGGTTAAAGGTGCTGATTCTCCAAGGAGGGAGATTGCTAGTAAAGCGGCTGGAATGGCGAACCCGAGTACAAGGAGATGAGAAATGAGGTGCGATTTTGAAACCTTTCCCGATCACACGGTGTACCATCTTCTGGGTTTCTCATGCATGTTTTCGATGTAGGAAGATGCCCTTGAACCTGGAGATTTGGGACCCATGGGATGGGTACCACGCAGTATTACTTTAAAGGGTCTGCGTTTGCTCACCCAACCTCACCAAACCTCTCAGCCCCAAGAGTGTCCACCCTTATGTCTCAGTCAGCTGTGGGTCTAGATATGGTCAATCCAGGTGGCATCACAGCTCCTGCACGAATTTTGTAAGAATTTCTCTCTCTTTCACTGTCTTTGTTTCACGGGTTTTTAAAAGTAATTGATTTTTATAATGGGGTTTACCTGCTTTTCACTGCTGTGATTTTGCCGCTTTACATCCACTTGACTCACTTACAGAGAGATATCAATGCATAGGTTTCAAGATTCTTACTAGGCAGATATATTCTTGGGCGGTGAATAGGGGGTGTTGAGTCCAATTCACTGAGCAAGGAGTAGGTCTTGTCTATTACCTATTGGGTTTATGGAACGGTATCTGAGCTAATTTGAAACCCTTGTTTTATGCATCACCCCACCTCACCTTTCCCGTTAAGCAGCCATAGTGTGTTTTCTAAACGTGTGACTCTATTCTGTTTTGTAATTCAGTTCAAGGGTAGCGGTTTTTACATTCCCTCTATAAGTGATATCTTATGATAAGTGTCTTTTTCTGTGTGACTTATTTCACTTAGAATCGTCGTACCTAAATCCACTCATCATGCTGCTACTAGCCTTATGACGTTGATTTCATGGCTCAGTGATTTTCCATTGTACATAAGGACCACAACTTCTTTATCCATTTTTCTCTTTCCTGGGATATTTAAGGTGTAACCAAGTGGAGGTTCTTGTCAACAGAGCAGCCCTAAACTTTGGGGTGCCTCTGTCTTGCTGATTTTTAGTTTTCCCAATTTATACGCCCATGAGTGGAAGTGCCCTATGCTCCCTAACCTGAGTTTTTTAGATGTTTCAGGACACACCGTGCACTTCTCCAGAGTGGCTGTTGGCAATTTACATCCCGCCCATCAGCGTAGCCAGGCTCCCGTTTCTCCATGGCCTGTCCTGCATTTCTGGTTTTGACACTTTATTCATCATGGCCCTTTTGACCGATGGGAAGCGAGACTTCTTTGTAGCGCTGATTTGCCTTTCCAGGTTGCTTGGTTGGCCAAAAAGGGCGTATGCGTTTTTTCCTGAATATATTCAGGAAAAAACGCATACGCCCTTTTTGGCCAAGGGCATCATTGTCGAGGTTTTGCCGCTTTTCCTGTGCTTTAAAGGCGATTCGAATCTCCCTCCTGAAATCTGTTTCCTGCAATTCTGCCTTGCTTTCAAATCCTCTTCGTTGCCTTCCCTCAATATATTTGTGGACGAGAGTCATCATTTATAAGTCTGCAGGTTTGTGAAATGCAGTGGCCCTGAGCTCCATTTTTCAACTCGCTTTCTTGGGAGCTGGCCGCAAAAGCGCAGGATTGTTTCAGACCCTATTCTGGTCCCGGGCGGCAGGCTGAGCCTGTGGTTAATTCTTCTTCCTGATGTTAAACTAGAGTGACCTGTTCCTGTCCCAACACCTAGAGCTAGTCTCTCATTGGTTCCCCCTCTTCCCGTTCATCCTCAGGACAAATTGCAACCTGTACGGAACAGGAGGTTAAGGTGCTGATTCTCCAAGGAGGGAGATTGCTAGTAAAGCGGCTGGAATGGCGAACCCAAGAACAAGGAGATGAGAAATGAGGTGCGTTTTGGAAACCTTTCCCGATCACACGGTGTACCATCTTCTGGGTTTCTCATGCATGTTTTCGATGTAGGAAGATGCCCTTGAACCTGGAGATTTGGGACCCATGGGATGGGTACCACGCAGTATTACTTTAAAGGGTCTGTGTTTGCTCACCCAACCTCACCAAACCTCTCAGCCCCAAGAGTGTCCACTCTTATGTCTCAGTCAGCTGTGGGTCTAGATATGGTCAGTCCAGGTGGCATCACAGCCTCTGAACGAATTTTGTAAGAATTTCTCTCTCTTTCACTGTCTTTGTTTCACGGGTTTTTAAAAGTAATTGATTTTTATAATGGGGTTTACCTGCTTTTCACTGCTGTGATTTTGCCGCTTTACACCCACTTGACTCACTTACAGAGAGATATCAATGCATAGGTTTCAAGATTCTTACTAGTCAGATATATTCTTTGGCGGTGAATAGGGGGTGTTGAGTCCAATTCATTGAGCAAGGAGTAGGGCTTGTCTATTACCTATTGGGTTTATGGAACTGTATCTGAGCTAATTTGAAACCCTTGTTTTATGCATCACCCCACCTCACCTTTCCCATTAAGCAGCCATAGTGTGTTTTCTAAACGTGTGACTCTATTCTGTTTTGTAATTCAGTTCAAGGGTAGCGGTTTGTACATTCCCTCTATAAGTGATATCTTATGATAAGTGTCTTTTTCTGTGTGACTTATTTCACTTAGAATCGTCGTACCTAAATCCACTCATCATGCTGCTACTAGCCTTATGACGTTGATTTCATGGTTGAGTGATATTCCATTGTACATAAGGACCACAACTTCTTTATCCATTTTTCTTTCCTGGGATATTTGAGGTGTAACGAAGTGGAGGTTCTTGTCAACAGAGCAGCCCTAAACTTTGGGGTGCCTGTGTCTTGCTGATTTTTAGTTTTCCCAATTTATACGCCCATGAGTGGAAGTGCCCTATGCTCCCTAAGCTGAGTTTTTTAGATGTTTTAGGACACACCGTGCACTTCTCCAAAGTGGCTGTTGGCAATTTACATCCCGCCCATCAGCGTAGCCAGGCTCCCGTTTCTCCATGGCCTGTCCTGCATTTCTGGTTTTGACACTTTATTCAGCATGGCCCTTTTGACCGATGGGAAGCGAGACTTCTTTGTAGCGCTGATTTGCCTTTCCAGGTTGCTTGGTTTGCCAAAAAGGGCGTATGCGTTTTTTCCTGAATATATTCAGGAAAAAATGCATACGCCCTTTTTGGCCAAGGGCATCATTGTCGAGGTTTTGCCTCTTTTCCTGTTCTTTAAAGGCGATTCGAATCTCCCTCCTGAAATCTGTTTCCTGTAATTCTGCCTTGCTTTCAAATCCTCTTCGTTGCCTTCCCTCAATATATTTGTGGACGAGAGTCATCATTTCTAAGTCTGCAGGTTTGTGAATTGCAGTGCCCCTGAGCTCCATTTTTCAACTCGCTTTCTTGGGAGCTGGCCGCAAAAGCGCAGGATTGCTTCAGGCCCTATTCTGGTCCCAGGCGGCAGGCTGAGCCTGTGGTTAATTCTTCTTCCTGATGGGAAAATATAGTGACCTGTGCCTGTCCCAAAACCTAGAGCTAGTCTCTCATTGGTTCCCCCTCTTCCCGTTCATCCTCAGGACAAATTGCAACCTGTACGGAACAGGAGGTTAAAGGTGCTGATTCTCCAAGGAGGGAGATTGCTAGTAAAGCGGTTGGAATGGCGAACCCGAGCACAAGGAGATGAGAAATGAGGTGCGTTTTAGAAACCTTTCCCGATCACACGGTGTACCATCTTCTGGGTTTCTCATGCATGTTTTCGATGTAGGAAGACGCCCTTGAACCTGGAGATTTGGGACCCATGGGATGGGTACCACGCAGTATTACTTTAAAGGGTCTGCGTTTGCTCACCCAACCTCACCAAACCTCTCAGCCCCAAGAGTGTCCACCCTTATGTCTCAATCAGCTGTGGGTCTAGATATGGTCAGTCCAGGTGGCATCACAGCCTCTGAACGAATTTTGTAAGAATTTCTCTCTCTTTCACTGTCTTTGTTTCACGGGTTTTTAAAAGTAATTGATTTTTATAATGGGGTTTACCTGCTTTTCACTGCTGTGATATTGCCGCTTTACACCCACTTGACTCACTTACAGAGAGATATCAATGCATAGGTTTCAAGATTCTTACTAGTCAGATATATTCTTGGGCGGTGAATAGGGGGTGTTGAGTCCAATTCATTGAGCAAGGAGTAGGGCTTGTCTATTACATATTGGGTTTATGGAACGGTATCTGAGCTAATTTGAAACCCTTGTTTTATGCATCACCCCACCTCACCTTTCCCGTTAAGCAGCCATCGTGTGTTTTCTAAACGTGTGACTCTATTCTGTTTTGTAATTCAGTTCAAGGGTAGGGGTTTTTACATTCCCTCTGTAAGTGATATCTTATGATAAGTGTCTTTTTCTGTGTGACTTATTTCACTTAGAATCGTCGTACCTAATTCCACTCATCATGCTGCTACTAGCCTTATGACGTTGATTTCATGGCTGAGTGATATTCCATTATACATAAGGACCACAACTTCTTTATCCATTTTTCTCTTTCCTGGGATATTTGAGGTGTAACGAAGTGGAGGTTCTTGTCAACAGAGCAACCCTAAACTTTGGGGTGCCTGTGTCTTGCTGATTTTTAGTTTTCCCAATTTATACGCCCATGAGTGGAAGTGCCCTATGCTCCCTAAGCTGAGTTTTTTAGATGTTTCAGGACACACCGTGCACTTCTCCAGAGTGGCTGTTGGCAATTTACATCCTGCCCATCAGCGAAGCCAGGCTCCCGTTTCTCCATGGCCTGTCCTGCATTTCTGGTTTTGACAGTTTAATCAGCATGGCCCTTTTGACCGATGGGAAGCGTGACTTCTTTGTAGCGCTGAGTTGCCTTTCCAGGGTGCTTGGTTGGCCAAAAAGGGCGTATGCGTTTTTTCCTGAATATATTCAGGAAAAAACGCATACGCCCTTTTTGGCCAAGGGCATCATTGTCGAGGTTTTGCCGCTTTTCTTGTGCTTTAAGGGCGATTCGAATCTCCCTCCTGAAATCTGTTTCCTGCAATTCAGCCTTGCTTTCAAATCCTCTTCGTTGCCTTCCCTCAATATATTTGTGGACGAGAGTCATCATTTATAAGTCTGCAGGTTTGTGAATTGCAGTGCCCCTGAGCTCCATTTTTCAACTCGCTTTCTTGGGAGCTGGCCGCAAAAGCACAGGATTGCTTCAGGCCCTATTCTGGTCCCGGGCGGCAGCCTGAGCCTGTGGTTAATTCTTCTTCCTGAATGGAAAATAGAGAGACCTGTGCCTTTACCAACACCTAGAGCTAGTCTATCATTGGTTCCCCCTCTTCCCGTTCATCCTCAGGACAAATTGCAACCTGTACGGAACAGGAGGTTAAAGGTGCTGATTCTCCAAGGAGGGAGAATGCTAGTAAAGCGGCTGGAATGGCGAACCCGAGCACAAGGAGATGAGAAATTAGGTGCGTTTTAAAAACCTTTCCCGATCACACGGTGTACCATCTTCTGGGTTTCTCATGCATGTTTTCGATGTAGGAAGATGCCCTTGAACCTGGAGATTTGGGACGCATGGGATGGGTACCACGCAGTATTACTTTAAAGGGTCTGCGTTTGCTCACCCAACCTCACCAAACCTCTAAGCCCCAAGAGTGTCCACCCTTATGTCTCAATCAGCTGTGGGTCTAGATATGGTAAATCCAGGTGGCATCACAGCTCCTGAACGAATTTTTTGAGAATTTCTCTCTCTTTCACTGTCTTTGTTTCACGGGTTTTTAAAAGTAATTGATTTTTATAATGGGGATTACCTGCTTTTCACTGCTGTGATATTGCCGCTTTACACCCACTTCACTCCCTTACAGAGAGATATCAATGCATAGGTTTTAAGATTCTGACTAGTCAGATATATTCTTGGGCGGTGAATAGGGGGTGTTGTGTCCAATTCACTGAGCAAGGAGTAGGTCTTCTCTATTACATATTGGGTTTATGGAACGGTATCTGAGCTAATTTGAATCCCTTGTTTTAGCATCACCCCACCTCACCTTTCCCATTAAGCAGCCATAGTGTGTTTTCTAAACGTGTGACCCTGCTCTGATATGTAATTCAGTTCAAGGGTAGAGGTTTTTATATTCCCTCTATAAGTGCTATCTTATGATAAGTATCTTTTTCTGTGTGACTTATTTCACTTAGAATCGTCCTACCTAAATCCACTCATCTTGCTGCTACTAGCCTTATGACGTTGATTTCATGGCTGAGTGATATTCCATTGTACATAAGGACCACAACTTCTTTATCCATTTTTCTCTTTCCTGGGATATTTAAGGTGTAACGAAGTGGAGGTTCTTGTCAACAGAGCAGCCCTAAACTTTGGGGTGCCTGTGTCTTGCTGATTTTTAGTTTTCCCAATTTATACGCCCATGAGTGGAAGTGCCCTATGCTCCCTAAGCTGACTTTTTTAGATGTTTCAGGACACACCTTGCACTTCTCCAGATTGGCTGTTGGCAATTAACATCCCGCCCATCAGCGTAGCTAGGCTCCCGTTTACCCATGGCCAGTCTTGCATTTCTGGTTTTGACACTTTATTTAGCATGGCCCTTTTGACCGATGGGAAGCGAGACTTCTTTGTAGCGCTGATTTGCCTTTCCAGGTTGCTTGGTTGGCCAAAAAGGGCGTATGCGTTTTTTCCTGAATATATTCAGGAAAAAACGCATACGCCCTTTTTGGCCAAGGGCATCATTGTCGAGGTTTTGCCGCTTTTCCTGTGCTTTAAAGGCGATTCGAATCTCCCTCCTGAAATCTGTTTCCTGCAATTCTGCCTTGCTTTCAAATCCTCTTCGTTGCCTTCCCTCAATATATTTGTGGACGAGAGTCATCATTTATAAGTCTGCAGGTTTGTGAATTGCAGTGCCCCTGAGCTCCATTTTTCAACACGCTTTCTTGGGAGCTGGCCGCAAAAGCACAGGATTGCTTCAGGCCCTATTCTGGTCCCAGGCGGCAGGCTGAGCCTGTGGTTAATTCTTCTTCCTCATGGGAAAATAGAGTAGCATGTGCCTGTCCCAACACCAAGAGCTGGTCTCTCTTTGGTTCCCCCTCTTCCCGTTCATCCCCAGGACAAATTGCAACCTGTACGGAACAGGAGGTTAAAGGTGCTGATTCTCCAAGGAGGGAGGTTGCTAGTAAAGTGGCTGGAATGGCTAACCCGAGCAGTAGGAGATGAGAAATGAGGTGCGTTTTAGAATCCTTTCCCGATCACACCGTTTATCATCTTCTGGGTTTCTCATGCATGTTTTCGATGTAGGAAGATGCCCTTGAACCTGGAGATTTGGGACCCGTGGGATGGGTACCACGCAGTATTACTTTAAAGGGTCTGCGTCTGCTCTCCCAACCTCACCAATCCTCTCTGCCCCAAGAGTGTCCAGCCTTATGTGTAACCCAGCCGTGGGTCTAGATATGGTCAATCCAGGTTGCTTCACTGCCCCTGAATGAAATTTTTACTAATTTCTCTTTCTTTCATTTTATTTGTTGGGTTTTTTTTTGTAATTTATTTTTAGATTGGGGTTTAGCTGATTTTCACTGCTGTGTTTATGCTGCTTTACACCCACTTGACTCACTTACAGAGAGATATCAATACATAGGTTTTAAGATTCTTACTAGTGAGATATATTCTTGTGCCGTGAATAGGGAGTGTTGAGTCCAGTTCTCTGAGCAAGGGGTAGGTCTTGTCTATTACATATTGGGTATATGGAACCGTGTCTGAGCTAAGTTGAAACCCTTGTTTTATGCATCACCCCACCTCACCTTTCCCGTTAAGCAGCCATAGTGTGTTTTCTAAACATGTGACTCTGTTCTGTTTTGTAATTCAGTTCAAGTGTAGCTGTTTTTACATCCCCTGTATAAGTGATATCTTATGATAAGTATCTTTTTCTGTGTGACTTATTTCACTTAGAAACATTGTACTTGAATCCACTCATCATGCTGCTATTAGCCGTATGACATTGATTTCATGGCTGAATGGTATTCCATTGTACATATTAGCACAACTTCTTTATCCATTTTTCTCTATCCTGGCATATTAATGGTGTACTGAAATGGAGGTTCTTGTAAACAGAGCAGCCCTAAACTTTGGGGTACCTGTGTCTTTTTGATTTTTATTTTTCCCAGTTTATACGCCCATGAGTGGAAGTGCCCTATGCTCTCTAGCTGTGTTTTTTAGATGTTTTAGGAAACACTATATACTTCTCCAGAGTGGCCGTTGGCAAATTACATCCCGCCCATCAGCCTAACAAGGCTCCCTTTTCTCCCTGGCCTGTCCTGCATTTCTGGGTTTTACACTCTTTTAGAATGGCCCTTTTGAACCCTGGGAAGTGAGACTTCTTTGTAGTGCTCATTTGCATTTCTGGCTTGCTTGGTTGGTGAAAAAAGGCGTATGCCTTTTTTCCTGAGTATATTCAGGAAAACAGGTGTTCGCCCTCTTTGGCCAAGGGCATCATTGTCGACGTTTTACCGCTTTTCATGTGCTTTAAAGGCGATTCGAATCTACCTCCTGAAATTTGTTTCCTGCAATTCTGCCTTGCTTTCAAATCGTCTTTGTTGCCTTCCCTCAATATATTTTTGGACGAGAGTGATCATTTATAATTCTGCATGTTTGTGAATTGCAGTGCCCCTGAGCTCCATTTTTAAACTCGCTTTTTTGTGATCTGGCTGCAAAACCGCAGGATTCCTTTAGGCCTTATACTGGTTCCGTGGGGCAGGCTGAGCCTGTGGTTAATTCTTCTTTTTGATTTGAAATTAGAGTGACCTGTGCCTGTCTGAACATCTAGGGCTTGTCTCTCATTGTTTCTCCTCCTTCCCCTTCATCCTCTGGACAAATTCCAAAGTCTGTGCAACAGGATGTTGAAGGTGCTGACATCCTCAAGTGTGGAGAATGTTAGGAAAGAGGCTGGAGGGGTTAACCCGACAACCAGGGGATTAGGAGATGAGGTGCCTTTTCCAAAATCTTCCTGATCCAACCGTGTACCATCTTCTGGGTGTCACAGGCATGTTTTAGCTGTAGGAAAGCTCCCATGTATGTAAGGAGAACACCAGGGATTTTTTCAAATCAGTGTCTCCCCGAACCCCAATCTTGGGAATTTTTAAGCTACTGGTACATGTATGTTCATTAAGGGACTGGGCTGTAGGCAGAGTCCGAACTTTAGAGGATTGAAGTCTTCATGGTCAGAAACACTCACCATCGGCCTCCTTTAGTTTCCATTTTATCTGTAGTTGATAGATGATGTCGATATAGATATCTATTGTTTTTCAGATTATTTCCCCTTAGGGGTTATTACAAAATATTGAGTATAGTTCCCTGTGCTATACAGCAGTTCCTTGTTGATGATATATTTTATACATAGCAGTGTGTATATGTTAATCCGAAACTTAATTTATCCCTCCTCCCACCTTTCCCCTTTGGTAATAAAAAAATACAAGATTTTATACTTCTCAGAAATCTAGGAGCTGAAAGAGAGGTATCATTTTCAATGGAAAATCATTCAAAACAAGATTGAAACTTCAGCCAAGATTAGTAGATCCACATCCTTGGAAAGAAATCACTGCATTTCTCTAATGTTGACCTGACAAATACGACAAACCCCTCCACTGAACTTGCTTATAATAAAGTGATGGAAATATCAAATGGAAGTGTTAGAAATACCTTATTTTACACGAGCCTTATACACTGCTCTATGTTAACTACAGTTTGGCTCACACATCTGTTCATTGAAGTTACAATATTTGGCTCACACATATGTTCATTGAAGTTACAATATTTGGCTCACACATCTGTTCATTGAAGTTACAATGTTCTCAAATTCTGTTACTGATCCTGCAGAGTCGGCCCCAACAAGGGTCCCCCTGCCCAGTGTCATTGGAGCCAACAGATCGAGACTGAGTTTGGTTCAGAAGCAAAGGAAAACTTTATATTTTGATCAGAGAATGGAGAGGTGAGAGCGTGCGCTCCCCCGCGGGCTGTGGGCCGGGCTGCTGTGTAGGGATCCCGTCAGCGTCAGCAGGAGGGATGGGGCGGAGCTCTCGAGGTCTGGGTTGGCTGGAGCTCAGGCTCTATGTGGCGGAGTCTGCACAGGGCCCCGAGAGCTGAGGTGTCGGCCCAGCCATTTTGCACTAGGAAATCGGGTCTGAAGTGCCAGGTGTGGGACCTCTGCCTGTGGAAACCTAGGAACAAGTGAAATTAGAAAAAGCACAAAGGAAAAAAAGGTTAGACTTTATTTTATTGCCCAGATTCTATTTTTATCTCCCAGGAATTTTTAATGGGCTTTGCCGGTGACAAACCCCTCCTCTGCCTCTTGTCCCATTCCACATTCTTGGGGCGCTGAGGGTGCAGACACCTCTTCTGTAAATGCTTCGTGCTGAGTTGGGTATCCTCATACCCGGGGGGAGGGGCAGGACTTCTCCCCAGCAGCCTCCAGGTGAGGTTGATTGTCCCGAGGCCTCCTCCCTCACTGCTCGTCTGCCTGAGCACCAGCGTTGGAAGTTTTATAGATTCTAATGACCTTTAAGGGTCCAGGAAAGAGATGCACAGGGACGCTGGGGGGGCCGGTTTTACCCTGCTCCACATTGGTTCGGCCCCCTTAGGCTGACGGTTTCTGCCAGCCTAGATGCTCTGACCAGTAGTCTGTGCTTTCTTCAGTTAGGCCACTGAATTAACGTACAAACAGCACCAGGTTTCAGAGCCCTGCCTGCTCAACTCCCAGACAGTCCAGGGCCGGTGGTGATCCAGGACCATGATGGCCACTCAGTCACCGCCCTTTTGAAGTAACCAGGAGTACATCTGGTCTCATTGGCTGCCGTCACCGTGGTGTCTGTAGGCTTTTCTATGGTGGCAGCGTTATTTACGGGTCCCCTGCCAGGTTTATTAGCTCCGCTCTGGGTGCAGTAAGTCCTGCAAGCAATAGTCTGTTCTTTTGGGGCACACTCTTGTGGTTTTCTGAGAGAAGCTCCAGGTCAAGTGATGGTCACATGAGTCGTCATGGGGGCCTTTTGTCCCAGGTTGTCTCTCTGGAGGTTGGAGTTGGAGGGCCTCCTCACTCGAGGTCATTGTGCCCACGGAGCGATCCCTGCAACTTCAGGGCATGGTGGGTGTTTAGGATCACCAAGTGGCGTCCTTTACCCTTAGGAGGGAGCTGGCCTTGCGGGCTGCTCATTTCCAGGTTTTTAGATACCCCCAGTATCCTGGTCGGATGGGGTGGCTGGCCAATGCCTGGAGGGCATTCTTGCGTTGTTCCATTTCAAGTGGTCCCAGTTTTGACACTAAAACTCCAAGGGCGATTCGCCTTCGACCAGGAATGTAAAGGTCAAAGGGTTTAGCTAAATTAGGGAGGTCCAGGGCAAGGGTCTGAATTGACTGCTCTTTCCATTTTTGAAAGGCCGCTTCTGGATTCTATTCAAAAGGATCATCATGTTTTCCTTTCAGTGTTTCATATAGAGACCCAGGTATTAGACTGTAGTTAGGGATCCAGATGCAGCAAACCCCAGTCTCCCCAGGAACCCCTAAGCTGTCTTCTAGTTTTAGGAAGGGTGAGGCTGCAAATGGCTTCTTCCCTTTCCTGGGATGGGCTTCTCCGATCTTCTGTGAGAATGAAGCCCAGGCAGGTCACCTTAGTCTGTGATATTTGAGCCTTTTTCTTGGACACCTTCTATCTTTTATTGGCTAGGTAGTCCAGAGGCCTCCTTAGTAGGGCTGGCGATCAGAATGTCGTCTGCATATTTTTTTAAAAGTTATTTATTTATTATTTATGGCTGTGTTGTGTCTTCGTTTCTGTGCGAGGGCTTTCTCTAGTTGCGGCAAGCGGGGGCCACTCTTCATCGCGGTGCGCGGGCCTCTCACTATCGCAGCCTCTCTTATTGTGGAGCACAGGCTCCAGAAGCGCAGGCTCAGTAATTGTGGCTCATGGGCCTAGTTGCTCCGCGGCATATGGGATCTTCTCAGACCAGGGCTCGAACCTGTGTCCCCTGCATTGGCAGGCAGATTCTCAACCACTGCGCCACCAGGGAAGCCCAGAATGTCGTCTGCATATTGAAGGAGGGTTCACTTCTCCAGAGGTAGATCTTTTAGGGTTTTAGCTAACGTTCCCCCAAAGATGGTGTGGGAATTTTTGAACCCCTGGGGCAGGACGGCCAAGCAGTATTGTTTTTGTTGTATGTTGAGTCCTGCCACTCACAGCCAAAATTTCTTGTGACTCTGGGACTAATGGAATACAGAAAAAGGCATCATTGAAGTCTAATACAGAATACCATGTCCTGGTGGATGGTAGAATGGCCAGCAGGGTGTAGGAATTAGGAACTACTGGATGTATATCCTCTGTGGCTTCACTGACTGTCCTGGCGTCCTTTACCAGGTCCCCAGCAGCCCACGGGGCTCTCATGGTCAGGCCCCTCCCAGGATATGGAGCTCACCTGTGCAGGTAGCCAGCAGCCCACGGGGCTCTCGTGGTTAGGCCCCTCCCAGGATATGGAGCTCACCTGTGCAGGTACCCAGCAGCCCATGGGGCTCTCATTGTCAGGCCCCTCCCAGGATATGGAGCTCACCTGGGCAGGTACCCAGCAGCCCACGGGGCTCTCGTGGTTAGGCCCCTCCCAGGATATGGAGCTCACCTGTGCAGGTACCCAGCAGCCCATGGGGCTCTCATTGTCAGGCCCCTCCCAGGATATGGAGCTCACCTGGGCAGGTACCCAGCAGCTCACGGGGCTCTCGTGGGCAGGCCCCTACCAGGATATGGAGCTCCCTTGGACAGGTACCCCGGCAGAGCTGGGCACACAGGAACCGTGCACATAGCCCTCATTGCAGAGCACCGCCAGCACACCTGTCGCTCAGAGCTGACACAGAGCACCTCAGAGCAGGGCTTGAACTAACAAACAGCAGCTCCGACATGTCTGTGACCCTAGGCTTCACTCTGTGCAGCCTCCCTCCACCTGGTCTTCCAGGGGCTTCCACTGCAGCCGGGGCACCAGGCATCTGTCTCCACCCACCAACCCTCCTCTCCCTGACTCCTGGGTGCCTCTCATTAGGAGAGGGTCTTCTTGAAGTTGTCTTCCACTCATGGACCAGATAAAATGATTAGAAAACAAGCCAGGGCTGCCACCCCTTGTCTATCCTGACTCTCGGGACCTTACACCTGTTCCTTGGATCTGGCCGGTGCAGCAAGGCCCATTCTCTGCAACTCTGAGCCCCTGAGGGGCGAGGATTGGCTGACCTGGGCAGCCTGACCTGGCCGGCCAGCCCTTCCCAGGTGTGCCTGGGTTGAGGTCAATATAAACACCCCTCCAGGCAGCAAAAGCCTCTGCAGCTGTGCCTGACGCCATATTATCTGCCCCGTCAGCAGTCTCGGGGTTGTGCTGGTGGGAGGGAGTAGGGCCCAGGGCTCTATGAGTGGCCCCGTGTGAGTGGGGCTCTGCTGGACTTTCTGCAGGAGTTGCCGGGCTGCCACCTGCTAAAGAAGACGATGTGTCACCCATACCTGCTGCTGGAATTTCTCCCCGGGCAGAGGTGAGGAAGGAAAAAAGCAGTGGGGACCGGGACAGGAGGGGTACCTCAGTCAGGGAAATGGAAAGCTTCCAGAAGAGCGCCCGGGGCCAGGACCATCCTGGCTGGCCTGCAGGCACCAAGTCGGCCTGCGTGCTGTCGCTGGTGTGACTCCAAGCCCTTTCCTCTAGGCTTTAAAGTCTTTGCACACATTCAGGTGTTTTACCTGGGAAGGGTGGGAAAAGTTCAGCAGCAGCTGCCCTGAGGCTCAGCTCAGGTTTACTCAGAGACGCCTCCTCACGGTCCCCCAGCTTTGCAATGAGGACGCTCCTTGCGGGGGAGCTGCTGGCTGCATGGGAGACGATTCCCCACCTCTGACCAACTTCAGAATTGTTTACCACTGGAGCAAGTGCCCTGATAGGGTTTTCCTCTGTATGACCAGTGGGTTCTGTTTTTTTTTTTTCTTTTTTGGTTCAAGGTAGGTTTTATTCCTCTTTTTGTATTTATAGATATAAGCATGGGAATAATTCATTCATATAAATACGTCTATGGGAAGGACAGAACTTTTTTTTGTGTTTTATGTTTTTAAATATTATTTTTTAACTTTTAAATTTTATTTTATTCATTTTTTTATACAGCAGGCTCTTATTGGTTATCTATTTTATACATATAAGTGTATATATGTCAATCCCAGGCTCGCAATTCATCCCACCACCTCCACCCTGCCACTTTCCCCCCTTGGTGACCATACATTTGTTCTCTACATCTGTGTCTCTATTTCTGCCTTGCAAACCGGTTCATCTGTACCATTTTTCTAGGTTCCACATGTATGCGTTAATATACGATATTTGTTTTTCTTTTTCTGACTTACTTCACTCTGTATGACAGTCTCTAGATCTATCCATGTCTTTACAAGTGACCCAATTTCATTCCTTTTTATGACTGAGTAATATTCCATTTTATATATGTACCACATATTTTCCATTTGTCTATCTATGGGCATTTAGGTTGCTTCCATTACCTGGCTATTGTAAATAGTACTGCAATGAACATTGTGGTGAATGTGTCTTTTTGAATTATGGTTTTCTCTGGGTATATGCCCAGTAGTGGGATTGCTGAGTCATATGGTAATTCTATTTTTAGTTTTTTAAGGAACCTCCATACTGTTCTCCATAGTGACTGTATCAATTTACATTCCCACAAATAGTGTAAGAGGGTTCCCTTTTCTCCACACCCTCTCCAGCATTTGTTGTTTGTAGATTTTCTGATGATGCCCATTCTAACTTGTGTGAGGTGATACCTCATTGTAGTTTTGGTTTATATTTCTCTAATAATTAGTGATGTTGAGCAGCTTTTCATGGGCTTCTTGGCCATCTGTATGTCTTCTCGGGACAAATGTCTATTTACCTCATTTGCCCATTTTTGGATTGGGTTGTTTGTTTTTTTACTGTTGAGCTGCATGTGCTGTTTATATATATTGGAGATTAATCCTTTGTCCATTGATTCGTTTGCAAATATTTTCTCCCATTCTGAGGTTGTCTTTTCGTCTTGTTTGTAGTTTCCTTTGCTTTGCAAAAGCTTTTAGGTTTCATTTGCTCCCATTTGTTTATTTTTGTTTTTTATTCCATTACTCTAGTAGGTGGATCAAAAAAGATCTTGTTGTGATTTTTGTCAAAGAGTATTCTTCCTATGTTTTCCTCTAAGAGTTTTATAGTGTCCGGTCTTACATTTTGGTCTCTAATCCATTTTGAGTTTATTTTTTGTGTATGGTGTTAGGGAGTGTTCTAATTTCATTCTTTTACATGTAGTTGTCCATTTTTCCCAGCACCATTTATGGAAGAGACTGTCTTTTCTCCATTGTATATCCTTGCCTCCTTTGTCATAGATTAGTGGACCATAGGTGTGTAGGTTTATCTCTGGGCTTTCTTTTTTTTTTCCTTTTACATCTTTATTGGAGTATCATTACTTTACAATTGTGTGTTAGTTTCTGCTGTATAAAAAAGTGAATCAGCTATATGTATACATATAACAACATATCCACTCCCTCTTGCACCTCCCTCTCACTCCCTTATCCCACCCCTTTAGGTGGTCACAAAGCACCGAGCTGATCTCCCTGTGCTATGTGGCTGCTTCCCAGTAGCTATCAATTTTACATTTGGTAGTGTATATATGTCCATACCACTCTCTCACTTTGTCCCAGCTTACACTTCCCCCTCCCCGTGTCCTCAAGTCCTTTCTCTACGTCGGTGTCCTTAATCCTTTCCTGCCCCTAGGTTTTTCATAAACTTTTTTTCTTTTAGATTCCATATATATGTGTTAGCATACGGTATTTGTTTTTCTCTTTCTGACTTACTTCACTCTGTAGGACAGACTCTAGATCCATCCACCTCACTACAAATAACTCAGTTTTGTTTCTTTTTATGGCTGAATAATGTTCCATTGTATATATGTGCCACATCTTCTTTATCCAGTTATCTGTTGATGGACACTTAGGTTGCTTCCATGTCCTGGCTATTGTAAATAGAGCTACAATGAACATTGTGGTACATGACTCTTTTTGAATTATGGTTTTCTCAGGGTAAATGTCCAGTAGTGGGATTGCTGGGTTGTACGGTTGTTCTATTTTTAGTTTTCAAGGAACCCCCATACCGTTCTCCCTAGTGGCTATATCAATTTACATTCCCACCAACAGTGCAAGAGGGTTCCCTTTTCTCCAATAAATGCCTCTCCAGCATTTATTGTTTGTAGATTTTTTGATGATGGCCATTCTGACTGGTGTGAGGTGATACCTCATTGTAGTTTTGATTTGCATTTCTCTAATAATTAGTGATGTTCAACATCCTTTCATGTGTTTGTTGGCAACCTGTATATCTTCTTTGGAGGAATGTCTATTTAGGTCTTCTGCCCATTTTTGGATTGGGTTGTTTGGTTTTGTGATATTGAGCTACAGGAGCTGCTTTTTGGAGGTTAATCCTTTGCCATTTGCTTCATTTGAAAATATTTTCTCCCATTCTGATGGTTGTCTTTTCATCTTGCTTTTGTTTTCCTTTGCTGTGCAAAAGATTTTAAATTTCATTAAGTCCCATTTTTTTTATTTCTGTTTATATTTCCATTTCTCTAGGAGGTGGGTCAAAAAGGATCTTGCTGTGATTTATGTCATAGACTGTTCTGCTTATGTTTTCCTCTAAGAGTTTTATAGTGGCTGGTCTTACATTTAGGTCTCTAATCCATTTTGAGTTTATTTTTGTCTATGGTGTTAGGGAGTGTTCTAATTTCATTCTTTTACATGTAGTTGTCCAGTTTTCCCAGCACCACTTACTGAAGACACTGTCTTTTCTCCATTGTATACCCTTGCCTCCTTTGTCATAGATTAGTGGACCATAGGTACGTGGGTTTATCTCTGTGCTTTCTATCCTGTTCTATTGATCTATATTTCTGTTTTTGTGCCACTACCATATTATCTTGATTACTGTAGCTTTGTAATATAGTCTGAAGTCTGGAAGTCTGATTCTTCCAGCTCTTTTTTTTTCCCCTCAAGACTGCTTTGGCTATCCGGGGTCTTTTGTGTCTCCCTACAAATTTTAAGATTTTTTTTTCTAGTTCTGTAGAAAATACCATTGGTAATTTGATAGGGATTGCATTGAATCTGTAGATTGCTTTGGGTAGTATAGTCATTTTCACAATATTGATTCTTCTAATCCAAGAACATGGTATATGTCTCCATCTGTTTATATCAACTTTGATTTCTTTCATCAGTGTCTTATAGTTTTCTGAGTACAGGTCTTTTACTTCCTTAAGTAGGTTTATTCCTAGGTGTTTTATTTTTGTTGCAGTGGTAATGGGATTGTTTCCTTAATTTCTCTTTCTGTTCTTTCATTGTTAGTGTATAGGAATGCAAGCAATTTCTGTGCATTAATTTTGTATCCTGCAACTTTACCAAATTCATTGATTAGCTCCAGTGGTTTTCTGGTGGCATCTTTAGGATTCTCTATCTATGATATGATGTCATTTGCAAACAATGACAATTTTACTTCTTCTTTTCCTTTTTGTATTTCTTTTATTTCTTTTTCTTCTCTGATTGCCATGGCTAGGACTTCCAAAACTATGTTGAATAGTAGTGGTGAGAGTGGACATGCTCGTCTTGTTCCTGATCTGAGAGGAAACGTTTTCAGTTTTTCACCGTTGAGAATGATGTTTGCTGTGGGTTTGTCATATATGGCTTTTATTATGTTGAGGTAGTTTCCCTCTATGCCCACAATCTGCAGAGTTTTTATCGTAAATGGGTGTTGAATTTTCTCAAAATCTTTTCCTGCATCTATTGAGATGATCATATGGTTTTATTCTACAATTTGTTAATATGGTGTATCACATTGATTTGTGTATATTGAAGAATCCTTGCATCCCTGGGATAAAACCCACTTGATCATGGTGTTTGATCCTTTTAATGTGTTGTTCGATTCTGTTTGCTAGTATTTTGTTGAGGATTTTTACAACTATATTCATCAGTGATATTGGTGTATAATTTTCTTTCCTTGTAGTATCTTTGTCTGGTTTTGGTATCAGGGTGACGGTGGTCTCATAGAATGAGTTTGGGAGTGTTCCTTCCCCTGCAATTGTTTTGAAGAATTTGAGAAGGTTGGGTGTTAGCTCTTCTCTAAATGTTTGACAGAATTCACCTGTGATGCCATCTGGTTCTGGACTTTTGTTTGTTGGAAGATTTTTAATCACAGTTTCAATTTCATTGCTTGTGATAGGTTTGTTCATATTTTCTATTTCTTCCTGGTTCAGTCTTGGAAGGTTATCCCTTTCTAAGAATTTGCCCATTTCTTCCAGGTTGTCCATTTTATTGGCATAGAGTTGCTTGTAGTAGTCTCTTAGGATGCTTTGTATTCCTGTGGTGTCTGTTGTAACTTCTCCTTTTTCACTTCTAATTTTGTTGATTTGATTCCTCTCCCTCTTTTTCTTGAGTCTGGCTAAAGGTTTATCATTTTTGTTTATCTTCTCAAAGAACCGGCTTTTAGTTTTATTGATCTTTGCTTTCATTTTCTTTGCTTCTATTTCATTTATTTCTGCTTTGATCTTTATGATTTCTTTCATTCTACTAACTTTTGGTTTTGTTCTTCTTTCTCTAGTTCCTCTAGGTGTAAGGTTAGATTGCTTATTTGAGATTTTTCCTGTTTCTTGAGGTAGGCTCGTATTGCTATAAACTTCCCTCTTAGAACTGCTTTTGCTGCATCCCATAGGTTTTGGATCATCGTGTGTTTCTTGTCATTTGTCTCTAGGTAGTTTTTGATTTCCTCTTTTATTTCTTCAGTGATCTCTTGGTTATTTAGTAACGTATTGTTTAGCCTCCATGTGTTTGTGTTGTTTACGGTTTTGTCCCTGTTATTGATTTCTAATCTCATAGCATTGTGGTCGGAACAGCTGCTTGATATGATTTCAGTTTTCTTAAATTTACTGAGGCTTTATTTGTGACCCAAGATGTGATCTATCCTGGAGAATGTTCCATGTGCAGTTGAGAAGAACGTGTAATCTGCTGTTTTTGGATGGAATGTCCTATAAATATCAATTAACTATATCTGGTCTATTGTGTCATTTAAAGCTTGTGTTTCCTTATTAATTTTCTGTCTGGATGATCTCCACTGGTGTAAGTGAGCTGTTAAAGTCCCCTGCTATTATTGTGTTACTGTTGATTTCCTCTTTTATAGCTGTTAGCAGTTGCCTTATGTATTGAGGTGCTCCTATGTTGGGCACATATATATTTATAATTGTTATATCTTCTTCTTGGATTGATGCCTTGACCATTATGTAGTGTCTTTCCTTGTCTCTTGTAACATTCTTTATTTTAAAGTCTATTTTATCTGCTATGAGTATTGCTACTCCAGCTTTCTTTTGATTTTCATTTGCATAGAATATATTTTTGCATCGCCTCACTTTCAGTCTGTATGTGTCCCTAGGTCTGAAATGGGTCTCTTGTAGACAGCATATATATGGGTCTTCTTTTTGGATCCATTCAGGGAGCCTGTGTCTTTTGGTTGGAACATTTAGTCCATTCACGTTTAAGGTAATTATTGATATGTATGTTCCTATTACTATTTTCTTAATTGTTATGGGTTTGTCTTGGTGGGTCCTTTTCTTCTCTTGTGTTTCCCACTTAGAGAAGTTCCTTTAGCATTTGGTGTAGAGCTGGTTTCATGGTGCTGAATTCTCTTAGCTTTTGCTTGTCTGTAGGGCTTATGATTTCTCTGTCAAATCTGAATGAGATCCTTGCTGGTTGGAGTACTCTTGGTTGTAGGTTCTTCCCTTTCATCACTTTAAATTTATGCCACTCCCTTCTGGCTTGTAGATTTTCTGCTGAGAAATCAGCTGTTATCCTTAAGGGATTTCCCTTGTATGTTATTTGTCATTTTTCCCTTGTTGTTTTCAATAATTTTTCTTTGTCTTCAATTTTTGTCAATTTGGTTACTATGTGTCTTGGCATTTTTCTCCTTTGATTTATCCTGACTGGGACTCTCTGCACTTCCTGGACTTGGGTGGCTATTTCTTTTCCCATGCTAGGGAAGTTTTCGACTATAATCTCTTCAAATGTATTCTTGGGTCCTTTCTCTCTCTCTTCTCCTTCTGGGACCCCTATGATGTGAATGTTGTTGCGTTTAATGTTGTCCCAGAGGACTCTTAGGGTGTCTTCATTTATTTTCATTTTTTTTCTTTATTCTGTTCCATGGCAGTGATTTCCACCTTTCTGTCTTCCAGGTCACTTATCCGTTCTTCTGCCACAGTTATTCTGCTACTGATTCCTTCTGGTGTATTTTTCATTTCAGTTATTATATGGTTCACCTCTGTTTGTTTGTTCTTTAATTCTTCTAGGTGTTTGCTCCTTAATTCTTCTAGGTCTTTGTTAAGCATTTCTTGCATCTTCTCGATCTTTGCCTCCATTCTTTTGCCAAGGTCTTGGATGATGTTCACTATCATTATTCTGAATTCTTTTTCTGGAAGGTTCCGTATCTCCACCTCATTTCGTTTTTTTTTTTCCTAGGGTTTTATCTTGTTCCTTAATCTGGTATAAAGTCCTCTGCCTTTTCATTTTGTCTATCTTTCTGTGAATGTGGTTTTCCTTCCACAGGCTGCAGAATTGTAATTCTTCTTGCTTCTGCTGTCTGCTCTCCAGTGGATGAGTCTATCTTAGAGGCTTGTGCAAGCTTCCTGATGGGAGAGACTGGTGGTTGGTAGAGCTGGGTGTTGCTTTGGTGGGCAAAGCTTTAATCTGCTTGTCTGCAGATTAAATAAAACTTTAATAAAAAGTTTAATCCACTTATCTGCTGATGCATGGGGCTGGGTTCCCTCCCTCTTGGTAGTTTCGCCTGAGGTGACCCAGCACTGGAGCCTACCTTGCTCTTGGTGGGGTTAATGGCGGACTCTGGGAGGGCTCACACCAAGGAGTATTTCCCAGAACTTCTGCTGCCAGTGTCATTGTCCTCACGGTGAGCCACAGCCACAGCTACCACCTGCCTCTGCAGGAGACCCTCTAAAACTATCAGGTAGTTCTGGTCATTCTCCTATGGGGTCACTGCTCCTTCCCCTGGGTTCTGATGTGCTCACTACTTTGTGTGTGCCCTCCAAGAGTGGAGTATCTAAGTGAAGTTGAGACTCTGAGACTCTGCGTGGAGTCGCACAGACTCTGGGTCCTGTGAAGCTTCGATGCTTTGTGGTTCTAGAAATCCTATAGGAGACGGTCCACAGCAGGTGAAGCTATTGCTGTCAGTTGAGGTGGTGAAGCCAAAGATCTGCAGTTCCGACTAGAGGTGCCGATGTACATACAGGACAAAATCATCTCGTGTGAATGTAGTTCAGGCATGTTTAAGATGAATGGAGCCATGTTAATGCCTACCATATTCTATCTTGAGCCTCTCCTCAGGGACCCCCTCCTCAGTTCCTGAGGCTCCTGTAAGTCATGTACAGGGGACTGGAGAGTGGGCTCTGTCCAATCTGAGCCCTGAGTTACCCTGTGTGTATCTTAGGATACTTTGTATTTCTGTGGGGTCTGTTGTAACATCATCTCTTTCATTTCAGATTTATTTGGGCCCTCTCTTTTTAAAAAAACATACTACTGTTGTCTTTTATTCTTTACAGAAGTTTAATAAGTGTTTGATCTACCTTGACTTACTCTATGTATACTTTTTGCAGTGAGATTTTTACTTTTCTTTGTTTTCTTGTTACTATCAATAATTAGTGAGACTTCTTTTAAGCTACCTTCAACATTGATTATAAAGCTGCTTTATTAGTGATGACAGAGCCTTAGTGGAAGTCATGTTCTGGTTGTAAATTAGAATGCAATGTGCCAGCAAAAAGCCCCTTAAGTTTATTTCTCATTACTTCTTGTTCTTTTTTTAATTTAATTTTTATTTTTTATCAGAGCAAATTTGATTACAATGTTTTGTTTGTTCTAGGTGTGCAAGATGTGGTTCTTTCACACATATACATATATCTATTCTTCTTTGGATCATTTTCCCAAGTAGGTTATGATACAATGTTGAGTAATCTTCTTTCGGTATTACGTAGGTCTTTGGTGATTACACATTTCACATTTGTTTCTATATCTATGTTAACCCCAATATCCTAATGTATCCAATCCTCACACCTTTCCATTTGGTGAACCATAAGTTAGTTTAGTGAATCTGTGATTGCATTTCTCTGTGGAAATATCTTCATTGGTATCAATTTTTAGCTAAGATCTATAAGTGATATTATAGGATATGTGTCTTTTGCTTTCTGACTTAGTACAATTTGCCTGATTGCCTCAAGAATCATACATGGTGCTGCAAATGGCATTGTTTTATTTTTTTCCCTGGCTAATATTCCATCTGTACGTGTGCCAGTTCCTCTTTGGCCATGCAACTCTTGATGGACTTTTTGGTTGTCTCCATGTCTTGGCTATTGTAATACTGCTGCAATACACATTTGCTTGCCTGTGTCTTTCCAGTTCTATCTTCTTATGTTATAGTCCAAGGAGTGGGCTTGCTGTATCATATGGTAAGTCAGTGTGTACGTTTTAAAGGCACCACCATTCAGTTCTCATTAGTGGCTCTTTCCAGGTTACGTCCAACTTAAAGTTGAGGGTATGCATTTCTCCAAAACACCTTCAGTATTTATTGTTTGTACTTTTCTTGCTGAGGGTTATTCTGATAGGTGTGAGCTGATACCCTTTGTGGTTGAATTTGCATGTATCCCATAAGCTGTTGAAATTGAGCTTGAAAGCATGTCCTTTTTATTTATCAAACAGTGATTACAGCTTAGTTCTTCAAGGTGTTTTCTTAAAGTATGTGTCACATTTTGAAAATTTTTGGCCATTACCTCCCTCGAGACATTTTGAGGGCAGTTTTCATTTACAGCCCTGCATTACTTGTTCATATGAAGTGACCATTAGCACAGGCTTTAAAGCTGCTTTTGCACGTAACGGCCAGAGGGCGGCAGCCTTTCTACGTTCCCCACTCTTGTAACTAGGGAAACAGACCTTCCGGCCTGTGGTGTTCCTCGGTTATAAATTAGAGTGCAATGTGCCCGGATAAACCCACAAATGCTGATGTCTCCTTACTTTTGTTTGTTTTTTTTTAAATTTAATTTATATTTAGTATTGGAGTAATATTCCATTGTGTACATGGACCACTTCTTCTTGGTGCATTCCTCGGTTGATGGACATTTTCATTGCTTCCAAGTGTTGGCTATGGTAAATATTGCTGGAGTGAAGGATTGCCAGCCTGTGACTTTTTGATTCTCATTTTCTCAGGTGATAGGTCCAGCAGTGGTTTTGATTGATTGACTGGTAGCTCAATGTTTCCCTTTTCAAAGCACCTACATTGTGTTTTCATTAGTGACTCTTTACATGCCCCCCCTTACAACCGAGCGTACGCATTTCTCCACATTCCCTTCAGCATTTATTTTTTGCAGCATTTTTGCTAATGGCCATTCAGACTGCTGTGAGCTGATAGGTATTTGTAATATGGGTATGCATGTCGTTAAATATTCTAAAATTTATCATTTTTCCACGCCTTTTTCTTTTCTGTTAAAAGAAAAAAGAAAAAAAAAAGTGTGAGTACAATATTCGTCTTGAAAGTGTCTTCCTGGAACGTTGCCCTCTTTTGAATTTTTTGGTCAATTTTCAACCCCAGGATTGTTTTGAAATGTAGGTGTCATTTACAGGCCTGCAATGAGTGTGAATATTTAGGGACCATTAGCACTAGGTTTAACCTGCTGTTGTTCGAAACGGCCACAAAGCAGCAGCATTTCTCCATTACCAAATCTGGTTACTAGGGCAGCAGAGCCGTTCTGGAAGTCGTTTTCCTAGGTTGTAAATTTCAATGGAATGGGCTGGAAAACGCCCCATAAGTTTATGTCTGATTACTTCTTTTTCATTGTTTTAATTTTTGAAATCAGGGTAATCGTTAGAATGTTGTTTGTCCAAGGTGTACACACTCTGGTTCATTTAGAGATTATTTATATCTATTTATGTAGAGATCCTCTTCCCATGTAAATTATTACGGAGTGTTCTGTAGACCTCCCTTGTTATATGGTCGGTCTTTTTGTAATATGTATATAATATGTATTTGGATCATATACATATCATATAGTAACACGAATCTTCATTTATCCATTCCCCCCACCTTTCCCTTTAGATGAGCAAAGTTGGTTTTCTAAGTTTGTGAGTGTATTTCTCTGTGAATTGTGTTCATTTGTGTCAGTTATTAGATAACGCCTATAAGTGATATCATAGGATATAAGTCTTTTGCTTTCCGACTTACCTCATGATTTGTGATTATCTCCAGCCTCATTTGTGGTGCCTCAAAGAGCAGGGTTTCATTCTTTTCCATGGCTAATATTCCATTGTGTACCTGGACCACTTATTCTATATCCATTCACTTGTTGATGGACATTTTTATCGCTTCACTGCCTTGGCTATTGTGAATAATGCTGCACTGCAGCTTTTGCAACCTGTGTCTTCTCGATACTTGTCTTCTCAGGTGAGAGGTCCAATGGTGCACCTGCTGGATTGAATGGTACCTAAATTTTTACTTTTAAACGCAGCTCTTTTCTGTTCTCATTACTGGCTGTTAACCACTTTGCATCTCACCAGCAGCTAGAGGATACACAATTCTCTACAACCGCATCAGCATTTATGGTTTGTAGACTTTTTGCTGATGGTCAGTCAACTGGTGTGATTGGAAACCCTTTTGTTGATTAGATTGCATGAGTCTAATAATTCCTGAGGTTGAGCCTTAATCCTTTCTCCTTTTTTTTAAAGACAGTGAGTAATACTTACCTCTTCGTAGTATTTTATTGAAAAATTTGCCTGTATTAAATTTTTTTGTCCGTTCCCTACCTCAGCACAATTTTTGATGGCAGGTGTCCTTTACAGCCCTGAGTCCTTGTGAATTTTAAGTGACCATTAGCTGTGGGTTTCTCTTGCGGGAAACGGCCACAAGGCAGCAGCATTTCTCCTTTACCAAATCTGGTTACTATGGCAACAGAGCCTTACTGGAAGTGGTGGTCTAGGTTGCAAATTAGAATGGAATGTGCGAGGAAAAAGCCCTTTAAGTTTATGTCTCATTACTTCTTGTTCGTATTTTTAAGTTAATTTTTATTTTTTGTCACAGCAAACTTGATTACAATGTTTTGTTTGTTCTAGGTGTGCAAGATGTGGTTCTTTCACACATATACATATATCTATTCTTCTTCGGATCCTTTTCCCATGTAGGTTATGACACAATGTAGAGTAGTCTTCTCTTGGTATTCTGTAGGTCTTTGGTGATTATATATTTCACATGTGTTTGTATGTCTCTGTTAACCTCAATATGGTAATGTATCCAATCCTCACACCTTTCCATCTGGTGAACCATAAGTTTTTTAATGAATCTGTGATTGCCTTTCTCTGTGGAAATATCTTCGTTTGTATCAATTTTTAGGTAACACCTATATCTGATATGATAGGATATGTATCTTTCACTTTCTCACTTACTACAAGTTGTGTGATTACCTCTAGACTCATCTATGGTGCTGCGAATGGCATTGTTTCATTTTTTCACTAGCTCATATTCCATCTGTACATGTAGCAGTTCTTCTTTGTCCACCCATTTGTCAGTGGACTTTTTGGTTACTTCCATATCTTGGCTATTGTAATAGTATGCATTGCAGATTTGCCTGCCTGTGTCCTTCCAATTCTGTCTTTGTCGGTTATAGGTCCAGGAATAGGTCTGCTAGGTCATATGGTAGCTCAGTGTTTACCTTTTAAAGGTACCTCCATTCTGTTATCATTAGTGGCTCTTTCCAGGTTACGTCCCACTTAAAGTTGAGGGTATGCATTTCTCCACAGCACCTTCAGCATTTATTATTTGTAGTTTTTGCTGATGATTATTCTGACGGGTGTGAGCTGACACCTCTTTACGGTTGAATTTGCATGTGTCTCATATTCCGTTGCAATTGAGCTTTAAGGCAAGTCATTTTTATTTTTCAAGCTGTAATTACAGCTTAGTTCTTCAAAGTGGTTTCTTAAAGTATGTGTCAAATTTTGAAATGTTTTGGCCATTACCACCCTCAAGACATTTTGAGGGCAGGTTTCATTTTCAGCCCTACAGTACTTGTTCATATGAAGTGATCATTAGCACAGGCTTTAAACTGCTTTTGCAGGTAACGGCCACAGGGCTGCTACCTTTCTACATTCCCCACGCTGATACTAGGCAAACAGACTTTACGGCCAGTGGTGTTCCTCGGTTGTAAATTAGAGTAGAATGTGCCCAGATAAACACACAAAAGCTGATGTCTCCTTACTTTTGTTGGATTTTTAAATTTAATTTATATTTATTATTGGAGTTAATATTCTATTTTGTACATGGACCACTTCTTGGTGCATTCCTCTGTTGATGGACATTTTCATTGCTTCCAAGTGTTGCCTATGGTGAATATTGCTGGAGTGCAGGATTGCCAGCCTGTGACTTTTTGATTCTCATTTTCTCTGGTGATAGGCCCAGCAGTGGGTGTGATTGATGGACTGGTCACTCAGTGTTTACTTTTTCAAAGCACCTCCAATGTGTTTTTATTAGTGGCTTTTACAACGTCCCCCTTAGAACCGAGGGTACGCATTTCTCCAAAATCGCTTCAGCATTTATTGTTTGCACCATGTTTGCTGATGGCCATTCTGACTGCTGTGATCTGATAGGTATTTGTAATTTGGGTTTGCATATCTTTCAAAATTCCTAAGATTCATCATTTTTCCACATATTTTTCTTTTATCAAAAGAAAAATCTGTGAGCACAATATACCTCTTGAAATTATCTTCTTCTAAGTTTGCCCTCTTTTGAATTTTTTGTTCGATTTTTGACCCCAGAATTTTTTTGGAGGGCAGGTGTCATTTACAGAACTGCCAGTTGGTGAATATTTAGTGACCGTTTGCAATGGGTTTAAAGCTGCTGTTGTGGGAAACGGCCAAAAGGAGGCAGCCATTCCCCAATCTAGGTACTAGGGCAGCAGAGCCTTTCTGGAAGTCGTTGTCTTAGGTTGTAAATTAGAATGGAGTTTGCCAGGTGAAATCCCCATAAGTTTATGTCTCATTAGTTCTTATTCGTTTTTTTTTTCCAAACACACACACTGTATTTTATTTTTATAAGAGATAAATAGACTGACATCAAGCATTGTACATGGATGATCACAACAAAAGCAACAATGATTGCAATTTCGAAACATGAAACACACTCAGACTATATCAAAATATTGACATTCAGTCCAGTAATCCTTCACTGTAGCAGCTGCTTTACTTTGCAGTGAAAATTGATTTGTATATTCTTTGCCTCTGAGTCCTTGTGGGATTTTTTTTTAATTCACACAGAAAGTAACAAAAATTATACTTATCGTCATCAGTTCACTCAGTCCCATGTAATTAATTTTTTTTTTCATCTTGATCTTTTGTTAGCACTTTTATGAGTTCATTAGTTTTATCGTTAGAGTTCTGAAAATGCTTATTTATTCAGTTCAGCAGTACAGTAGAGTTACCAGAAACCTGTACTTGTCAGAGTCTTTTCCATGAATTTCATGAAGATGAAACCCTTTTATAGGAACATATTTGCAAAAGCATCAGAGTACACCCAGAACTGTCTGTAAATGACAAGACTTAAAAATGACCATGGTTAAAGATTTGATGAAAGTTTATAATAATGCAGTTGACAAGAAAATTAGTTATTTCTGAGATATACATTTTAAAGTAATAACTAGGATTATGAATTATAACATTATACCAGAACATATAAGATTTTTAGAAATTTCATGTAATGTCTGAAACATTTATATTAACATATTTCCATACAAAAAAACGAATGAAAGTTTAGTATTAGTTGTTTTGTTTGTTTTTGTATACTGCAGGTTCTTATCAGTCATCAATTTTATACACATCAGTGTATACATGTCAATCCCAATCGCCCAATTCAGGACGACACCATCCCCACCCCACCACATTTTGCCCCCCGTGGTGTCCATGTGTCTGCGCTCTACATCTGTGTCTCAACTTCTGCCTTGCAAACTGGCTCATCTGTACCAGTTTTCTAGGTTCCACGTACCTGCGTTAATAAACGATATTTGTTTTTCTCTTTCTGACTTACTTCACTCTGTATGACAGTCTCTAGATCCATCCACGTCACAACAAATGACTCAATTTGGTTCCTTTTTGTGGCTGAGAAATATTCCATTCTATATATGTACCACAACTTCTTTATCCATTCGTCTGTTGATGGGCATTTAGGTTGCTTCCATAACCAGGCTATTGTAAAGAGTGCTGTAATAAACATTCGGGTGCATGTGTATTTTTGAATTATGGTTTTCTGTGGGTGTATAACCAGTAGTGGGATTGCTGGGTCATATGGTAGCTCAATGTTCACATTTTTAAGGCACCTCCATTCTGTTCTCTTTAGTGGCTCTTTCCAAGTTACATCCCACTTAAAGTTCAGGGTATGCATTCCTCCACAACACCTTCAGCATTTAATGTTTGTAGTTTTCTTGCTGACGGTTATTTTGACAAGTGTGAGCTGCTACCTCTTTGTGGTTGAATTCACATGTGCCTCATAATCCGTTGAAATTGAGCGTTAAGGCATGTCCTTTTTATTTTTCAAGCTGTGATTACCCCTTAGTTCTTCAAAGTGTTCTCTTAAAGTATGTGTCACATTTTGAAATGTTTTGGCCATTACCTCCCTCAAGACATTTTGAGGGCAGGTTTCATTTACAGTCCTGCAGTACTTGTTCCTAGGAAATGACCATTAGCACAGGCTTTAAAGGTGCTTTTACAGGTAACTGCCAGAGGGTGGCAGCCTTTCTATGTTCCCCACCCTGGTACTTATGGAAAAACCCTTGTGTCCTGTGGTGTTTCTCGGTTATAAATTAGAGTGGAGTGTGCCCGGACAAACACACACAAGCTGATGTCTCCTTACTTTTGTTGCTTTTTTAAATTTAATTTTTATTTTTTATTGGAGTAATTTTCCACTGTGTACGTGGACCACTTCTACTTTGTGCATTCCTCGGTTGATGGACATTTTCATTGCTTCCAAGTGTTGGCTGTGGTAAATATTGTTGGAGTGCAGGATTGCCAGCCTGTGGCTTTTTGATTCTCATTTTCTCAGGTGATAGGCCCAGCAGTTGGTGTGATTCATTGACTGGTAGCACCGTGTTTCCCTTTTCAAAGCACCTTCTTTGTGTTTTCATTAGTGGCTCTTACCACGTCCCCCTTAGAATCCAGGGTGCGCATTTCTCCACAATCGCTTCAGCATTTATTGTTTGCAGCATTTATGCTAATGGCCCTTCTGGCTGCTGTGAGCTGATAGGTTGTCGTAATTTGGGTTTGCATGTCTTTGAAAATTCATAAAACTCATCATTTTTCTCCACCGTTTTCTTTTCTGTTAAAAAGAAGGAAACAATTGGGAGTACAATATAACTCTTAAAATTGTGTTCTTGGAAGGATGCCCTCTTTTGAAATTTTTGGTCGATTTTCCACCCCAGAATTTTTTTAGAAAGCAGGTGTCTTTTACCGAACTGCAAGTTTGGTGAATATTTAGTGACCTTTAGCAATGGGTTTAAAGCTGCTGTTGTGGGAATTGGCCTCAGGCAGGCAACATATCTCCATTCCCATATCTGGGTACTAGGGCAGCAGAGCCTTTTTGGAAGTCGTGTTTCTAGTTTGTAAATTACATTGGAATGTGCATGGAGAAACCCCCATAAGTGTATGTCTCATTATTTCTTCTTGGTTTTAAATTTTTTTTTAATTGGGGTAAAGCTTAGAATATTGTTTGTCCGAGGTGTACACAATCTGGTTCATTTGTACATTATATTTGTCTACTCAAGTACAGATGCTCTTCCCATGTAAAATGTTACTGAGGGTTCTGCAGACCTCCATTGCTATATGGTTGGTGTTTTTGAGATATGTATATAATATGTGTTTGTATACATATAGTAACACTAATCTTAATTTATCCATTCCCCCCACCTTTCCTTTTAGATGAGCATAGTTTGTTTTCTAAGTGCGTGAGTGTCTTTCTCTGTGGAAATATGTTCATTTGTGTCAGTTATTAGATAATGCCTATAAGTGATATCATAGAATGTAGGTCTTTTGCTTTCCGACTTAACTCATGTTTCGTGATTATCTCCAGACTCATTTGTGGTGCCACAGAGAGCAATGGTTCATTGTTTTCCATGGCTATTATTTCATTGTGTACATGGACCACTTCTTCTTTATCCATTCACCTCTTGTTGGACATTTTGATTGCTTCACTGTCTTGGCTATTGTGAATAAGGCTGTACTGCAGCTTTTGCAGCTTGTGTCTTCTCGATACTAATCTTCTCAGGTGAGAGGTCCAATGGTGCGCCTGCTAGATTGAATGGTACCTCCATTTTTACTTTTAAACAAAGATCCTTTCTGTTCTCATTATTGGCTTTTACCTCTTTACGTCTCACCAGCAGGTAGAGGGTACACAGTTCTCTAAAACCCCGTCAGCATTTATTGTTTGTAAACTTTTTGCTGATGGTCAGTCGACTGGTGTAAGTTGAAACTTTTTGTAGATTAGATTTCATGGGTCTAACACTCCCTTAGGTTGAGCTTTTATCCATTTTCCTTTTTGTTTAAAAGTGTGTGAGTAAAACTTAACTCTTTATACTCTCTTCTTGAAACATTTGCCTGTTTTGAATTTTTTTGTCCATTCCCTACTTCAGCTCAGTTTTTTAGGGCAGGTGTCCTTTACAGCCCTGAGTCCTTGTGAAAGTTAAGTTACCATTAGCTGTGAGTTTAAAGCTGCTCTTGCAGGAAATGGCCACAAGGTGGCATCATTTCTCCTTTACCAAATTTGGTAACAGGGGAAACAGAGCCTTAATGGAAGTGGTGTTCTAGGTTGTAAATTAGAATGGAATGTGCCATGAAAAATCCCTTTATATTTATGTCTCAGTACTTGTTGTTCATATTTATAATTTACTTTTTATTTTTTATCCAAGCAAATTTGATTACAATGGTTTGTTTGTTCTAGGTATGCAAATGTGGTTCTTTCACACATATACGTGTATCTATTCTTCCTCGCATCCTTTTCCCATGTAGGTTATGACACAAAGTTAAGTAGTCTTCTCCTGGTCTTCCGTACGTCTTTGGTGATTATATATTTCACATGGTTTGTATATCTCTGTTAACCCCAATATGGTAATGTATCCAATCCTCATCCCTTTCTATTTGGTGAACCATAAGTTTTTTAATGAATCTGTGATTGCCTTTCTCTGTGGAAATATCTTCATTGGTATCAATTTTTAAGTAACTCCTAAAAGTGATATGATAGGATATGTGTCTTTTACTTTCTCACTTACTACAGGTGGTGTGATTACGTCTAGACTCATCTATGGTGCTGCAAATGGCATTGTTTCATTTTTTTCACTAGCGAATATTCCATCTATACATGGAGGAGTTCTTCTTTGTCCACCCATCTGTTGGTGGACTTTTTGGTTACCTCCATATCTTGGCTATTGTAATACTGTGCAATGCAGATTGGCCTGCCTGTGTCTTTCCAATTCTCTCTTCTTAGATTATTGGTCGAGGAGTGGGCCTGCTGGATCATATGGTAGCTCAATGTTTACCTTTTCAAGGCACCTCCATTCTGTTCTCATTCGTGGCCCTTTCCAAGTTATGTCCCCCTTGAAGTTGAGGGTATGCATTTCTCCACAACAGCTTCAGCATTTATTGTTTGTAGTTTTCTTGCTGATGGTTTTTCTGACAAGTGTGAGCTGATACCCCTTTGTGGTTGAATTCGCATGTGCCTCATAATCCTTTGAAACTGAGCTTTAAGGCATATCCTTTTTATTTTTCAAGCTGTGATTACCCCTTAGTTCTTCAAAGTGTTCTCTTAAAGTATGTGTCACATTTTGAAATGTTTTGGCCATTACCTCCCTCAAGACATATTGAGGGCATGTTTCATTTACAGTCCTGCATTACTTCTTCCTATGAAATGACCATTAGCACAGGCCTTAAAGCTGTTTTTGCAGGTAACTGCCAGAGGGTGGCAGCCTTTCTATGTTCCCCACCCTGGTAACTAGGGAAATGCCCTTGCGGCCTGTGGTGTTTCTCGGTTATAAATTAGAGTGGAGTGTGCCCGGAGAAACCCACACAAGCTGATGTCTCTTTACTTTTGTTGGATTTTTAAATTTAATTTTTATTTTTTATTGGAGTAATTTTCCACTGTGTACGTGGACTACTTCTACTTTGTGCATTCCTCGGTTGATGGACATTTTCATTGCCTCCAAGTGTTCGCTATCGTTAATATTGTTGGAGTGCAGGATTTTCATCCTGTGACTTTTTGATTCTCATTTTCTCAGGTGATAGTCCTAGCAGTGGGTGTGATTGATTGACTGGTAGCACCGTGTTACCCTTTTCAAATCACCTTCTTTGTGTTTTCCTTAGTGGTTCCTACCACGTCCCGCTTAGAATCAAAGGTACGCATTTCTCCACAATCCCTCCAGCATTTATTCTTTGCAGCATTTATGCTAATGGCCCTTCTGGCTGGTGTGAGCTGATAGGTTTTTGTAATTTGGGTTTCCATGTCTTTGAAAATTCATAAAACTCATCATTTTTTCCGCCGTTTTCTTTTCTGTTAAAAAAAGGATACAATTGGGAATACAATATAACTCTTGAAATTGTCTTCTTGGAACGTTGCCCTCTGTTTAATTTTTTGGTCGATTTTCCAGCCCAGAATTTTTTTAGAGAGCAGGTGTCATTTACCGAACTGCAAGTTTGGTGAATATTTAGTGACCTTTAGCAATGGGTTTAAAGCTGCTCTTGTGGGAAGTGGCCTCAAGCAGGCAGCATTTCTCCATTCCCCAATCTGTGTACTAGGGCAGCAGAGCCTTTCTGGAAGTCGTGTCCCTAGGTTGTAAATTACATTGGAATGTGCATGGAGAAACCCCCATAAGTTTATGTCTCATTATTTCTTCTTGGTTTTAATTTTTTTTTTAATTGGGGTAAAGCTTAGAATATTGTTCATCCTAGGTGTACACAGTCTGGTTCATTTGTACATTATATATGTCTATTCAAGTACAGATCCTCTTCCAATGTAAAATGTTACAGAGGGTTCCGCACACATCCCTTGCTATATGGTCGGTCTTTTTGAGTTATGTATATAATATGTGTTTGTATACATATAGTAACACTAATCTTAATTTATCCATTCCCCACACCTTTCCTTTTAGATGAGCATAATTTGTTTTCTAAGTCAGTGAGTGTCTTTCTCTGTGGAAATATGTTCATTTGTGTCCGTTATTAGATAACGCCTCTAAGTGATATCATAGAATATAGGTCTTTTGCTTTCGGACTTATCTCATATTTCGTGACTACTTCCAAACTCATTTGTGGGGCCTCAAAGAGCAATGGTTCATTGTTTTCCATGGCTAATATTCCATTGTGTACATGGACCACTTCTTCTTTATCCATTCACCTGTTGTTGGAAATTTTGATTGCTTCACTGTCTTGGCTATTGTGAATAAGGCTGTACTGCAGCTTTTGCGGCCTGTGTCTTCTCGATTCTTGTCTTCTCCGGTGAGAGGTCCAATGGTGCGCCTGCTGGATTGAATGGTACCTCCATTTTTACTTTTAAACACAGATCCTTTCTGTTCTCATTATTGGCTGTTACCCCTTTACGTCTCACCAGCAGGTACAGGGTACAGAGTTCTCTAAAACCCCTTCAGCATTTATTGTTTGTAGACATTTTGCTGATGGTTAGTCGAATGGTGTAAGTTGAAACTTTTTGTAGATTAGATTGCATGGGTCTAAAACTCCCTGAGGTTGAGCCTTTATCCATTTTCCATTTTTTTAAAGAGCGTGAGTAAAACGTAACTATTCTTACTATCTTCTTGAAACATTTGCCTGTTTTGAATTTTTTTGTCCATTCCCTCCTTCAGCACAATTATTTAGGGCAGGTGTCCTTTACAGCCCTGAGTCCTTGTGAATGTTAAGTGACCATTAGCTGTGAGTTTAAATCTGCTCTTGCAGGAAATGGGCACAAGGTGACATCATTTCTCCTTTACTTTATTTGGTAACTGGGGAAACAGATCCTTAATGGAAGTGGTGTTCTAGGTTGTAAATTAAAATGGAATGTGCCAGGAAAAAGCCCTTTATGTTCATGTCTCATTACTTCCTGTTCATATTTATAATTTACTTTTTATTTTTTATCCAAGCAAATTTGATTACAATGGTTTGTTTGTTCTAGGTGTGCAAATGTGGTTCTTTCACACATATACGTGTATCTGTTATTCCTCGCATCTTTTTCCCATGTAGGTTATGACACAATGTTGAGTAGTCTTCTCCTGGTCTTCCATACGTCTTTGCTGATTATATATTTCACATGGTTTGTATATCTCTGTTAACCCCAAAATGGTAATGTATCCAATTCTAATCCCTTTCTATTTGGTGAACCATAAGTTTTTTAATGAATCTGTGATTGCCTTTATCTGTGGAAATATCTTCATTGGTATCAATTTTTAAGTAACTCCTAAAAGTGATATGATAAGATATGTGTCTTTTGCTTTCTCACTTACTACAGGTGGCGTGATTACGTATAGACCCATCTATGGTGCTGCAAATGGCATTGTTTCATTGGTTTCACTAGCGAATATTCCTTCTGTACATGGAGGAGTTCTTCTTTGTCCACCCATCTGTTGGTGGACTTTTTGTTTACTTCCATATCTTGGCTATTGTAATACTGTGCCATGCAGATTTGCCTGCCTGTGTCTTTCCAATTTTCTCTTCTTATATTATAGGTCGAGGAGTGGGCCTCCTGGATCATATGGTAGCCCAATGTTTACCTTTTAAAGGCACCTCCATTCTGTTCTTATTCGTGGCCCTTTCCAAGTTATGTCCCACTTGAAGATGAAGGTATTCAATTCTCCAAAACACCTTCAGCATTTATTGTTTGTAGTTTTCTTGCTGATGGTTATTCTGACAAGTGTGAGCTGATACATCTTGGTGGTTGAATTCGCATGTGCCTCATAGTCCGTTGAAATTGAGCTTTAAGGCATGTCCTCTTTATTTTTCAAGCTGAGATTACCTCTTAGTTCTTCAAAGTGTTCTCTTAAAGTATGTGTCACATTTTGAAATGTTTTGGCCATTACCTCTCTCAAGACATTTTGAGGGCAGGTTTCATTTACATTCCTGCATTACTTCTTCCTATGAAATGACCATTAGCACAGGCTTTAAAGCTGCTTTTGCAGGTAAAAGCCAGAGGGTGGCAGCCTTTCTATGTTCCCCACCCTGGTAACTAGGGAAAAGCCCTTGCGGCCTGTGGTGTTTCTCGGTTATAAATTAGAGTGGAGTGTGCCCGGACAAACCCACACAAGCTGATGTCTCTTTACTTTTGTTGGATTTTTAAATTAAATTTTTATTTTTTATTGGAGTAATTTTCCAGTGTGTACGTGGACCACTTCTACATTGTGCATTCCATGGTTGATGGACATTTTCTTTGCTTCCAAGTGTTGGCTATGGTAAATATTGTTGGAGTGCAGCATTGCCATCCTGTGGCTTTTTGATTCTCATTTTCTCACGTGATAGGCCCAGCAGTGGGTGTGATTGATTGACTGATAGCACCGTGTTACCCTTTTCAAAGCACCTTCTTTGTGTTTTCATTAGTGGCTCTTACCACGTCCCTCTTATCATCGAGGGTACGCATTTCTCCACAATCGCTTCACCATTTATTGTTTGCAGCATTTATGCTAATGGCCCTTCTGGCTGGTGTGAGCTGATAGGTTTTTTTACGTTGGGTTTGCATGTCTTTGAAAATTCATAAAACTCATCATTTTTCTCCGCCGTTTTCTTTTCTGTTACAAAAATGAAACAATTGGGAGTACAATATAACTCTTGAAATTGTCTTCTTGGAAGCTTGCCCTCTGTTTAATTTTTGGTCGATTTTCCACCCCAGAATTTTTTTAGAGAGCAGGTGTCATTTACCGAACTGCAAGTGTGGTGCATATTTAGTGACTTTTAGCAATGGGTTTAAAGCTGCTGTTGTGGGAAGTGGCCTCAAGCAGGCAGCATTTCTGCATTCCCAAACCTGGGTACTAGGGCAGCAGAGCCTTTCTGGAAGTCGTGTTCCTAGGTTGTAAATTACATTGGAATGTGCATGGAGAAACCCCCATAAGTTTATGTCTCATTATTTCTTCTTGGTTTTAAATTTTTTTTTTAATTGGGGTAAAGCTTAGAATATTGTTCGTCCTAGGTGTACACAATCTGGTTCATTTGTACATTATATATGTCTATTCAAGTACAGACCCTCTTCCCATGTAAAATGTTACAGAGGGTTCCGCACACCTCCCTTGCTATATGGTTGGTCTTTTTGAGGTATGTATATAATATGTGTTTGTATACATATAGTAACACTAATCTTAATTTATCCATTCCCCACACCTTTCCTTTTAGATGAGCATACTTTGTTTTGTAAGTCATTGAGTGTCTTTCTCTGTGGAAATATGTTCTTTTGTGTCAGTTATTAGATAACGCCTATAAGTGATATCATAGAATATAGGTCTTTTGCTTTCGGACTTACCTCATGTTTCGTGATTATCTCCAGACTCATTTGTGGTGCCTCAGAGAGCAATGGTTCATTGTTTTCCATGGCTAATATTCCATTGTATACATGGACCACTTCGTCTTTATCCATTTATCTGTTGTTGGACATTTTGATTCCTTCACTGTCTTGGCTATTGCGAATTAGGCTGCACTGCAGGTTTTGCATCCTGTGTCTTCTCGATTCTTGTCTTCTCCGGTGAGAGGTCCAATGGTGCGCCTGCTGGATTGAATGGTACCTCCATTTTTACTTTTAAACACAGCTCCTTTCTGTTCTCATTATTGGCCGTTACCCCTTTACTTCTCACCAGAAGGTAGAGGGTACACAGTTCTCTAAAACCCCGTCAGCCTTTATTGTTTGTAGACTTTTTGCTGATGTTCAGTCGACTGGTGTAAATTGAAACTTTTTGTAGATTAGATTGCATGGGTCTAACACTCCGTGAGGTTGAGCTTTTATCCATTTTCCTTTTTTTTAAAAGAGCGTGAGTTAAACGTAAATATTCACACTCTCTTCTTGAAACATTTGCCTGTTTTGAATTTTTTGTCCATTCCCTACTTCAGCACAATTTTTTAGGGCAGGTGTCCTTTACAGCCCTGAGTCCTTGAGAATGTTAACTGACCATTAGCTGTGAGTTTAAAGCTGCTCTTGCAGGAAACGGCCAAAAGGTGGCATCATTTCTCCTTTACCAAATTTTGTAACTGGGGAAACGAAGCCTTAATGGAAGTGGTGTTCTAGGTTGTAAATTAGAATGGAATGTGCCAGGAAAATGTCCTTTATGTTTATGTCTCATTACATCTTGTTCATATTTATAATTTACTTTTTATTTTTTATCCAAGCAAATTTGATTACAATGGTTTGTTTGTTCTAGGTGTGCAAATGTGGTTGTTTCACACATATACGTGTATCTATTCTTCCTCGCATCCTTTTCCCATGTAGTTTATGACACAATGTTGAGTAGTCTTCTCCTGGTCTTCCGTACGTCTTTGGTGATTATATATTTCACATGGTTTGTATATCTCTGTTAACCCCAATATGGTAAATTATCCAATCCTCATCCCTTTCTATTTGGTGAACCATAAGGATTTTAATGAATCTGTGATTGCCTTTCTCTGTGGAAATATCTTCATTGGTATCAATTTTTAAGTAACTCCTAAAAGTGATATGATAGTATATGTGTCTTTTAATTTCTCACTTACTACAGGTGGTGTGCTTACGTCTAGACTCATCTATGGTGCTGCAAATGGCATTGTTTCATTTTTTTCACTAGCGAATATTCCATCTATACATGGAGGAGTTCTTCTTTGTCCACCCATCTGTTGGTGGACTTTTTGGTTACCTCCATATCTTGGCTATTGTAATACTGTGCAATGCAGATTGGCCTGCCTGTGTCTTTCCAATTCTCTCTTCTTAGATTATTGGTCGAGGAGTGGGCCTGCTGGATCATATGGTAGCTCAATGTTTACCTTTTCAAGGCACCTCCATTCTGTTCTCATTCGTGGCCCTTTCCAAGTTATGTCCCCCTTGAAGTTGAGGGTATGCATTTCTCCACAACAGCTTCAGCATTTATTGTTTGTAGTTTTCTTGCTGATGGTTTTTCTGACAAGTGTGAGCTGATACCCCTTTGTGGTTGAATTCGCATGTGCCTCATAATCCTTTGAAACTGAGCTTTAAGGCATATCCTTTTTATTTTTCAAGCTGTGATTACCCCTTAGTTCTTCAAAGTGTTCTCTTAAAGTATGTGTCACATTTTGAAATGTTTTGGCCATTACCTCCCTCAAGACATATTGAGGGCATGTTTCATTTACAGTCCTGCATTACTTCTTCCTATGAAATGACCATTAGCACAGGCCTTAAAGCTGTTTTTGCAGGTAACTGCCAGAGGGTGGCAGCCTTTCTATGTTCCCCACCCTGGTAACTAGGGAAATGCCCTTGCGGCCTGTGGTGTTTCTCGGTTATAAATTAGAGTGGAGTGTGCCCGGAGAAACCCACACAAGCTGATGTCTCTTTACTTTTGTTGGATTTTTAAATTTAATTTTTATTTTTTATTGGAGTAATTTTCCACTGTGTACGTGGACTACTTCTACTTTGTGCATTCCTCGGTTGATGGACATTTTCATTGCCTCCAAGTGTTCGCTATCGTTAATATTGTTGGAGTGCAGGATTTTCATCCTGTGACTTTTTGATTCTCATTTTCTCAGGTGATAGTCCTAGCAGTGGGTGTGATTGATTGACTGGTAGCACCGTGTTACCCTTTTCAAATCACCTTCTTTGTGTTTTCCTTAGTGGTTCCTACCACGTCCCGCTTAGAATCAAAGGTACGCATTTCTCCACAATCCCTCCAGCATTTATTCTTTGCAGCATTTATGCTAATGGCCCTTCTTGCTGGTGTGAGCTGATAGGTTTTTGTAATTTGGGTTTCCATGTCTTTGAAAATTCATAAAACTCATCATTTTTTCCGCCGTTTTCTTTTCTGTTAAAAAAAGGATACAATTGGGAATACAATATAGCTCTTGAAATTGTCTTCTTGGAACGTTGCCCTCTGTTTAATTTTTTGGTCGATTTTCCAGCCCAGAATTTTTTTAGAGAGCAGGTGTCATTTACCGAACTGCAAGTTTGGTGAATATTTAGTGACCTTTAGCAATGGGTTTAAAGCTGCTCTTGTGGGAAGTGGCCTCAAGCAGGCAGCATTTCTCCATTCCCCAATCTGTGTACTAGGGCAGCAGAGCCTTTCTGGAAGTCGTGTCCCTAGGTTGTAAATTACATTGGAATGTGCATGGAGAAACCCCCATAAGTTTATGTCTCATTATTTCTTCTTGGTTTTAATTTTTTTTTTAATTGGGGTAAAGCTTAGAATATTGTTCATCCTAGGTGTACACAGTCTGGTTCATTTGTACATTATATATGTCTATTCAAGTACAGATCCTCTTCCAATGTAAAATGTTACAGAGGGTTCCGCACACATCCCTTGCTATATGGTCGGTCTTTTTGAGTTATGTATATAATATGTGTTTGTATACATATAGTAACACTAATCTTAATTTATCCATTCCCCACACCTTTCCTTTTAGATGAGCATAATTTGTTTTCTAAGTCAGTGAGTGTCTTTCTCTGTGGAAATATGTTCATTTGTGTCCGTTATTAGATAACGCCTCTAAGTGATATCATAGAATATAGGTCTTTTGCTTTCGGACTTATCTCATATTTCGTGACTACTTCCAAACTCATTTGTGGGGCCTCAAAGAGCAATGGTTCATTGTTTTCCATGGCTAATATTCCATTGTGTACATGGACCACTTCTTCTTTATCCATTCACCTGTTGTTGGAAATTTTGATTGCTTCACTGTCTTGGCTATTGTGAATAAGGCTGTACTGCAGCTTTTGCGGCCTGTGTCTTCTCGATTCTTGTCTTCTCCGGTGAGAGGTCCAATGGTGCGCCTGCTGGATTGAATGGTACCTCCATTTTTACTTTTAAACACAGATCCTTTCTGTTCTCATTATTGGCTGTTACCCCTTTACGTCTCACCAGCAGGTACAGGGTACAGAGTTCTCTAAAACCCCTTCAGCATTTATTGTTTGTAGACATTTTGCTGATGGTTAGTCGAATGGTGTAAGTTGAAACTTTTTGTAGATTAGATTGCATGGGTCTAAAACTCCCTGAGGTTGAGCCTTTATCCATTTTCCATTTTTTTAAAGAGCGTGAGTAAAACGTAACTATTCTTACTATCTTCTTGAAACATTTGCCTGTTTTGAATTTTTTTGTCCATTCCCTCCTTCAGCACAATTATTTAGGGCAGGTGTCCTTTACAGCCCTGAGTCCTTGTGAATGTTAAGTGACCATTAGCTGTGAGTTTAAATCTGCTCTTGCAGGAAATGGGCACAAGGTGACATCATTTCTCCTTTACTTTATTTGGTAACTGGGGAAACAGATCCTTAATGGAAGTGGTGTTCTAGGTTGTAAATTAAAATGGAATGTGCCAGGAAAAAGCCCTTTATGTTCATGTCTCATTACTTCCTGTTCATATTTATAATTTACTTTTTATTTTTTATCCAAGCAAATTTGATTACAATGGTTTGTTTGTTCTAGGTGTGCAAATGTGGTTCTTTCACACATATACGTGTATCTGTTATTCCTCGCATCTTTTTCCCATGTAGGTTATGACACAATGTTGAGTAGTCTTCTCCTGGTCTTCCATACGTCTTTGCTGATTATATATTTCACATGGTTTGTATATCTCTGTTAACCCCAAAATGGTAATGTATCCAATTCTAATCCCTTTCTATTTGGTGAACCATAAGTTTTTTAATGAATCTGTGATTGCCTTTATCTGTGGAAATATCTTCATTGGTATCAATTTTTAAGTAACTCCTAAAAGTGATATGATAAGATATGTGTCTTTTGCTTTCTCACTTACTACAGGTGGCGTGATTACGTATAGACCCATCTATGGTGCTGCAAATGGCATTGTTTCATTGGTTTCACTAGCGAATATTCCTTCTGTACATGGAGGAGTTCTTCTTTGTCCACCCATCTGTTGGTGGACTTTTTGTTTACTTCCATATCTTGGCTATTGTAATACTGTGCCATGCAGATTTGCCTGCCTGTGTCTTTCCAATTTTCTCTTCTTATATTATAGGTCGAGGAGTGGGCCTCCTGGATCATATGGTAGCCCAATGTTTACCTTTTAAAGGCACCTCCATTCTGTTCTTATTCGTGGCCCTTTCCAAGTTATGTCCCACTTGAAGATGAAGGTATTCAATTCTCCAAAACACCTTCAGCATTTATTGTTTGTAGTTTTCTTGCTGATGGTTATTCTGACAAGTGTGAGCTGATACATCTTGGTGGTTGAATTCGCATGTGCCTCATAGTCCGTTGAAATTGAGCTTTAAGGCATGTCCTCTTTATTTTTCAAGCTGAGATTACCTCTTAGTTCTTCAAAGTGTTCTCTTAAAGTATGTGTCACATTTTGAAATGTTTTGGCCATTACCTCTCTCAAGACATTTTGAGGGCAGGTTTCATTTACATTCCTGCATTACTTCTTCCTATGAAATGACCATTAGCACAGGCTTTAAAGCTGCTTTTGCAGGTAAAAGCCAGAGGGTGGCAGCCTTTCTATGTTCCCCACCCTGGTAACTAGGGAAAAGCCCTTGCGGCCTGTGGTGTTTCTCGGTTATAAATTAGAGTGGAGTGTGCCCGGACAAACCCACACAAGCTGATGTCTCTTTACTTTTGTTGGATTTTTAAATTAAATTTTTATTTTTTATTGGAGTAATTTTCCAGTGTGTACGTGGACCACTTCTACATTGTGCATTCCATGGTTGATGGACATTTTCTTTGCTTCCAAGTGTTGGCTATGGTAAATATTGTTGGAGTGCAGCATTGCCATCCTGTGGCTTTTTGATTCTCATTTTCTCACGTGATAGGCCCAGCAGTGGGTGTGATTGATTGACTGATAGCACCGTGTTACCCTTTTCAAAGCACCTTCTTTGTGTTTTCATTAGTGGCTCTTACCACGTCCCTCTTATCATCGAGGGTACGCATTTCTCCACAATCGCTTCACCATTTATTGTTTGCAGCATTTATGCTAATGGCCCTTCTGGCTGGTGTGAGCTGATAGGTTTTTTTACGTTGGGTTTGCATGTCTTTGAAAATTCATAAAACTCATCATTTTTCTCCGCCGTTTTCTTTTCTGTTACAAAAATGAAACAATTGGGAGTACAATATAACTCTTGAAATTGTCTTCTTGGAAGCTTGCCCTCTGTTTAATTTTTGGTCGATTTTCCACCCCAGAATTTTTTTAGAGAGCAGGTGTCATTTACCGAACTGCAAGTGTGGTGCATATTTAGTGACTTTTAGCAATGGGTTTAAAGCTGCTGTTGTGGGAAGTGGCCTCAAGCAGGCAGCATTTCTGCATTCCCAAACCTGGGTACTAGGGCAGCAGAGCCTTTCTGGAAGTCGTGTTCCTAGGTTGTAAATTACATTGGAATGTGCATGGAGAAACCCCCATAAGTTTATGTCTCATTATTTCTTCTTGGTTTTAAATTTTTTTTTTAATTGGGGTAAAGCTTAGAATATTGTTCGTCCTAGGTGTACACAATCTGGTTCATTTGTACATTATATATGTCTATTCAAGTACAGACCCTCTTCCCATGTAAAATGTTACAGAGGGTTCCGCACACCTCCCTTGCTATATGGTTGGTCTTTTTGAGGTATGTATATAATATGTGTTTGTATACATATAGTAACACTAATCTTAATTTATCCATTCCCCACACCTTTCCTTTTAGATGAGCATACTTTGTTTTGTAAGTCATTGAGTGTCTTTCTCTGTGGAAATATGTTCTTTTGTGTCAGTTATTAGATAACGCCTATAAGTGATATCATAGAATATAGGTCTTTTGCTTTCGGACTTACCTCATGTTTCGTGATTATCTCCAGACTCATTTGTGGTGCCTCAGAGAGCAATGGTTCATTGTTTTCCATGGCTAATATTCCATTGTATACATGGACCACTTCGTCTTTATCCATTTATCTGTTGTTGGACATTTTGATTCCTTCACTGTCTTGGCTATTGCGAATTAGGCTGCACTGCAGGTTTTGCATCCTGTGTCTTCTCGATTCTTGTCTTCTCCGGTGAGAGGTCCAATGGTGCGCCTGCTGGATTGAATGGTACCTCCATTTTTACTTTTAAACACAGCTCCTTTCTGTTCTCATTATTGGCCGTTACCCCTTTACTTCTCACCAGAAGGTAGAGGGTACACAGTTCTCTAAAACCCCGTCAGCCTTTATTGTTTGTAGACTTTTTGCTGATGTTCAGTCGACTGGTGTAAATTGAAACTTTTTGTAGATTAGATTGCATGGGTCTAACACTCCGTGAGGTTGAGCTTTTATCCATTTTCCTTTTTTTTAAAAGAGCGTGAGTTAAACGTAAATATTCACACTCTCTTCTTGAAACATTTGCCTGTTTTGAATTTTTTGTCCATTCCCTACTTCAGCACAATTTTTTAGGGCAGGTGTCCTTTACAGCCCTGAGTCCTTGAGAATGTTAACTGACCATTAGCTGTGAGTTTAAAGCTGCTCTTGCAGGAAACGGCCAAAAGGTGGCATCATTTCTCCTTTACCAAATTTTGTAACTGGGGAAACGAAGCCTTAATGGAAGTGGTGTTCTAGGTTGTAAATTAGAATGGAATGTGCCAGGAAAATGTCCTTTATGTTTATGTCTCATTACATCTTGTTCATATTTATAATTTACTTTTTATTTTTTATCCAAGCAAATTTGATTACAATGGTTTGTTTGTTCTAGGTGTGCAAATGTGGTTGTTTCACACATATACGTGTATCTATTCTTCCTCGCATCCTTTTCCCATGTAGTTTATGACACAATGTTGAGTAGTCTTCTCCTGGTCTTCCGTACGTCTTTGGTGATTATATATTTCACATGGTTTGTATATCTCTGTTAACCCCAATATGGTAAATTATCCAATCCTCATCCCTTTCTATTTGGTGAACCATAAGGATTTTAATGAATCTGTGATTGCCTTTCTCTGTGGAAATATCTTCATTGGTATCAATTTTTAAGTAACTCCTAAAAGTGATATGATAGTATATGTGTCTTTTAATTTCTCACTTACTACAGGTGGTGTGCTTACGTCTAGACTCATCTATGGTGCTGCAAATGGCATTGTTTCATTTTTTTCACTAGCGAATATTCCATCTATACATGGAGGAGTTCTTCTTTGTCCACCCATCTGTTGGTGGACTTTTTGGTTACCTCCATATCTTGGCTATTGTAATACTGTGCAATGCAGATTGGCCTGCCTGTGTCTTTCCAATTCTCTCTTCTTAGATTATTGGTCGAGGAGTGGGCCTGCTGGATCATATGGTAGCTCAATGTTTACCTTTTCAAGGCACCTCCATTCTGTTCTCATTCGTGGCCCTTTCCAAGTTATGTCCCCCTTGAAGTTGAGGGTATGCATTTCTCCACAACAGCTTCAGCATTTATTGTTTGTAGTTTTCTTGCTGATGGTTTTTCTGACAAGTGTGAGCTGATACCCCTTTGTGGTTGAATTCGCATGTGCCTCATAATCCTTTGAAACTGAGCTTTAAGGCATATCCTTTTTATTTTTCAAGCTGTGATTACCCCTTAGTTCTTCAAAGTGTTCTCTTAAAGTATGTGTCACATTTTGAAATGTTTTGGCCATTACCTCCCTCAAGACATATTGAGGGCATGTTTCATTTACAGTCCTGCATTACTTCTTCCTATGAAATGACCATTAGCACAGGCCTTAAAGCTGTTTTTGCAGGTAACTGCCAGAGGGTGGCAGCCTTTCTATGTTCCCCACCCTGGTAACTAGGGAAATGCCCTTGCGGCCTGTGGTGTTTCTCGGTTATAAATTAGAGTGGAGTGTGCCCGGAGAAACCCACACAAGCTGATGTCTCTTTACTTTTGTTGGATTTTTAAATTTAATTTTTATTTTTTATTGGAGTAATTTTCCACTGTGTACGTGGACTACTTCTACTTTGTGCATTCCTCGGTTGATGGACATTTTCATTGCCTCCAAGTGTTCGCTATCGTTAATATTGTTGGAGTGCAGGATTTTCATCCTGTGACTTTTTGATTCTCATTTTCTCAGGTGATAGTCCTAGCAGTGGGTGTGATTGATTGACTGGTAGCACCGTGTTACCCTTTTCAAATCACCTTCTTTGTGTTTTCCTTAGTGGTTCCTACCACGTCCCGCTTAGAATCAAAGGTACGCATTTCTCCACAATCCCTCCAGCATTTATTCTTTGCAGCATTTATGCTAATGGCCCTTCTTGCTGGTGTGAGCTGATAGGTTTTTGTAATTTGGGTTTCCATGTCTTTGAAAATTCATAAAACTCATCATTTTTTCCGCCGTTTTCTTTTCTGTTAAAAAAAGGATACAATTGGGAATACAATATAACTCTTGAAATTGTCTTCTTGGAACGTTGCCCTCTGTTTAATTTTTTGGTCGATTTTCCAGCCCAGAATTTTTTTAGAGAGCAGGTGTCATTTACCGAACTGCAAGTTTGGTGAATATTTAGTGACCTTTAGCAATGGGTTTAAAGCTGCTCTTGTGGGAAGTGGCCTCAAGCAGGCAGCATTTCTCCATTCCCCAATCTGTGTACTAGGGCAGCAGAGCCTTTCTGGAAGTCGTGTCCCTAGGTTGTAAATTACATTGGAATGTGCATGGAGAAACCCCCATAAGTTTATGTCTCATTATTTCTTCTTGGTTTTAATTTTTTTTTTAATTGGGGTAAAGCTTAGAATATTGTTCATCCTAGGTGTACACAGTCTGGTTCATTTGTACATTATATATGTCTATTCAAGTACAGATCCTCTTCCAATGTAAAATGTTACAGAGGGTTCCGCACACATCCCTTGCTATATGGTCGGTCTTTTTGAGTTATGTATATAATATGTGTTTGTATACATATAGTAACACTAATCTTAATTTATCCATTCCCCACACCTTTCCTTTTAGATGAGCATAATTTGTTTTCTAAGTCAGTGAGTGTCTTTCTCTGTGGAAATATGTTCATTTGTGTCCGTTATTAGATAACGCCTCTAAGTGATATCATAGAATATAGGTCTTTTGCTTTCGGACTTATCTCATATTTCGTGACTACTTCCAAACTCATTTGTGGGGCCTCAAAGAGCAATGGTTCATTGTTTTCCATGGCTAATATTCCATTGTGTACATGGACCACTTCTTCTTTATCCATTCACCTGTTGTTGGAAATTTTGATTGCTTCACTGTCTTGGCTATTGTGAATAAGGCTGTACTGCAGCTTTTGCGGCCTGTGTCTTCTCGATTCTTGTCTTCTCCGGTGAGAGGTCCAATGGTGCGCCTGCTGGATTGAATGGTACCTCCATTTTTACTTTTAAACACAGATCCTTTCTGTTCTCATTATTGGCTGTTACCCCTTTACGTCTCACCAGCAGGTACAGGGTACAGAGTTCTCTAAAACCCCTTCAGCATTTATTGTTTGTAGACATTTTGCTGATGGTTAGTCGAATGGTGTAAGTTGAAACTTTTTGTAGATTAGATTGCATGGGTCTAAAACTCCCTGAGGTTGAGCCTTTATCCATTTTCCATTTTTTTAAAGAGCGTGAGTAAAACGTAACTATTCTTACTATCTTCTTGAAACATTTGCCTGTTTTGAATTTTTTTGTCCATTCCCTCCTTCAGCACAATTATTTAGGGCAGGTGTCCTTTACAGCCCTGAGTCCTTGTGAATGTTAAGTGACCATTAGCTGTGAGTTTAAATCTGCTCTTGCAGGAAATGGGCACAAGGTGACATCATTTCTCCTTTACTTTATTTGGTAACTGGGGAAACAGATCCTTAATGGAAGTGGTGTTCTAGGTTGTAAATTAAAATGGAATGTGCCAGGAAAAAGCCCTTTATGTTCATGTCTCATTACTTCCTGTTCATATTTATAATTTACTTTTTATTTTTTATCCAAGCAAATTTGATTACAATGGTTTGTTTGTTCTAGGTGTGCAAATGTGGTTCTTTCACACATATACGTGTATCTGTTATTCCTCGCATCTTTTTCCCATGTAGGTTATGACACAATGTTGAGTAGTCTTCTCCTGGTCTTCCATACGTCTTTGCTGATTATATATTTCACATGGTTTGTATATCTCTGTTAACCCCAAAATGGTAATGTATCCAATTCTAATCCCTTTCTATTTGGTGAACCATAAGTTTTTTAATGAATCTGTGATTGCCTTTATCTGTGGAAATATCTTCATTGGTATCAATTTTTAAGTAACTCCTAAAAGTGATATGATAAGATATGTGTCTTTTGCTTTCTCACTTACTACAGGTGGCGTGATTACGTATAGACCCATCTATGGTGCTGCAAATGGCATTGTTTCATTGGTTTCACTAGCGAATATTCCTTCTGTACATGGAGGAGTTCTTCTTTGTCCACCCATCTGTTGGTGGACTTTTTGTTTACTTCCATATCTTGGCTATTGTAATACTGTGCCATGCAGATTTGCCTGCCTGTGTCTTTCCAATTTTCTCTTCTTATATTATAGGTCGAGGAGTGGGCCTCCTGGATCATATGGTAGCCCAATGTTTACCTTTTAAAGGCACCTCCATTCTGTTCTTATTCGTGGCCCTTTCCAAGTTATGTCCCACTTGAAGATGAAGGTATTCAATTCTCCAAAACACCTTCAACATTTATTGTTTGTAGTTTTCTTGCTGATGGTTATTCTGACAAGTGTGAGCTGATACATCTTGGTGGTTGAATTCGCATGTGCCTCATAGTCCGTTGAAATTGAGCTTTAAGGCATGTCCTCTTTATTTTTCAAGCTGAGATTACCTCTTAGTTCTTCAAAGTGTTCTCTTAAAGTATGTGTCACATTTTGAAATGTTTTGGCCATTACCTCTCTCAAGACATTTTGAGGGCAGGTTTCATTTACATTCCTGCATTACTTCTTCCTATGAAATGACCATTAGCACAGGCTTTAAAGCTGCTTTTGCAGGTAAAAGCCAGAGGGTGGCAGCCTTTCTATGTTCCCCACCCTGGTAACTAGGGAAAAGCCCTTGCGGCCTGTGGTGTTTCTCGGTTATAAATTAGAGTGGAGTGTGCCCGGACAAACCCACACAAGCTGATGTCTCTTTACTTTTGTTGGATTTTTAAATTAAATTTTTATTTTTTATTGGAGTAATTTTCCAGTGTGTACGTGGACCACTTCTACATTGTGCATTCCATGGTTGATGGACATTTTCTTTGCTTCCAAGTGTTGGCTATGGTAAATATTGTTGGAGTGCAGCATTGCCATCCTGTGGCTTTTTGATTCTCATTTTCTCACGTGATAGGCCCAGCAGTGGGTGTGATTGATTGACTGATAGCACCGTGTTACCCTTTTCAAAGCACCTTCTTTGTGTTTTCATTAGTGGCTCTTACCACGTCCCTCTTATCATCGAGGGTACGCATTTCTCCACAATCGCTTCACCATTTATTGTTTGCAGCATTTATGCTAATGGCCCTTCTGGCTGGTGTGAGCTGATAGGTTTTTTTACGTTGGGTTTGCATGTCTTTGAAAATTCATAAAACTCATCATTTTTCTCCGCCGTTTTCTTTTCTGTTACAAAAATGAAACAATTGGGAGTACAATATAACTCTTGAAATTGTCTTCTTGGAAGCTTGCCCTCTGTTTAATTTTTGGTCGATTTTCCACCCCAGAATTTTTTTAGAGAGCAGGTGTCATTTACCGAACTGCAAGTGTGGTGCATATTTAGTGACTTTTAGCAATGGGTTTAAAGCTGCTGTTGTGGGAAGTGGCCTCAAGCAGGCAGCATTTCTGCATTCCCAAACCTGGGTACTAGGGCAGCAGAGCCTTTCTGGAAGTCGTGTTCCTAGGTTGTAAATTACATTGGAATGTGCATGGAGAAACCCCCATAAGTTTATGTCTCATTATTTCTTCTTGGTTTTAAATTTTTTTTTAATTGGGGTAAAGCTTAGAATATTGTTCGTCCTAGGTGTACACAATCTGGTTCATTTGTACATTATATATGTCTATTCAAGTACAGACCCTCTTCCCATGTAAAATGTTACAGAGGGTTCCGCACACCTCCCTTGCTATATGGTTGGTCTTTTTGAGGTATGTATATAATATGTGTTTGTATACATATAGTAACACTAATCTTAATTTATCCATTCCCCACACCTTTCCTTTTAGATGAGCATACTTTGTTTTGTAAGTCATTGAGTGTCTTTCTCTGTGGAAATATGTTCTTTTGTGTCAGTTATTAGATAACGCCTATAAGTGATATCATAGAATATAGGTCTTTTGCTTTCGGACTTACCTCATGTTTCGTGATTATCTCCAGACTCATTTGTGGTGCCTCAGAGAGCAATGGTTCATTGTTTTCCATGGCTAATATTCCATTGTATACATGGACCACTTCGTCTTTATCCATTTATCTGTTGTTGGACATTTTGATTCCTTCACTGTCTTGGCTATTGCGAATTAGGCTGCACTGCAGGTTTTGCATCCTGTGTCTTCTCGATTCTTGTCTTCTCCGGTGAGAGGTCCAATGGTGCGCCTGCTGGATTGAATGGTACCTCCATTTTTACTTTTAAACACAGCTCCTTTCTGTTCTCATTATTGGCCGTTACCCCTTTACTTCTCACCAGAAGGTAGAGGGTACACAGTTCTCTAAAACCCCGTCAGCCTTTATTGTTTGTAGACTTTTTGCTGATGTTCAGTCGACTGGTGTAAATTGAAACTTTTTGTAGATTAGATTGCATGGGTCTAACACTCCGTGAGGTTGAGCTTTTATCCATTTTCCTTTTTTTTAAAAGAGCGTGAGTTAAACGTAAATATTCACACTCTCTTCTTGAAACATTTGCCTGTTTTGAATTTTTTGTCCATTCCCTACTTCAGCACAATTTTTTAGGGCAGGTGTCCTTTACAGCCCTGAGTCCTTGAGAATGTTAACTGACCATTAGCTGTGAGTTTAAAGCTGCTCTTGCAGGAAACGGCCAAAAGGTGGCATCATTTCTCCTTTACCAAATTTTGTAACTGGGGAAACGAAGCCTTAATGGAAGTGGTGTTCTAGGTTGTAAATTAGAATGGAATGTGCCAGGAAAATGTCCTTTATGTTTATGTCTCATTACATCTTGTTCATATTTATAATTTACTTTTTATTTTTTATCCAAGCAAATTTGATTACAATGGTTTGTTTGTTCTAGGTGTGCAAATGTGGTTGTTTCACACATATACGTGTATCTATTCTTCCTCGCATCCTTTTCCCATGTAGTTTATGACACAATGTTGAGTAGTCTTCTCCTGGTCTTCCGTACGTCTTTGGTGATTATATATTTCACATGGTTTGTATATCTCTGTTAACCCCAATATGGTAAATTATCCAATCCTCATCCCTTTCTATTTGGTGAACCATAAGGATTTTAATGAATCTGTGATTGCCTTTCTCTGTGGAAATATCTTCATTGGTATCAATTTTTAAGTAACTCCTAAAAGTGATATGATAGTATATGTGTCTTTTAATTTCTCACTTACTACAGGTGGTGTGCTTACGTCTAGACTCATCTATGGTGCTGCAAATGGCATTGTTTCATTTTTTTCACTAGCGAATATTCCATCTATACATGGAGGAGTTCTTCTTTGTCCACCCATCTGTTGGTGGACTTTTTGGTTACCTCCATATCTTGGCTATTGTAATACTGTGCAATGCAGATTTGCCTGCCTGTGTCTTTCCAATTCTCTCTTCTTAGATTATAGGTCGAGGAGTGGGCCTGCTGGATCATATGGTAGCTCAATGTTTACCTTTTTAAGGCACCTCCATTCTGTTCTCATTCGTGGCCCTTTCCAAGTTACGTCCCCCTTGAAGTTGAGGGTATGCATTTCTCCACAACAGCTTCAGCATTTATTGTTTGTAGTTTTCTTGCTGATGGTTTTTCTGACTAGTGTGAGCTGACAACTCTTTTTGGTTGAATTCACATGTGCCTCATAATCCGTTGTAATTGAGCTTTAAGGCATATCCTTTTTATTTTTCAAGCTGTGATTACCCCTTAGTTCTTCAAAGTGTTCTCTTAAAGTATGTGTCACATTTTGAAATGTTTTGGCCATTACCTCCCTCAAGACATTTTGAGGGCAGGTTTCATTTACGGTCCTGCATTACTTCTTCCTATGAAATGATCATTAGCACAGGCCTTAAAGCTGCTTTTGCAGGTAACTGCCAGAGGGTGGCAGCCTTTCTATGTTCCCCACCCTGGTAACTAGGGAAATGCCCTTGCGGCCTGTGGTGTTTCTCGGTTATAAATTAGAGTGGAGTGTGCCCGGACAAACCCACACAAGCTGATGTCTCTTTACTTTTGTTGGATTTTTAAATTTAATTTTTATTTTTTATTGGAATAATTTTCCACTGTGTACGTGGACCACTTCTACTTTGTGCATTCCTCGGTTGATGGACATTTTCATTGCTTCCAAGTGTTGGCTATGGTAAATATTGTTGGAGTGCAGGATTGCCAGCCTGTGACTTTTTTTTTTTTAATATTTATTTATTTATTTATTTATTTATTTATTTATTTATTTATTTATTTTTGGCTGTGTTGGATCTTCGTTTGTGCGCGAGGGCTTTCTGTAGTTGCGGCGAGCGGGGGCCACTCTTCATCGTGGTGCGTGGGTCTCTCACTATCGCGGCCTCTCTTGTTGCGGAGCACAGGCTCCATGCGCGCAGGCTCAGTGGTTGTGGCTCACGGGCCCAGTTGCTCCGCGGCATGTGGGATCTTCCCAGACCGGGGCTCGAACCCGTGTGCCCTGCATTGGCAGGCAGACTCTCAACCACTGCACCACCAGGGAAGCCCCAAGCCTGTGAATTTTTGATTCTCATTTTCTCAGGTGATAGGCCCAGCAGTGGGTGTGATTGATTGACTGGTAGCACCGTGTTACCCTTATCAAAGCACCTTCTTTGTGTTTTCATTAGTGGCTCTTACCACGTCCCCCTTAGAATCGAGGGTACGCATTTCTCCACAATCGCTTCAGCATTTATTGTTTGCAGCATTTATGCTAATGGCCCTTCTGGCTGGTGTGAGCTGATAGGTTTTTGTACTTTGGGTTTGCATGTCTTTGAAAATTCATAAAACTCATCATTTTTCTCTGCCGTTTTCTTTTCTGCTAAAAAAAGGAAACAGTTGGGAGTACAATATAACTCTTGAAATTGTCTTCTTGGAAGCTCTCCCTCTGTTAAATTTTTTGGTCGATTTTCCAGCCCAGAATTTTTTTAGAGAGCAAGTCTCATTTCCCGAACTGCAAGTGTGGTGCATATTTAGTGACCTTTAGCAATGGGTTAAAAGCTGCTGTTGTGGGAAGTGGCCTCAAGCAGGCAGCATTCCTCCATTCCCAAATCTGGGTACTAGGGCAGCAGAGCCTTTCTGGAAGTCGTGTTCCTAGGTTGTAAATTATATTGGAATGTGCATGGAGAAACCCCCATAAGTTTATGTCTCATTATTTCTTCTTGGTTTTAAAAATTTTTTTAATTGGGGTAAAGCTTAGAATATTGTTTGTCCGAGGTGTACACAATCTGGTTCATTTGTACATTATATATGTCTATTCAAGTACACATCCCCTTCCCATGTAAAATGTTACAGAGGTTTCCGCACACCTGCCTTCTATATGATAGGTCTTTTTGAGATATGTATATAATATGTGTTTGTATACATATAGTAACACTAACCTTAATTTATCCACTCCCCCCACCTTTCCTTTTAGATGAGCATAGTTTGTTTTCTAAATCTGTGAGTGTCTTTCTCTTTGGAATTATGTTCATTTGTGTCAGTTATTAGATAACGCCTGTAAGTGATATCATAGAATATAGGTCTTTTGCTTTCGGACTTACCTCATGTTTCGTGATTATCTCCAGACTCATTTGTGGTGCCTCAAAGAACAATGGTTCATTGTTTTCCATGGCTAATATTCCATTGTGTACATGGACCACTTCTTCTTTATCTCTTCACCTGTTGTTGGACATTTTGATTCCTTCACTGTCTTGGCTATTGTGAATAAGGCTGCACTGAAGCTTTTGCGGCCTGTGTCTTCTCGATTCTTGTCTTCTCCGGTGAGAGGTCCAATGGTGTGCCTGCTGGATTGAATGGTACCTCCATTTTTACTTTTAAACACAGCTCCTTTCTGTTCTCATTATTGGCCGTTACCCCTTTACGTCTCACCAGCAGGTTGAGGGTACACAGTTCTCTAAAACCCCGTCAGCACTTATTGTTTGTAGACTTTTTGCTGATGGTCAGTCGACTGGTGTAAGTTGAAACTTTTGGTAGATTAGATTTCATGGGTCTAACACTCCCTGAGGTTGAGCTTTTATCCATTTTTCTTTTTTTTAAAAGAGCGTGAGTAAAACGTTAATATTCATACTCACTTCTGGAAACATTTGCCTGTTTTGAAATTTTTGTCCATTCCCTACTTCAGCACAATTTTTTAGGGCAGGTGTCCTTTACAGCCCTGAGTCCTTGTGAATGTTAAGTGACCATTAGCTGTGAGTTTAAAGCTGCTCTTGCAGGAAACGGCCACAAGGTGGCATCATTTCTCCTTTACCAAATTTGGTAAGTGGGGAAACAGAGCCTTAATGGAAGTGGTGTTCTAGGTTGTAAATTAGAATGGAATGTGCCAGGAAAAAGCCCTTTATGTTTATGTCTCATTACTTGTTGTTCATATTTATAATTTACTTTTTATTTTTTATCCAAGCAAATTTGATTACAATGGTTTGTTTGTTCTAGGTGTGCAAATGTGGTTCTTTCACACATATACGTGTATCTATTCTTCCTCGCATGCTTTTCCCATATAGGTTATGACAAAATGTTGAGTAGTCTTCTCCTGGTCTTCCGTACGTCTTTGGTGATTATATATTTCACATGGTTTGTATATCTCTGTTAACCCCAATATGGTAAATTATCCAATCCTCATCCCTTTCTATTTGATGAACCATAAGTTTTTTAATGAATCTGTGATTGCCTTTCTCTGTGGAAATATCTTCATTAGTATCAATTTTTATGTAACTCCTAAAAGTGATATGATAGGATATGTGTCTTTTACTTTCTCACTTACTACAGGTGGTGTGATTACGTCTAGACTCATCTATGGTGCTGCAAATGGCATTGTTTCATTTTTTTCACTAGCGAATATTCCATCTATACATGGAGGAGTTCTTCTTTGTCCACCCATCTGTTGGTGGACTTTTTGGTTACCTCCATATCTTGGCTATTGTAATACTGTGCAATGCAGATTTGCCTGCCTGTGTCTTTCCAATTCTCTCTTCTTAGATTATAGGTCGAGGAGTGGGCCTGCTGGATCATATGGTAGCTCAATGTTTACCTTTTTAAGGCACTTCCATTCTGTTCTCATTTGTGGCCCTTTCCAAGTTACGTCCCCCTTGAAGTTGAGGGTATGCATTTCTCCACAACAGCTTCAGCATTTATTGTTTGTAGTTTTCTTGCTGATGGTTTTTCTGACAAGTGTGAGCTGATACCTGTTTTTGGTTGAATTCGCATGTGCCTCATAATCCATTGAAACTGAGCTTTAAGGCATATCCTTTTTATTTTTCAAGCTGTGATTACCCCTTAGTTCTTCAAAGTGTTCTCTTAAAGTATGTGTCACATTTTGAAATGTTTTGGCCATTACCTCCCTCAAGACATATTGAGGGCATGTTTCATTTACAGTCCTGCATTACTTCTTCCTATGAAATGACCATTAGCACAGGCCTTAAAGCAGTTTTTGCAGGTAACTGCCAGAGGGTGTCAGCCTTTCTATGTTCCCCACCCTGGTAACTAGGGAAATGCCCTTGCGGCCTGTGGTGTTTCTCGGTTATAAATTAGAGTGGAGTGTGCCCGGACAAACCCACACAAGCTGATGTCTCTTTACTTTTGTTGGATTTTTAAATTTAATTTTTATTTTTTATTGGAGTAATCTTCCACTGTGTACGTGGACCACTTCTACTTTGTGCATTCCTCGGTTGATGGACATTTTCATTGCTTCCAAGTGTTGGCTATGGTAAATATTGTTGGAGGGAAGGATTGCCAGCCTGTGACTTTTTTTTTTTTAATATTTATTTATTTATTTATTTATTTATTTATTTATTTTTGGCTGTGTTGGATCTTCGTTTGTGCGTGAGGGATTTCTGTAGTTGCGGCGAGCGGGTGCCACTCTTCATTGCGGTGCGTGGGTCTCTCACTATCGCGGCCTCTCTTGTTGCGGAGCACAGGCTCCATGCGCGCAGGCTCAGTGGTTGTGGCTCACGGGCCCAGTTGCTCCGCGGCATGTGGGATCTTCCCAGACCGGGGCTCGAACCCGTGTGCCCTGCATTGGCAGGCAGACTCTCAACCACTGCACCACCAGGGAAGCCCCAAGTCTGTGACTTTTTGATTCTCATTTTCTCAGGTGATAGGCCCAGCAGTGGGTGTGATTGATTGACTGGTAGCACCGTGTTACCCTTTTCAAAGCACCTTCTTTGTGTTTTCATTAGTGGCTCTTACCACGTCCCCCTTAGAATCGAGGGTACGCATTTCTCCACAATCGCTTCAGCATTTATTGTTTGCAGCATTTATGCTAATGGCCCTTCTGGCTGGTGTGAGCTGATAGGTTTTTGTCCTTTGGGTTTTCATGTCTTTGAAAATTCATAAAACTCATCATTTTTCTCCGCCGTTTTCTTTTCTGCTAAAAAAAGGAAACAGTTGGGAGTACAATATAACTCTTGAAATTGTCTTCTTGGAAGCTTGCCCTCTGTTAAATTTTTTGGTCGATGTTCCAGCCCAGAATTTTTTTAGAGAGCAGGTCTCATTTCCCGAACTGCAAGTGTGGTGCATATTTAGTGACCTTTAGCAATGGGTTAAAAGCTGCTGTTGTGGGAAGTGGCCTCAAGCAGGCAGCATTCCTTCATTCCCAAATCTGGGTACTAGGGCAGCAGAGCCTTTCTGGAAGTCGTGTTCCTAGGTTGTAAATTATATTGGAATGTGCATGGGGAAACCCCCATAAGTTTATGTCTCATTATTTCTTCTTGGTTTTAAAAATTTTTTTAATTGGGGTAAATCTTAGAATATAGTTTGTCCGAGGTGTACACAATCTGGTTCATTTGTACATTATATATGTCTATTCAAGTACACATCCCCTTCCCATGTAAAATGTTACAGAGGGTTCCGCACACCTCCCTTCTATATGGTAGGTCTTTTTGAGATATGTATATAATATGTGTTTGTATACATATAGTAACACTAACCTTAATTTATACACTCCCCCCACCTTTCCTTTTAGATGAGCATAGTTTGTTTTCTAAATCTGTGAGTGTCTTTCTCTGTGGAAATATGTTCATTTGTGTCAGTTATTAGATAACGTCTATAAGTGATATCATAGAATATAGGTCTTTTGCTTTCGGACTTACCTCATGTTTCGTGATTATCTCCAGACTCATTTGTGGTGCCTCAAAGAACAATGGTTCATTGTTTTCCATGGCTAATATTCCATTGTGTACATGGACCACTTCTTCTTTATCTAGTCACCTGTTGTTGGACATTTTGATTCCTTCACTGTCTTGGCTATTGTGAAGAAGGCTGCACTGAAGCTTTTGCGGCCTGTGTCTTCTCGATTCTTGTCTTCTCCGGTGAGAGGTCCAATGGTGCGCCCGCTGGATTGAATGGTACCTCCATTTTTACTTTTAAACACAGTTCCTTTCTGTTCTCATTATTGGCCGTTACCCCTTTACGTCTCACCAGCAGGTAGAGGGTACACAGTTCTCTAAAACCCCGTCAGCATTTATTGTTTGTAGACTTTTTGCTGATGGTCAGTCGACTGGTGTAAGTTGAAACTTTTTGTAGATTAGATTTCATGGGTCTAACACTCCCTGAGGTTGAGCTTTTATCCATTTTCCTTTTTTTTTAAAGAGCGTGAGTAAAACGTTAATATTCATACTCTCTTCTGGAAACATTTGCCTGTTTTGAAATTTTTGTCCATTCCCTACTTCAGCACAATTTTTTAGGGCAGGTGTCCTTTACAGCCCTGAGTCCTTGTGAATGTTAAGTGACCATTAGCTGTGAGTTTAAAGCTGCTCTTGCAGGAAACGGCCACAAGGTGGCATCATTTCTCCTTTACCAAATTTGGTAAGAGGGGAAACAGAGCCTTAATGGAAGTGGTGTTCTAGGTTGTAAATTAGAATGGAATGTGCCAGGAAAAAGCCCTTTATGTTTATGTCTCATTACTTGTTGTTCATATTTATAATTTATTTTTATTTTTTATCCAAGCAAATTTGATTACAATGGTTTGTTTGTTCTAGGTGGGCAAATGTGGTTCTTTCACACATATACGTGTATCTATTCTTCCTCGCATCCTTTTCCCATATAGGTTATGACACAATGTTGAGTAGTCTTCTCCTGGTCTTCCGTACGTCTTTGGTGATTATATATTTCACATGGTTTGTATATCTCTGTTAACCCCAATATGGTAAATTATCCAATCCTCATCCCTTTCTATTTGATGAACCATAAGTTTTTTAATGAATCTGTGATTGCCTTTCTCTGTGGAAATATCTTCATTAGTATCAATTTTTATGTAACTCCTAAAAGTGATATGATAGGATATGTGTCTTTTACTTTCTCACTTACTACAGGTGGTGTGATTACGTCTAGACTCATCTATGGTGCTGCAAATGGCATTGTTTCATTTTTTTCACTAGCGAATATTCCATCTATACATGGAGGAGTTCTTCTTTGTCCACCCATCTGTTGGTGGACTTTTTGGTTACCTCCATATCTTGGCTATTGTAATACTGTGCAATGCAGATTTGCCTGCCTGTGTCTTTCCAATTCTCTCTTCTTAGATTATAGGTCGAGGAGTGGGCCTGCTGGATCATATGGTAGCTCAATGTTTACCTTTTTAAGGCACTTCCATTCTGTTCTCATTTGTGGCCCTTTCCAAGTTACGTCCCCATTGAAGTTGAGGGTATGCATTTCTCCACAACAGCTTCAGCATTTATTGTTTGTAGTTTTCTTGCTGATGGTTTTTCTGACAAGTGTGAGCTGATACCTGTTTTTGGTTGAATTCGCATGTGCCTCATAATCCATTGAAACTGAGCTTTAAGGCATATCCTTTTTATTTTTCAAGCTGTGATTACCCCTTAGTTCTTCAAAGTGTTCTCTTAAAGTATGTGTCACATTTTGAAATGTTTTGGCCATTACCTCCCTCAAGACATATTGAGGGCATGTTTCATTTACAGTCCTGCATTACTTCTTCCTATGAAATGACCATTAGCACAGGCCTTAAAGCTGTTTTTGCAGGTAACTGCCAGAGGGTGTCAGCCTTTCTATGTTCCCCACCCTGGTAACTAGGGAAATGCCCTTGCGGCCTGTGGTGTTTCTCGGTTATAAATTAGAGTGGAGTGTGCCCGGACAAACCCACACAAGCTGATGTCTCTTTACTTTTGTTGGATTTTTAAATTTAATTTTTATTTTTTATTGGAGTAATCTTCCACTGTGTACGTGGACCACTTCTACTGTGTGCATTCCTCGGTTGATGGACATTTTCATTGCTTCCAAGTGTTGGCTATGGTAAATATTGTTGGAGTGCAGGATTGCCAGCCTGTGACTTTTTTTTTTAAATATTTATTTATTTATTTATTTATTTATTTATTTATTTATTTTTGGCTGTGTTGGATCTTCGTTTGTGCGTGAGGGATTTCTGTAGTTGCGGCGAGCGGGTGCCACTCTTCATTGCGGTGCGTGGGTCTCTCACTATCGCGGCCTCTCTTGTTGCGGAGCACAGGCTCCATGCGCGCAGGCTCAGTGGTTGTGGCTCACGGGCCCAGTTGCTCCGCGGCATGTGGGATCTTCCCAGACCGGGGCTCGAACCCGTGTGCCCTGCATTGGCAGGCAGACTCTCAACCACTGCACCACCAGGGAAGCCCCAAGCCTGTGACTTTTTGATTCTCATTTTCTCAGGTTATAGGCCCAGCAGTGGGTGTGATTGATTGACTGGTAGCACCGTGTTACCCTTTTCAAAGCACCTTCTTTGTGTTTTCATTAGTGGCTCTTACCACGTCCCCCTTAGAATCGAGGGTACGCATTTCTCCACAATCGCTTCAGCATTTATTGTTTGCAGCATTTATGCTAATGGCCCTTCTGGCTGGTGTGAGCTGATAGGTTTTTGTCCTTTGGGTTTGCATGTCTTTGAAAATTCATAAAACTCATCATTTTTCTCCGCCGTTTTCTTTTCTGCTAAAAAAAGGAAACAGTTGGGAGTACAATATAACTCTTGAAATTGTCTTCTTGGAAGCTTGCCCTCTGTTAAATTTTTTGGTCGATGTTCCAGCCCAGAATTTTTTTAGAGAGCAGGTCTCATTTCCCGAACTGCAAGTGTGGTGCATATTTAGTGACCTTTAGCAATGGGTTAAAAGCTGCTGTTGTGGGAAGTGGCCTCAAGCAGGCAGCATTCCTTCATTCCCAAATCTGGGTACTAGGGCAGCAGAGCCTTTCTGGAAGTCGTGTTCCTAGGTTGTAAATTATATTGGAATGTGCATGGGGAAACCCCCATAAGTTTATGTCTCATTATTTCTTCTTGGTTTTAAAAATTTTTTTAATTGCAGTAAAGCTTAGAATATTGTTTGTCCGAGGTGTACACAATCTGGTTCATTTGTACATTATATATGTCTATTCAAGTACACATCCCCTTCCCATGTAAAATGTTACAGAGGGTTCCGCACACCTCCCTTCTATATGGTAGGTCTTTTTGAGATATGTATATAATATGTGTTTGTATACATATAGTAACACTAACCTTAATTTATCCACTCCCCCCACCTTTCCTTTTAGATGAGCATAGTTTGTTTTCTAAATCTGTGAGTGTCTTTCTCTGTGGAAATATGTTCATTTGTGTCAGTTATTAGATAACGTCTATAAGTGATATCATAGAATATAGGTCTTTTGCTTTCGGACTTACCTCATGTTTCGTGATTATCTCCAGACTCATTTGTGGTGCCTCAAAGAACAATGGTTCATTGTTTTCCATGGCTAATATTCCATTGTGTACATGGACCACTTCTTCTTTATCTATTCACCTGTTGTTGGACATTTTGATTCCTTCACTGTCTTGGCTATTGTGAATAAGGCTGCACTGAAGCTTTTGCGGCCTGTGTCTTCTCGATTCTTGTCTTCTCCGGTGAGAGGTCCAATGGTGCGCCCGCTGGATTGAATGGTACCTCCATTTTTACTTTTAAACACAGTTCCTTTCTGTTCTCATTATTGGCCGTTACCCCTTTACGTCTCACCAGCAGGTAGAGGGTACACAGTTCTCTAAAACCCCGTCAGCATTTATTGTTTGTAGACTTTTTGCTGATGGTCAGTCGACTGGTGTAAGTTGAAACTTTTTGTAGATTAGATTTCATGGGTCTAACACTCCCTGAGGTTGAGCTTTTATCCATTTTCCTTTTTTTTTAAAGAGCGTGAGTAAAACGTTAATATTCATACTCTCTTCTGGAAACATTTGCCTGTTTTGAAATTTTTGTCCATTCCCTACTTCAGCACAATTTTTTAGGGCAGGTGTCCTTTACAGCCCTGAGTCCTTGTGAATGTTAAGTGACCATTAGCTGTGAGTTTAAAGCTGCTCTTGAAGGAAACGGCCACAAGGTGGCATCATTTCTCCTTTACCAAATTTGGTAAGTGGGGAAACAGAGCCTTAATGGAAGTGGTGTTCTAGGTTGTAAATTAGAATGGAATGTGCCAGGAAAAAGCCCTTTATGTTTATGTCTCATTACTTGTTGTTCATATTTATAATTTATTTTTATTTTTTATCCAAGCAAATTTGATTACAATGGTTTGTTTGTTCTAGGTGGGCAAATGTGGTTCTTTCACACATATACGTGTATCTATTCTTCCTCGCATCCTTTTCCCATATAGGTTATGACACAATGTTGAGTAGTCTTCTCCTGGTCTTCCGTACGTCTTTGGTGATTATATATTTCACATGGTTTGTATATCTCTGTTAACCCCAATATGGTAAATTATCCAATCCTCATCCCTTTCTATTTGATGAACCATAAGTTTTTTAATGAATCTGTGATTGCCTTTCTCTGTGGAAATATCTTCATTAGTATCAATTTTTATGTAACTCCTAAAAGTGATATGATAGGATATGTGTCTTTTACTTTCTCACTTACTACAGGTGGTGTGATTACGTCTAGACTCATCTATGGTGCTGCAAATGGCATTGTTTCATTTTTTTCACTAGCGAATATTCCATCTATACATGGAGGAGTTCTTCTTTGTCCACCCATCTGTTGGTGGACTTTTTGGTTACCTCCATATCGTGGCTATTGTAATACTGTGCAATGCAGATTTGCCTGCCTGTGTCTTTCCAATTCTCTCTTCTTAGATTATAGGTCGAGGAGTGGGCCTGCTGGATCATATGGTAGCTCAATATTTACCTTTTTAAGGCACTTCCATTCTGTTCTCATTTGTGGCCCTTTCCAAGTTACGTCCCCCTTGAAGTTGAGGGTATGCATTTCTCCACAACAGCTTCAGCATTTATTGTTTGTAGTTTTCTTGCTGATGGTTTTTCTGACAAGTGTGAGCTGATACCTGTTTTTGGTTGAATTCGCATGTGCCTCATAATCCATTGAAACTGAGCTTTAAGGCATATCCTTTTTATTTTTCAAGCTGTGATTACCCCTTAGTTCTTCAAAGTGTTCTCTTAAAGTATGTGTCACATTTTGAAATGTTTTGGCCATTACCTCCCTCAAGACATATTGAGGGCATGTTTCATTTACAGTCCTGCATTACTTCTTCCTATGAAATGACCATTAGCACAGGCCTTAAAGCTGTTTTTGCAGGTAACTGCCAGAGGGTGTCAGCCTTTCTATGTTCCCCACCCTGGTAACTAGGGAAATGCCCTTGCGGCCTGTGGTGTTTCTCGGTTATAAATTAGAGTGGAGTGTGCCCGGACAAACCCACACAAGCTGATGTCTCTTTACTTTTGTTGGATTTTTAAATTTAATTTTTATTTTTTATTGGAGTAATCTTCCACTGTGTACGTGGACCACTTCTACTTTGTGCATTCCTCGGTTGATGGACATTTTCATTGCTTCCAAGTGTTGGCTATGGTAAATATTGTTGGAGTGCAGGATTGCCAGCCTGTGACTTTTTTTTTTAAATATTTATTTATTTATTTATTTATTTATTTATTTATTTATTTATTTATGGCTGTGTTGGATCTTCGTTTGTGCGTGAGGGATTTCTGTAGTTGCGGCGAGCGGGTGCCACTCTTCATTGCGGTGCGTGGGTCTCTCACTATCGCGGCCTCTCTTGTTGCGGAGCACAGGCTCCATGCGCGCAGGCTCAGTGGTTGTGGCTCACGGGCCCAGTTGCTCCGCGGCATGTGGGATCTTCCCAGACCGGGGCTCGAACCCGTGTGCCCTGCATTGGCAGGCAGACTCTCAACCACTGCACCACCAGGGAAGCCCCAAGCCTGTGACTTTTTGATTCTCATTTTCTCAGGTGATAGGCCCAGCAGTGGGTGTGATTGATTGACTGGTAGCACCGTGTTACCCTTTTCAAAGCACCTTCTTTGTGTTTTCATTAGTGGCTCTTACCACGTCCCCCTTAGAATCGAGGGTACGCATTTCTCCACAATCGCTTCAGCATTTATTGTTTGCAGCATTTATGCTAATGGCCCTTCTGGCTGGTGTGAGCTGATAGGTTTTTGTCCTTTGGGTTTGCATGTCTTTGAAAATTCATAAAACTCATCATTTTTCTCCGCCGTTTTCTTTTCTGCTAAAAAAAGGAAACAGTTGGGAGTACAATATAACTCTTGAAATTGTCTTCTTGGAAGCTTGCCCTCTGTAAAATTTTTTGGTCGATGTTCCAGCCCAGAATTTTTTTAGAGAGCAGGTCTCATTTCCCGAACTGCAAGTGTGGTGCATATTTAGTGACCTTTAGCAATGGGTTAAAAGCTGCTGTTGTGGGAAGTGGCCTCAAGCAGGCAGCATTCCTCCATTCCCAAATCTGGGTACTAGGGCAGCAGAGCCTTTCTGGAAGTCGTGTTCCTAGGTTGTAAATTATATTGGAATGTGCATGGGGAAACCCCCATAAGTTTATGTCTCATTATTTCTTCTTGGTTTTAAAAATTTTTTTAATTGCAGTAAAGCTTAGAATATTGTTTGTCCGAGGTGTACACAATCTGGTTCATTTGTACATTATATATGTCTATTCAAGTACACATCCCCTTCCCATGTAAAATGTTACAGAGGGTTCCGCACACCTCCCTTCTATATGGTAGGTCTTTTTGAGATATGTATATAATATGTGTTTGTATACATATAGTAACACTAACCTTAATTTATCCACTCCCCCCACCTTTCCTTTTAGATGAGCATAGTTTGTTTTCTAAATCTGTGAGTGTCTTTCTCTGTGGAAATATGTTCATTTGTGTCAGTTATTAGATAACGTCTATAAGTGATATCATAGAATATAGGTCTTTTGCTTTCGGACTTACCTCATGTTTCGTGATTATCTCCAGACTCATTTGTGGTGCCTCAAAGAACAATGGTTCATTGTTTTCCATGGCTAATATTCCATTGTGTACATGGACCACTTCTTCTTTATCTATTCACCTGTTGTTGGACATTTTGATTCCTTCACTGTCTTGGCTATTGTGAATAAGGCTGCACTGAAGCTTTTGCGGCCTGTGTCTTCTCGATTCTTGTCTTCTCCGGTGAGAGGTCCAATGGTGCGCCCGCTGGATTGAATGGTACCTCCATTTTTACTTTTAAACACAGTTCCTTTCTGTTCTCATTATTGGCCGTTACCCCTTTACGTCTCACCAGCAGGTAGAGGGTACACAGTTCTCTAAAACCCCGTCAGCATTTATTGTTTGTAGACTTTTTGCTGATGGTCAGTCGACTGGTGTAAGTTGAAACTTTTTGTAGATTAGATTTCATGGGTCTAACACTCCCTGAGGTTGAGCTTTTATCCATTTTCCTTTTTTTTTAAAAGAGCGTGAGTAAAACGTTAATATTCATACTCTCTTCTGGAGACATTTGCCTGTTTTGAAATTTTTGTCCATTCCCTACTTCAGCACAATTTTTTAGGGCAGGTGTCCTTTACAGCCCTGAGTCCTTGTGAATGTTAAGTGACCATTAGCTGTGAGTTTAAAGCTGCTCTTGCAGGAAACGGCCACAAGGTGGCATCATTTCTCCTTTACCAAATTTGGTAACTGGGGAAACAGAGCCTTAATGGAAGTGGTGTTCTAGGTTGTAAATTAGAATGGAATGTGCCAGGAAAAAGCCCTTTATGTTTATGTCTCATTACTTGTTGTTCATATTTATAATTTACTTTTTATTTTTTATCCAAGCAAATTTGATTACAATGGTTTGTTTGTTCTAGGTGGGCAAATGTGGTTCTTTCACACATATACGTGTATCTATTCTTCCTCGCATCCTTTTCCCATATAGGTTATGACACAATGTTGAGTAGTCTTCTCCTGGTCTTCCGTACGTCTTTGGTGATTATATATTTCACATGGTTTGTATATCTCTGTTAACCCCAATATGGTAAATTATCCAATCCTCATCCCTTTCTATTTGATGAACCATAAGTTTTTTAATGAATCTGTGATTGCCTTTCTCTGTGGAAATATCTTCATTAGTATCAATTTTTATGTAACTCCTAAAAGGGATATGATAGGATATGTGTCTTTTACTTTCTCACTTACTACAGGTGGTGTGATTACGTCTAGACTCATCTATGGTGCTGAAAATGGCATTGTTTCATTTTTTTCACTAGCGAATATTCCATCTATACATGGAGGAGTTCTTCTTTGTCCACCCATCTGTTGGTGGACTTTTTGGTTACCTCCATATCTTGGCTATTGTAATACTGTGCAATGCAGATTTGCCTGCCTGTGTTTTTCCAATTCTCTCTTCTTAGATTATAGGTCGAGGAGTGGGCCGGCTGGATCATATGGTAGCTCAATGTTTACCTTTTTAAGGCACCTCCATTCTGTTCTCATTTGTGGCCCTTTCCAAGTTGCGTCCCCCTTGAAGTTGAGGGTATGCATTTCTCCACAACAGCTTCAGCATTTATTGTTTGTAGTTTTCTTGCTGATGGTTTTTCTGACAAGTGTGAGCTGATACCTCTTTTTGGTTGAATTCGCATGTGCCTCTTAATCCGTTGAAACTGAGCTTTAAGGCATATCCTTTTTATTTTTCAAGCTGTGATTACCCCTTAGTTCTTCAAAGTGTTCTCTTAAAGTATGTGTCACATTTTGAAATGTTTTGGCCATTACCTCCCTCAAGACATATTGAGGGCATGTTTCATTTACAGTCCTGCATTACTTCTTCCTATGAAATGACCATTAGCACAGGCCTTAAAGCTGTTTTTGCAGGTAACTGCCAGAGGGTGGCAGCCTTTCTATGTTCCCCACCCTGGTAACTAGGGAAATGCCCTTGCGGCCTGTGGTGTTTCTCAGTTATAAATTAGAGTGGAGTGTGCCCGGACAAACCCACACAAGCTGATGTCTCTTTACTTTTGTTCAATTTTTAAATTTAATTTTTATTTTTTATTGGAGTAATTTTCCACTGTGTACTTGGACGACTTCTACTTTGTGCATTCCTCAGTTGATGGACATTTTCATTGCTTCCAAGTGTTGGCTATGGTAAATATTGTTGGAGTGCAGGATTGCCAGCCTGTGACTTATTTTTTTTAATATTTATTTATTTATTTATTTATTTATTTATTTATTTATTTATTTATTTATTTTTGGCTGTGTTGGATCTTCGTTTGTGCGCGAGGGCTTTCTGTAGTTGCGGCGAGCGGGGGCCACTCTTCATCGCGGTGCGTGGGTCTCTCACTATCGCGGCCTCTCTTGTTGCGGAGCACAGGCTCCATGCGCGCAGGCTCAGTGGTTGTGGCTCACGGGCCCAGTTGCTCCGCGGCATGTGGGATCTTCCCAGACCGGGGCTCGAACCCGTGTGCCCTGCATTGGCAGGCAGACTCTCAACCACTGCACCACCAGGGACTCCCCAAGCCTGTGACTTTTTGATTCTCATTTTCTCAGGTGATAGGCCCAGCAGTGGGTGTGATTGATTGACTGGTAGCACCGTGTTACCCTTATCAAAGCACCTTCTTTGTGTTTTCATTAGTGGCTCTTACCACGTCCCCCTCAGAATCGAGGGTACGCATTTCTCCACAATCGCTTCAGCATTTTTGTTTTCAGCATTTATGCTAATGGCCCTTCTGGCTGGTGTGAGCTGATAGGTTTTTGTACTTTGGGTTTTCATGTCTTTGAAAATTCATAAAACTCATCATTTTTCTCTGCCGTTTTCTTTTCTGCTAAAAAAAGGAAACAATTGGGAGTACAATATAATTCTTGAAATTGTCTTCTTGGAAGCTTGCCCTCTGTTAAATTTTTTGGTCGATTTTCCAGCCCAGAATTTTTTTAGAGAGCAGGTCTCATTTCCCGAACTGCAAGTGTGGTGCATATTTACTGACCTTTAGTAATGGGTTAAAAGCTGCTGTTGTGGGAAGTGGCCTCAAGCAGGCAGCATTCCTCCATTCCCAAATCTGGGTACTAGGGCAGCAGAGCCTTTCTGGAAGTCGTGTTCCTAGGTTGTAAATTATATTGGAATGTGCATGGAGAAACCCCCATAAGTTTATGTCTCATTATTTCTTCTTGGTTTTAAAATTTTTTTTAATTGCAGTAAAGCTTAGAATATTGTTTGTCCGAGGTGTACACAATCTGGTTCATTTGTACATTATATATGTCTATTCAAGTACAGATCCCCTTCCCATGTAAAATGTTACAGAGGGTTCCGCACACCTCCCTTCTATATGGTAGGTCTTTTTGAGATATGTATATAATATGTGTTTGTATACATATAGTAACACTAACCTTAATTTATCCACTCCCCCCACCTTTCCTTTTAGATGAGCATAGTTTGTTTTCTAAATCTGTGAGTGTCTTTCTCTTTGGAAATATGTTCATTTGTGTCAGTTATTAGATAACGCCTGTAAGTGATATCATAGAATATAGGTCTTTTGCTTTCGGACTTACCTCATGTTTCGTGATTATCTCCAGACTCATTTGTGGTGCCTCAAAGAACAATGGTTCATTGTTTTCCATGGCTAATATTCCATTGTGTACATGGACCACTTCTTCTTTATCTAGTCACCTGTTGTTGGACATTTTGATTCCTTCACTGTCTTGGCTATTGTGAAGAAGGCTGCACTGAAGCTTTTGCGGCCTGTGTCTTCTCGATTCTTGTCTTCTCCGGTGAGAGGTCCAATGGTGCGCCTGCTGGATTGAATGGTACCTCCATTTTTACTTTTAAACACAGCTCCTTTCTGTTCTCATTATTGGCCGTTACCCCTTTACGTCTCACCAGCAGGTAGAGGGTACACAGTTCTCTAAAACCCCGTCAGCATTTATTGTTTGTAGACTTTTTGCTGATGGTCAGTCGACTGGTGTAAGTTGAAACTTTTTGTAGATTAGATTTCATGGGTCTAACACTCCCTGAGGTTGAGCTTTTATCCATTTTCCTTTTTTTTTAAAAGAGCGTGAGTAAAACGTTAATATTCATACTCTCTTCTGGAGACATTTGCCTGTTTTGAAATTTTTGTCCATTCCCTAGTTCAGCACAATTTTTTAGGGCAGGTGTCCTTTACAGCCCTGAGTCCTTGTGAATGTTAAGTGACCATTAGCTGTGAGTTTAAAGCTGCTCTTGCAGGAAACGGCCACACGGTGGCATCATTTCTCCTTTACCAAATTTGGTAACTGGGGAAACAGAGCCTTAATGGAAGTGGTGTTCTAGGTTGTAAATTAGAATGGAATGTGCCAGGAAAAAGCCCTTTATGTTTATGTCTCATTACTTGTTGTTCATATTTATAATTTACTTTTTATTTTTTATCCAAGCAAATTTGATTACAATGGTTTGTTTGTTCTAGGTGGGCAAATGTGGTTCTTTCACACATATACGTGTATCTATTCTTCCTCGCATCCTTTTCCCATATAGGTTATGACACAATGTTGAGTAGTCTTCTCCTGGTCTTCCGTACGTCTTTGGTGATTATATATTTCACATGGTTTGTATATCTCTGTTAACCCCAATATGGTAAATTATCCAATCCTCATCCCTTTCTATTCGATGAACCATAAGTTTTTTAATGAATCTGTGATTGCCTTTCTCTGTGGAAATATCTTCATTAGTATCAATTTTTATGTAACTCCTAAAAGGGATATGATAGGATATGTGTCTTTTACTTTCTCACTTACTACAGGTGGTGTGATTACGTCTAGACTCATCTATGGTGCTGCAAATGGCATTGTTTCATTTTTTTCACTAGCGAATATTCCATCTATACATGGAGGAGTTCTTCTTTGTCCACCCATCTGTTGGTGGACTTTTTGGTTACCTCCATATCTTGGCTATTGTAATACTGTGCAATGCAGATTTGCCTGCCTGTGTTTTTCCAATTCTCTCTTCTTAGATTATAGGTCGAGGAGTGGGCCTGCTGGATCATATGGTAGCTCAATGTTTACCTTTTTAAGGCACCTCCATTCTGTTCTCATTTGTGGCCCTTTCCAAGTTACGTCCCCCTTGAAGTTGAGGGTATGCATTTCTCCACAACAGCTTCAGGATTTATTGTTTGTAGTTTTCTTGCTGATGGTTTTTCTGACAAGTGTGAGCTGATACCTCTTTTTGGTTGAATTCGCATGTGCCTCATAATCCGTTGAAACTGAGCTTTAAGGCATATCCTTTTTATTTTTCAAGCTGTGATTACCCCTTAGTTCTTCAAAGTGTTCTCTTAAAGTATGTGTCACATTTTGAAATGTTTTGGCCATTACCTCCCTCAAGACATATTGAGGGCATGTTTCATTTACAGTCCTGCATTACTTCTTCCTATGAAATGACCATTAGCACAGGCCTTAAAGCTGTTTTTGCAGGTAACTGCCAGAGGGTGGCAGCCTTTCTATGTTCCCCACCCTGGTAACTAGGGAAATGCCCTTGCGGCCTGTGGTGTTTCTCAGTTATAAATTAGAGTGGAGTGTGCCCGGACAAACCCACACAAGCTGATGTCTCTTTACTTTTGTTCAATTTTTAAATTTAATTTTTATTTTTTATTGGAGTAATTTTCCACTGTGTACTTGGACGACTTCTACTTTGTGCATTCCTCAGTTGATGGACATTTTCATTGCTTCCAAGTGTTGGCTATGGTAAATATTGTTGGAGTGCAGGATTGCCAGCCTGTGACTTTTTTTTCAAATATTTATTTATTTATTTATTTATTTATTTATTTATTTATTTATTTATTTATTTTTGGCTGTGTTGGATCTTCGTTTGTGCGCGAGGGCTTTCTGTAGTTGCGGCGAGCGGGGGCCACTCTTCATCGCGGTGCGTGGGTCTCTCACTATCGCGGCCTCTCTTGTTGCGGAGCACAGGCTCCATGCGCGCAGGCTCAGTGGTTGTGGCTCACGGGCCCAGTTGCTCCGCGGCATGTGGGATCTTCCCAGACCGGGGCTCGAACCCGTGTGCCCTGCATTGGCAGGCAGACTCTCAACCACTGCACCACCAGGGAAGCCCCAAGCCTGTGACTTTTTGATTCTCATTTTCTCAGGGGATAGGCCCAGCAGTGGGTGTGATTGATTGACTGGTAGCACCGTGTTACCCTTATCAAAGCACCTTCTTTGTGTTTTCATTAGTGGCTCTTACCACGTCCCCCTTAGAATCGAGGGTACGCATTTCTCCACAATCGCTTCAGCATTTATTGTTTGCAGCATTTATCCTAATGGCCTTTCTGGCTGGTGTGAGCTGATAGGTTTTTGTACTTTGGGTTTTCATGTCTTTGAAAATTCATAAAACTCATCATTTTTCTCTGCCGTTTTCTTTTCTGCTCAAAAAAGGAAACAGTTGGGAGTACAATATAACTCTTGAAATTGTCTTCTTGGAAGCTTGCCCTCTGTGAAATTTTTTGGTCGATTTTCCAGCCCAGAATTTTTTTAGAGAGCAGGTCTCATTTCCCGAACTGCAAGTGTGGTGCCTATTTAGTGACCTTTAGCAATGGGTTAAAAGCTGCTGTTGTGGGAAGTGGCCTCAAGCAGGCAGCATTCCTCCATTCCCAAATCTGGGTACTAGGGCAGCAGAGCCTTTCTGGAAGTCGTGTTCCTAGGTTGTAAATTATATTGGAATGTGCATGGAGAAACCCCCATAAGTTTATGCCTCATTATTTCTTCTTGGTTTTAAAAATTTTTTTAATTGGGGTAAAGCTTAGAATATTGTTTGTCTGAGGTGTACACAATCTGGTTCATTTGTACATTATATATGTCTATTCAAGTACAGATCCCCTTCCCATGTAAAATGTTACAGAGGGTTCCGCACACCTCCCTTCTATATGGTAGGTCTTTTTGAGATATGAATATAATATGTGTTTGTATACATATAGTAACACTAACCTTAATTTATCCACTCCCCCCACCTTTCCTTTTAGATGAGCATAGTTTGTTTTCTAAATCTGTGAGTGTCTTTCTCTTTGGAAATATGTTCATTTGTGTCAGTTATTAGATAACGCCTGTAAGTGATATCATAGAATATAGGTCTTTTGCTTTTGGACTTACCTCATGTTTCGTGATTATCTCCAGACTCATTTGTGGTGCCTCAAAGAACAATGGTTCATTGTTTTCCATGGCTAATATTCCATTGTGTACATGGACCACTTCTTCTTTATCTAGTCACCTGTTGTTGGACATTTTGATTCCTTCACTGTCTTGGCTATTGTGAAGAAGGCTGCACTGAAGCTTTTGCGGCCTGTGTCTTCTCGATTCTTGTCTTCTCCGGTGAGAGGTCCAATGGTGCGCCTGCTGGATTGAATGGTACCTCCATTTTTACTTTTAAACACAGCTCCTTTCTGTTCTCATTATTGGCCGTTACCCCTTTACGTCTCACCAGCAGGTAGAGGGTACACAGTTCTCTAAAACCCCGTCAGCATTTATTGTTTGTAGACTTTTTGCTGATGGTCAGTCGACTGGTGTAAGTTGAAACTTTTTGTAGATTAGATTTCATGGGTCTAACACTCCCTGAGGTTGAGCTTTTATCCATTTTCCTTTTTTTTAAAAGAGCGTGAGTAAAACGTTAATATTCATACTCTCTTCTGGAGACATTTGCCTGTTTTGAAATTTTTGTCCATTCCCTACTTCAGCACAATTTTTTAGGGCAGGTGTCCTTTACAGCCCTGAGTCCTTGTGAATGTTAAGTGACCATTAGCTGTGAGTTTAAAGCTGCTCTTGCAGGAAACGGCCACAAGGTGGCATCATTTCTCCTTTACCAAATTTGGTAACTGGGGAAACAGAGCCTTAATGGAAGTGGTGTTCTAGGTTGTAAATTAGAATGGAATGTGCCAGGAAAAAGCCCTTTATGTTTATGTCTCATTACTTGTTGTTCATATTTATAATTTACTTTTTATTTTTTATCCAAGCAAATTTGATTACAATGGTTTGTTTGTTCTAGGTGGGCAAATGTGGTTCTTTCACACATATACGTGTATCTATTCTTCCTCGCATCCTTTTCCCATATAGGTTATGACACAATGTTGAGTAGTCTTCTCCTGGTCTTCCGTACGTCTTTGGTGATTATATATTTCACATGGTTTGTATATCTCTGTTAACCCCAATATGGTAAATTATCCAATCCTCATCCCTTTCTATTCGATGAACCATAAGTTTTTTAATGAATCTGTGATTGCCTTTCTCTGTGGAAATATCTTCATTAGTATCAATTTTTATGTAACTCCTAAAAGGGATATGATAGGATATGTGTCTTTTACTTTCTCACTTACTACAGGTGGTGTGATTACGTCTAGACTCATCTATGGTGCTGCAAATGGCATTGTTTCATTTTTTTCACTAGCGAATATTCCATCTATACATGGAGGAGTTCTTCTTTGTCCACCCATCTGTTGGTGGACTTTTTGGTTACCTCCATATCTTGGCTATTGTAATACTGTGCAATGCAGATTTGCCTGCCTGTGTTTTTCCAATTCTCTCTTCTTAGATTATAGGTCGAGGAGTGGGCCTGCTGGATCATATGGTAGCTCAATGTTTACCTTTTTAAGGCACCTCCATTCTGTTCTCATTTGTGGCCCTTTCCAAGTTACGTCCCCCTTGAAGTTGAGGGTATGCATTTCTCCACAACAGCTTCAGCATTTATTGTTTGTAGTTTTCTTGCTGATGGTTTTTCTGACAAGTGTGAGCTGATACCTCTTTTTGGTTGAATTCGCATGTGCCTCATAATCCGTTGAAACTGAGCTTTAAGGCATATCCTTTTTATTTTTCAAGCTGTGATTACCCCTTAGTTCTTCAAAGTGTTCTCTTAAAGTATGTGTCACATTTTGAAATGTTTTGGCCATTACCTCCCTCAAGACATATTGAGGGCATGTTTCATTTACAGTCCTGCATTACTTCTTCCTATGAAATGACCATTAGCACAGGCCTTAAAGCTGTTTTTGCAGGTAACTGCCAGAGGGTGGCAGCCTTTCTATGTTCCCCACCCTGGTAACTAGGGAAATGCCCTTGCGGCCTGTGGTGTTTCTCAGTTATAAATTAGAGTGGAGTGTGCCCGGACAAACCCACACAAGCTGATGTCTCTTTACTTTTGTTCAATTTTTAAATTTAATTTTTATTTTTTATTGGAGTAATTTTCCACTGTGTACTTGGACGACTTCTACTTTGTGCATTCCTCAGTTGATGGACATTTTCATTGCTTCCAAGTGTTGGCTATGGTAAATATTGTTGGAGTGCAGGATTGCCAGCCTGTGACTTATTTTTTTTAATATTTATTTATTTATTTATTTATTTATTTATTTATTTATTTATTTTTGGCTGTGTTGGATCTTCGTTTGTGCGCGAGGGCTTTCTGTAGTTGCGGCGAGCGGGGGGCCACTCTTCATCGCGGTGCGTGGGTCTCTCACTATCGCGGCCTCTCTTGTTGCGGAGCACAGGCTCCATGCGCGCAGGCTCAGTGGTTGTGGCTCACGGGCCCAGTTGCTCCGCGGCATGTGGGATCTTCCCAGACCGGGGCTCGAACCCGTGTGCCCTGCATTGGCAGGCAGACTCTCAACCACTGCACCACCAGGGAAGCCCCAAGCCTGTGACTTTTTGATTCTCATTTTCTCAGGGGATAGGCCCAGCAGTGGGTGTGATTGATTGACTGGTAGCACCGTGTTACCCTTATCAAAGCACCTTCTTTGTGTTTTCATTAGTGGCTCTTACCACGTCCCCCTTAGAATCGAGGGTACGCATTTCTCCACAATCGCTTCAGCATTTATTGTTTGCAGCATTTATCCTAATGGCCCTTCTGGCTGGTGTGAGCTGATAGGTTTTTGTACTTTGGGTTTTCATGTCTTTGAATATTCATAAAACTCATCATTTTTCTCTGCCGTTTTCTTTTCTGCTCAAAAAAGGAAACAGTTGGGAGTACAATATAACTCTTGAAATTGTCTTCTTGGAAGCTTGCCCTCTGTTAAATTTTTTGGTCGATTTTCCAGCCCAGAATTTTTTTAGAGAGCAGGTCTCATTTCCCGAACTGCAAGTGTGGTGCCTATTTGGTGACCTTTAGCAATGGGTTAAAAGCTGCTGTTGTGGGAAGTGGCCTCAAGCAGGCAGCATTCCTCCATTCCCAAATCTGGGTACTAGGGCAGCAGAGCCTTTCTGGAAGTCGTGTTCCTAGGTTGTAAATTATATTGGAATGTGCATGGAGAAACCCCCATAAGTTTATGCCTCATTATTTCTTCTTGGTTTTAAAAATTTTTTTAATTGGGGTAAAGCTTAGAATATTGTTTGTCTGAGGTGTACACAATCTGGTTCATTTGTACATTATATATGTCTATTCAAGTACAGATCCCCTTCCCATGTAAAATGTTACAGAGGGTTCCGCACACCTCCCTTCTATATGGTAGGTCTTTTTGAAATATGTATATAATATGTGTTTGTATACATATAGTAACACTAACCTTAATTTATCCACTCCCCCCACCTTTCCTTTTAGATGAGCATAGTTTGTTTTCTAAATCTGTGAGTGTCTTTCTCTGTGGAAATATGTTCATTTGTGTCAGTTATTAGATAACGCCTATAAGTGATATCATAGAATATAGGTCTTTTGCTTTCGGACTTACCTCATGTTTCGTGATTATCTCCAGACTCATTTGTGGTGCCTCAAAGAGCAATGGTTCATTGTTTTCCATGGCTAATATTCCAATGTGTACATGGACCACTTCTTCTTTATCTATTCACCTGTTGTTGGACATTTTGATTCCTTCACTGTCTAGGCTATTGTGAATACGGCTGCACTGAAGCTTTTGCGGCCTGTGTCTTCTCGATTCTTGTCTTCTCCGGTGAGAGGTCCAATGGTGCGCCTGCTGGATTGAATGGTACCTCCATTTTTACTTTTAAACACAGCTCCTTTCTGTTTTCATTATTGGCCGTTACCCCTTTACGTCTCACCAGCAGGTAGAGGGTACACAGTTCTCTAAAACCCCGTCAGCATTTATTGTTTGTAGACTTTTTGCTGATGGTCAGTCGACTGGTGTAAGTTGAAACTTTTTGTAGATTAGATTTCATGGGTCTAACACTCCCTGAGGTTGAGCTTTTATCCATTTTCCTTTTTTTTTAAAAGAGCGTGAGTAAAACGTTAATATTCATACTCTCTTCTGGAGACATTTGCCTGTTTTGAAATTTTTGTCCATTCCCTACTTCAGCACAATTTTTTAGGGCAGGTGTCCTTTACAGCCCTGAGTCCTTGTGAATGTTAAGTGACCATTAGCTGTGAGTTTAAAGCTGCTCTTGCAGGAAACGGCCACAAGGTGGCATCATTTCTCCTTTACCAAATTTGGTAACTGGGGAAACAGAGCCTTAATGGAAGTGGTGTTCTAGGTTGTAAATTAGAATGGAATGTGCCAGGAAAAAGCCCTTTATGTTTATGTCTCATTACTTGTTGTTCATATTTATAATTTACTTTTTATTTTTTATCCAAGCAAATTTGATTAGAATGGTTTGTTTGTTCTAGGTGGGCAAATGTGGTTCTTTCACACATATACGTGTATCTATTCTTCCTCGCATCCTTTTCCCATATAGGTTATGACACAATGTTGAGTAGTCTTCTCCTGGTCTTCCGTACGTCTTTGGTGATTATATATTTCACATGGTTTGTATATCTCTGTTAACCCCAATATGGTAAATTATCCAATCCTCATCCCTTTCTATTCGATGAACCATAAGTTTTTTAATGAATCTGTGATTGCCTTTCTCTGTGGAAATATCTTCATTAGTATCAATTTTTATGTAACTCCTAAAAGTGATATGATAGGATATGTGTCTTTTACTTTCTCACTTACTACAGGTGGTGTGATTACGTCTAGACTCATCTATGGTGCTGCAAATTGCATTGTTTCATTTTTTTCACTAGCGAATATTCCATCTATACATGGAGGAGTTCTTCTTTGTCCACCCATCTGTTGGTGGACTTTTTGGTTACCTCCATATCTTGGCTATTGTAATACTGTGCAATGCAGATTTGCCTGCCTGTGTTTTTCCAATTCTCTCTTCTTAGATTATAGGTCGAGGAGTGGGCCTGCTGGATCATATGGTAGCTCAATGTTTACCTTTTTAAGGCACCTCCATTCTGTTCTCATTTGTGGCCCTTTCCAAGTTACGTCCCCCTTGAAGTTGAGGGTATGCATTTCTCCACAACAGCTTCAGGATTTATTGTTTGTAGTTTTCTTGCTGATGGTTTTTCTGACAAGTGTGAGCTGATACCTATTTTTGGTTGAATTCGCATGTGCCTCATAATCCGTTGAAACTGAGCTTTAAGGCATATCCTTTTTATTTTTCAAGCTGTGATTACCCCTTAGTTCTTCAAAGTGTTCTCTTAAAGTATGTGTCACATTTTGAAATGTTTTGGCCATTACCTCCCTCAAGACATATTGAGGGCATGTTTCATTTACAGTCCTGCATTACTTCTTCCTATGAAATGACCATTAGCACAGGCCTTAAAGCTGTTTTTGCAGGTAACTGCCAGAGGGTGGCAGCCTTTCTATGTTCCCCACCCTGGTAACTAGGGAAATGCCCTTGCGGCCTGTGGTGTTTCTCAGTTATAAATTAGAGTGGAGTGTGCCCGGACAAACCCACACAAGCTGATGTCTCTTTACTTTTGTTCAATTTTTAAATTTAATTTTTATTTTTTATTGGAGTAATTTTCCACTGTGTACTTGGACGACTTCTACTTTGTGCATTCCTCAGTTGATGGACATTTTCATTGCTTCCAAGTGTTGGCTATGGTAAATATTGTTGGAGTGCAGGATTGCCAGCCTGTGACTTTTTTTTTTAATATTTATTTATTTATTTATTTATTTATTTATTTATTTATTTATTTTTGGCTGTGTTGGATCTTCGTTTGTGCGCGAGGGCTTTCTGTAGTTGCGGCGAGCGGGGGCCACTCTTCATCGCGGTGCGTGGGTCTCTCACTATCGCGGCCTCTCTTGTTGCGGAGCACAGGCTCCATGCGCGCAGGCTCAGTGGTTGTGGCTCACGGGCCCAGTTGCTCCGCGGCATGTGGGATCTTCCCAGACCGGGGCTCGAACCCGTGTGCCCTGCATTGGCAGGCAGACTCTCAACCACTGCACCACCAGGGAAGCCCCAAGCCTGTGACTTTTTGATTCTCATTTTCTCAGGTGATAGGCCCAGCAGTGGGTGTGATTGATTGACTGGTAGCACCGTGTTACCCTTATCAAAGCACCTTCTTTGTGTTTTCATTAGTGGCTCTTACGACGTCCCCCTCAGAATCGAGGGTACGCATTTCTCCACAATCGCTTCAGCTTTTATTGTTTTCAGCATTTATGCTAATGGCCCTTCTGGCTGGTGTGAGCTGATAGGTTTTTGTACTTTGGGTTTTCATGTGTTTGAAAATTCATAAAACTCATCATTTTTCTCTGCCGTTTTCTTTTCTGCTAAAAAAAGGAAACAGTTGGGAGTACAATATAATTCTTGAAATTGTCTTCTTTGAAGCTTGGCCTCTGTTAAATTTTTTGGTCGATTTTCCAGCCCAGAATTTTTTTAGAGAGCAGGTCTCATTTCCCGAACTGCAAGTGTGGTGCATATTTAGTGACCTTTAGTAATGGGTTAAAAGCTGCTGTTGTGGGAAGTGGCCTCAAGCAGGCAGCATTCCTCCATTCCCAAATCTGGGTACTAGGGCAGCAGAGCCTTACTGGAAGTCGTGCTCCTAGGTTGTAAATTATATTGGAATGTGCATGGAGAAACCCCCATAAGTTTATGTCTCATTATTTCTTCTTGGTTTTAAAAATTTTTTTAATTGGAGTAAAGCTTAGAATATTGTTTGTCCGAGGTGTACACAATCCGGTTCATTTGTACATTATATATGTCTATTCAAGTACAGATCCTCTTCCCATGTAAAATGTTACAGAGGGTTCCGCACACCTCCCTTCTATATGGTAGGTCTTTTTGAGATATGTATATAATATGTGTTTGTATACATATAGTAACACTAACCTTAATTTATCCACTCCCCCCACCTTTCCTTTTAGATGAGCATAGTTTGTTTTCTAAATCTGTGAGTGTCTTTCTCTTTGGAAATATGTTCATTTGTGTCAGTTATTAGATAACGCCTGTAAGTGATATCATAGAATATAAGTCTTTTGCTTTCGGACTTACCTCATGTTTCGTGATTATCTCCAGACTCATTTGTGGTGCCTCAAAGAACAATGGTTCATTGTTTTCCATGGCTAATATTCCATTGTGTACATGGACCACTTCTTCTTTATCTAGTCACCTGTTGTTGGACATTTTGATTCCTTCACTGTCTTGGCTATTGTGAAGAAGGCTGCACTGAAGCTTTTGCGGCCTGTGTCTTCTCGATTCTTGTCTTCTCCGGTGAGAGGTCCAATGGTGCGCCTGCTGGATTGAATGGTACCTCCATTTTTACTTTTAAACACAGCTCCTTTCTGTTCTCATTATTGGCCGTTACCCCTTTACGTCTCACCAGCAGGTAGAGGGTACACAGTTCTCTAAAACCCCGTCAGCATTTATTGTTTGTAGACTTTTTGCTGATGGTCAGTCGACTGGTGTAAGTTGAAACTTTTTGTAGATTAGATTTCATGGGTCTAACACTCCCTGAGGTTGAGCTTTTATCCATTTTCCTTTTTTTTAAAAGAGCGTGAGTAAAACGTTAATATTCATACTCTCTTCTGGAAACTTTTGCCTGTTTTGAAATTTTTGTCCATTCCCTACTTCAGCACAATTTTTTAGGGCAGGTGTCCTTTACAGCCCTGAGTCCTTGTGAATGTTAAGTGACCATTAGCTGTGAGTTTAAAGCTGCTCTTGCAGGAAACGGACACAAGGTGGCATCATTTCTCCTTTACAAAATTTGGTAACTGGGGAAACAGAGCCTTAATGGAAGTGGTGTTCTAGGTTGTAAATTAGAATGGAATGTGCCAGGAAAAAGCCCTTTATGTTTATGTCTCATTACTTGTTGTTCATATTTATAATTTACTTTTTATTTTTTATCCAAGCAAATCTGATTACAATGGTTTGTTTGTTCTAGGTGGGCAAATGTGGTTCTTTCACACATATACGTGTATCTATTCTTCCTCGCATCCTTTTCCCATATAGGTTATGACACAATGTTGAGTAGTCTTCTCCTGGTCTTCCGTACGTCTTTGGTGATTATATATTTCACATGGTTTGTATATCTCTGTTAACCCCAATATGGTAAATTATCCAATCCTCATCCCTTTCTATTCGATGAACCATAAGTTTTTTAATGAATCTGTGATTGCCTTTCTCTGTGGAAATATCTTCATTAGTATCAATTTTTATGTAACTCCTAAAAGTGATATGATAGGATATGTGTCTTTTACTTTCTCACTTACTACAGGTGGTGTGATTACGTCTAGACTCATCTATGGTGCTGCAAATGGCATTGTTTCATTTTTTTCACTAGCGAATATTCCATCTATACATGGAGGAGTTCTTCTTTGTCCACCCATCTGTTGGTGGACTTTTTGGTTACCTCCATATCTTGGCTATTGTAATACTGTGCAAAGCAGATTTGCCTGCTTGTGTTTTTCCAATTCTCTCTTCTTAGATTATAGGTCGAGGAGTGGGCCTGCTGGATCATATGGTAGCTCAATGTTTACCTTTTTAAGGCACCTCCATTCTGTTCTCATTTGTGGCCCTTTCCAAGTTACGTCCCCCTTGAAGTTGAGGGTATGCATTTCTCCACAACAGCTTCAGCATTTATTGTTTGTAGTTTTCTTGCTGATGGTTTTTCTGACAAGTGTGAGCTGATACCTCTTTTTGGTTGAATTCGCATGTGCCTCATAATCCGTTGAAACTGAGCTTTAAGGCATATCCTTTTTATTTTTCAAGCTGTGATTACCCCTTAGTTCTTCAAAGTGTTCTCTTAAAGTATGTGTCACATTTTGAAATGTTTTGGCCATTACCTCCCTCAAGACATATTGAGGGCATGTTTCATTTACAGTCCTGCATTACTTCTTCCTATGAAATGACCATTAGCACAGGCCTTAAAGCTGTTTTTGCAGGTAACTGCCAGAGGGTGGCAGCCTTTCTATGTTCCCCACCCTGGTAACTAGGGAAATGCCCTTGCGGCCTGTGGTGTTTCTCGGTTATAAATTAGAGTGGAGTGTGCCCGGACAAACCCACACAAGCTGATGTCTCTTTACTTTTGTTCAATTTTTAAATTTAATTTTTATTTTTTATTGGAGTAATTTTCCACTGTGTACTTGGACGACTTCTACTTTGTGCATTCCTCAGTTGATGGACATTTTCATTGCTTCCAAGTGTTGGCTATGGTAAATATTGTTGGAGTGCAGGATTGCCAGCCTGTGACTTTTTTTTTTAATATTTATTTATTTATTTATTTATTTTTGGCTGTGTTGGATCTTCGTTTGTGCGCGAGGGCTTTCTGTAGTTGCGGCGAGCGGGGGCCACTCTTCATCGCGGTGCGTGGGTCTCTCACTATCGCGGCCTCTCTTATTGCGGAGCACAGGCTCCATGCGCGCAGGCTCAGTGGTTGTGGCTCACGGGCCCAGTTGCTCCGCGGCATGTGGGATCTTCCCAGACCGGGGCTCGAACCCGTGTGCCCTGCATTGGCAGGCAGACTCTCAACCACTGCACCACCAGGGAAGCCCCAAGCCTGTGACTTTTTGATTCTCATTTTCTCAGGTGATAGGCCCAGCAGTGGGTGTGATTGATTGACTGGTAGCACCGTGTTACCCTTATCAAAGCACCTTCTTTGTGTTTTCATTAGTGGCTCTTACGACGTCCCCCTCAGAATCGAGGGTACGCATTTCTCCACAATCGCTTCAGCTTTTATTGTTTTCAGCATTTATGCTAATGGCCCTTCTGGCTGGTGTGAGCTGATAGGTTTTTGTACTTTGGGTTTTCATGTCTTTGAAAATTCATAAAACTCATCATTTTTCTCTGCCGTTTTCTTTTCTGCTAAAAAAAGGAAACAGTTGGGAGTACAATATAATTCTTGAAATTGTCTTCTTTGAAGCTTGGCCTCTGTTAAATTTTTTGGTCGATTTTCCAGCCCAGAATTTTTTTAGAGAGCAGGTCTCATTTCCCGAACTGCAAGTGTGGTGCATATTTAGTGACCTTTAGTAATGGGTTAAAAGCTGCTGTTGTGGGAAGTGGCCTCAAGCAGGCAGCATTCCTCCATTCCCAAATCTGGGTACTAGGGCAGCAGAGCCTTACTGGAAGTCGTGCTCCTAGGTTGTAAATTATATTGGAATGTGCATGGAGAAACCCCCATAAGTTTATGTCTCATTATTTCTTCTTGGTTTTAAAAATTTTTTTAATTGGAGTAAAGCTTAGAATATTGTTTGTCCGAGGTGTACACAATCCGGTTCATTTGTACATTATATATGTCTATTCAAGTACAGATCCCCTTCCCATGTAAAATGTTACAGAGGGTTCCGCACACCTCCCTTCTATATGGTAGGTCTTTTTGAGATATGTATATAATATGTGTTTGTATACATATAGTAACACTAACCTTAATTTATCCACTCCCCCCACCTTTCCTTTTAGATGAGCATAGTTTGTTTTCTAAATCTGTGAGTGTCTTTCTCTTTGGAAATATGTTCATTTGTGTCAGTTATTAGATAACGCCTGTAAGTGATATCATAGAATATAGGTCTTTTGCTTTCGGACTTACCTCATGTTTCGTGATTATCTCCAGACTCATTTGTGGTGCCTCAAAGAACAATGGTTCATTGTTTTCCATGGCTAATATTCCATTGTGTACATGGACCACTTCTTCTTTATCTAGTCACCTGTTGTTGGACATTTTGATTCCTTCACTGTCTTGGCTATTGTGAAGAAGGCTGCACTGAAGCTTTTGCGGCCTGTGTCTTCTCGATTCTTGTCTTCTCCGGTGAGAGGTCCAATGGTGCGCCTGCTGGATTGAATGGTACCTCCATTTTTACTTTTAAACACAGCTCCTTTCTGTTCTCATTATTGGCCGTTACCCCTTTACGTCTCACCAGCAGGTAGAGGGTACACAGTTCTCTAAAACCCCGTCAGCATTTATTGTTTGTAGACTTTTTGCTGATGGTCAGTCGACTGGTGTAAGTTGAAACTTTTTGTAGATTAGATTTCATGGGTCTAACACTCCCTGAGTTTGAGCTTTTATCCATTTTCCTTTTTTTTAAAAGAGCGTGAGTAAAACGTTAATATTCATACTCTCTTCTGGAAACTTTTGCCATTTTTGAAATTTTTGTCCATTCCCTACTTCAGCACAATTTTTTAGGGCAGGTGTCCTTTACAGCCCTGAGTCCTTGTGAATGTTAAGTGACCATTAGCTGTGAGTTTAAAGCTGCTCTTGCAGGAAACGGACACAAGGTGGCATCATTTCTCCTTTACAAAATTTGGTAACTGGGGAAACAGAGCCTTAATGGAAGTGGTGTTCTAGGTTGTAAATTAGAATGGAATGTGCCAGGAAAAAGCCCTTTATGTTTATGTCTCATTACTTGTTGTTCATATTTATAATTTACTTTTTATTTTTTATCCAAGCAAATTTGATTACAATGGTTTGTTTGTTCTAGGTGTGCAAATGTGGTTCTTTCACACATATACGTGTATCTATTCTTCCTCGCATCCTTTTCCCATATAGGTTATGACACAATGTTGAGTAGTCTTCTCCTGGTCTTCCGTACGTCTTTGGTGATTATATATTTCACATGGTTTGTATATCTCTGTTAACCCCAATATGGTAAATTATCCAATCCTCATCCCTTTCTATTTGATGAACCATAAGTTTTTTAATGAATCTGTGATTGCCTTTCTCTGTGGAAATATCTTCATTAGTATCAATTTTTATGTAACTCCTAAAAGTGATATGATAGGATATGTGTCTTTTACTTTCTCACTTACTACAGGTGGTGTGATTACGTCTAGACTCATCTATGGTGCTGCAAATGGCATTGTTTCATTTTTTTCACTAGCGAATATTCCATCTATACATGGAGGAGTTCTTCTTTGTCCACCCTTCTGTTGGTGGACTTTTCGGTTACCTCCATATCTTGGCTGTTGTAATACAGTGCAATGCAGATTGGCCTGCCTGTGTCTTTCCAATTCTCTCTTCTTAGATTATAGGTCGAGGAGTGGGCCTGCTGGATCATATGGTAGCTCAATGTTTACCTTTTTAAGGCACCTCCATTCTGTTCTCATTTGTGGCCCTTTCCAAGTTACGTCCCCCTTGAAGTTGAGGGTATGCATTTCTGCACAACAGCTTCAGCATTTATTGTTTGTAGTTTTCTTGCTGATGGTTTTTCTGACAAGTGTGAGCTGATACCTCTTTTTGGTTGAATTCGCATGTGCCTCATAATCCGTTGAAACTGAGCTTTAAGGCATATCCTTTTTATTTTTCAAGCTGTGATTACCCCTTAGTTCTTCAAAGTGTTCTCTTAAAGTATGTGTCACATTTTGAAATGTTTTGGCCATTACCTCCCTCAAGACATATTGAGGGCATGTTTCATTTACAGTCCTGCATTACTTCTTCCTATGAAATGACCATTAGCACAGGCCTTAAAGCTGTTTTTGCAGGTAACTGCCAGAGGGTGGCAGCCTTTCTATGTTCCCCACCCTGGTAACTAGGGAAATGCCCTTGCGGCCTGTGGTGTTTCTCGGTATAAATTAGAGTGGAGTGTGCCCGGACAAACCCACACAAGCTGATGTCTCTTTACTTTTGTTGGATTTTTAAATTTAATTTTTATTTTTTATTGGAATAATTTTCCACTGTGTACGTGGACCACTTCTACTTTGTGCATTCCTCGGTTGATGGACATTTTCATTGCTTCCAAGTGTTGGCTATGGAAAATATTGTTAGAGTGCAGGATTGCCACCCTTTGACTTTTTTTTTTAATATTTATTTATTTATTTATTTATTTATTTATTTATTTTTGGCTGTGTTGGATCTTCGTTTGTACACGAAGGCTTTCTGTAGTTGCGGCGAGCGGGGGCCACTCTTCATCACGGTGCGTGGGTCTCTCACTATCGCGGCCTCTCTTGTTGCGGAGCACAGGCTCCATGCGCGCAGGCTCAGTGGTTGTGGCTCACGCGCCCAGTTGCTCCGCGGCATGTGGGATCTTCCCAGACCGGGGCTCGAACCCGTGTGCCCTGCATTGGCAGGCAGACTCTCAACCACTGCACCACCAGGGAAGCCCCAAGCCTGTGACTTTTTGATTCTCATTTTCTCAGGTGATAGGCCCAGCAGTGGGTGTGATTGATTGACTGGTAGCACCGTGTTACCCTTATCAAAGCACCTTCTTTGTGTTTTCATTAGTGGCTCTTACCACGTCCCCCTTAGAATCGAGGGTACGCATTTCTCCACAATCGCTTCAGCATTTATTGTTTGCAGCATTTATGCTAATGGCCCTTCTGGCTGGTGTGAGCTGATAGGTTTTTGTACTTTGGGTTTGCATGTCTTTGAAAATTCATAAAACTCATCATTTTTCTCTGCCGTTTTCTTTTCTGCTCTAAAAAGGAAACAGTTGGGAGTACAATATAACTCTTGAAATTGTCTTCTTGGAAGCTTGCCCTCTGTTAAATTTTTTGGTCGATTTTCCAGCCCAGAATTTTTTTAGAGAGCAGGTCTCATTTCCCGAACTGCAAGTGTGGTGCCTATTTAGTGACCTTTAGCAATGGGTTAAAAGCTGCTGTTGTGGGAAGTGGCCTCAAGCAGGCAGCATTCCTCCATTCCCAAATCTGGGTACTAGGGCAGCAGAGCCTTTCTGGAAGTCGTGTTCCTAGGTTGTAAATTATATTGGAATGTGCATGGAGAAACCCCCATAAGTTTATGTCTCATTATTTCTTCTTGCTTTTAAAAATTTTTTTAATTGGGGTAAAGCTTAGAATATTGTTTGTCTGAGGTGTACACAATCTGGTTCATTTGTACATTATATATGTCTATTCAAGTAAAGATCCCCTTCCCATGTAAAATGTTACAGAGGGTTCCGCACACCTCCCTTCTATATGGTAGGTCTTTTTGAAATATGTATATAATATGTGTTTGTATACATATAGTAACACTAACCTTAATTTATCCACTCCCCCCACCTTTCCTTTTAGATGAGCATAGTTTGTTTTCTAAATCTGTGTGTGTCTTTCTCTGTGGAAATATGTTCATTTGTGTCAGTTATTAGATAACGCCTATAAGTGATATCATAGAATATAGGTCTTTTGCTTTCGGACTTACCTCATGTTTCGTGATTATCTCCAGACTCATTTGTGGTGCCTCAAAGAACAATGGTTCATTGTTTTCCATGGCTAATATTCCAATGTGTACATGGACCACTTCTTCTTTATCTGTTCACCTGTTGTTGGACATTTTGATTCTTTCACTGTCTTGGCTATTGTGAATACGGCTGCACTGAAGCTTTGGCGGCCTGTGTCTTCTCGATTCTTGTCTTCTCCGGTGAGAGGTCCAATGGTGCGCCTGCTGGATTGTATGGTACCTCCATTTTTACTTTTAAACACAGCTCCTTTCTGTTTTCATTATTGGCCGTTACCCCTTTACGTCTCTCCTGCAGGTAGAGGGTACACAGTTCTCTAAAACCCCGTCAGCATTTATTGTTTGTAGACTTTTTGCTGATGGTCAGTCGACTGGTGTAAGTTGAAACTTTTTGTAGATTAGATTTCATGGGTCTAACACTCCCTGAGGTTGAACTTTTATCCATTTTCCTTTTTTTTAAAAGAGCGTGAGTAAAACGTTAATCTTCATACTCTCTTCTGGAATCATTTGCCTGTTTTGAAATTTTTGTCCATTCCCTACTTCAGCACAATTTTTTAGGGCAGGTGTCCTTTACAGCCCTGAGTCCTTGTGAATGTTAAGTGACCATTAGCTGTGAGTTTAAAGCTGCTCTTGCAGGAAACGGCCACAAGGTGGCATCATTTCTCCTTTACCAAATTTGGTAACTGGGGAAACAGAGCCTTAATGGAAGTGGTGTTCTAGGTTGTAAATTAGAATGGAATGTGCCAGGAAAAAGCCCTTTATGTTTATGTCTCATTACTTGTTGTTCATATTTATAATTTACTTTTTATTTTTTATCCAAGCAAATTTGATTACAATGGTTTGTTTGTTCTAGGTGGGCAAATGTGGTTCTTTCACACATATACGTGTATCTATTCTTCCTCGCATCCTTTTCCCATATAGGTTATGACACAATGTTGAGTAGTCTTCTCCTGGTCTTCCGTACGTCTTTGGTGATTATATATTTCACATGGTTTGTATATCTCTTTTAACCCCAATATGGTAAATTATCCAATCCTCATCCCTTTCTATTTGATGAACCATAAGTTTTTTAATGAATCTGTGATTGCCTTTCTCTGTGGAAATATCTTCATTAGTATCAATTTTTATGTAACTCCTAAAAGTGATATGATAGGATATGTGTCTTTTACTTTCTCACTTACTACAGGTGGTGTGATTACGTCTAGACTCATCTATGGTGCTGCAAATGGCATTGTTTAATTTTTTTCACTAGCGAATATTCCATCTATACATGGAGGAGTTCTTCTTTGTCCACCCATCTGTTGGTGGACTTTTTGGTTACCTCCATATCTTGGCTATTGTAATACTGTGCAATGCAGATTGGCCTGCCTGTGTCTTTCCAATTCTCTCTTCTTAGATTATAGGTCGAGGAGTGGGCCTGCTGGATCATATGGTAGCTAAATGTTTACCTTTTTAAGGCACCTCCATTCTGTTCTCATTTTTTGCCCTTTCCAAGTCACATCCCCCTTGAAGTTGAGGGTATGCATTTCTCCACAACAGCTTCAGCATTTGTTGTTTGTAGTTTTCTTGCTGATGGTTTTTCTGACAAGTGTGAGCTGATACCTCTTTTTGGTTGAATTCGCAAGTGCCTCATAATCCGTTGTAACTGAGCTTTAAGGCATATCCTTTTTATTTTTCAAGCTGTGATTACCCCTTAGTTCTTCAAAGTGTTCTCTTAAAGTATGTGTCACATTTTGAAATGTTTTGGCCATTACCTCCCTCAAGATATATTGAGGGCATGTTTCATTTACAGTCCTGCATTACTTCTTCCTATGAAATGACCATTAGCACAGGCCTTAAAGCTGTTTTTGCAGGTAACTGCCAGAGGGTGGCAGCCTTTCTGTGTTGCCCACCCTGGTAACTAGGGAAATGCCCTTGCGGCCTGTGGTGTTTCTCGGTTATAAATTAGAGTGGAGTGTGCCCGGACAAACCCACACAAGCTGATGTCTCTTTACTTTTGTTGGATTTTTAAATTTAATTTTTATTTTTTATTGGAATAATTTTCCACTGTGTACGTGGACCACTTCTACTTTGTGCATTCTTCGGTTGATGGACATTTTCATTGCTTCCATGTGTTGGCTATGGAAAATATTGTTGGAGTGCAGGATTGCCAGCCTGTGACTTTTTTTTTTTAATATTTATTTATTTATTTATTTATTTATTTATTTATTTATTTATTTATTTATTTTTGGCTGTGTTGGATCTTCGTTTGTGCGCGAGGGCTTTCTGTAGTTGCGGCGAGCGGGGGCCACTCTTCATCGCGGTGCGTGGGTCTCTCACTATCGCGGCCTCTCTTGTTGCGGAGCACAGGCTCCATGCGCGCAGGCTCAGTGGTTGTGGCTCACGGGCCCAGTTGCTCCGCAGCATGTGGGATCTTCCCAGACCGGGGCTCGAACCCGTGTGCCCTGCATTGGCAGGCAGACTCTCAACCACTGCACCACCAGGGAAGCCCCAAGCCTGTGACTTTTTGATTCTCATTTTCTCAGGTGATAGGCCCAGCAGTGGGTGTGATTGATTGACTGGTAGCACCGTGTTACCCTTTTCAAAGCACCTTCTTTGTGTTTTCATTAGTGGCTCTTACCACGTCCCCCTTAGAATCGAGGGTACGCATTTCTCCACAATCGCTTCAGCATTTATTGTTTGCAGCATTTATGCTAATGGCCCTTCTGGCTGGTGTGAGCTGATAGGTTTTTGTACTTTGGGTTTGCATGTCTTTGAAAATTCATAAAACTCATCATTTTTCTCCGCCGTTTTCTTTTCTGCTAAAAAAAGGAAACAGTTGGGAGTACAATATAACTCTTGAAATTGTCTTCTTGGAAGCTTGCCCTCTGTAAAATTTTTTGGTCGATTTTCCAGCCCAGAATTTTTTTAGAGAGCAGGTCTCATTTCCCGAACTGAAAGTGTGGTGCATATTTAGTGACCTTTAGCAATGGGTTAAAAGCTGCTGTTGTGGGAAGTGGCCTCAAGCAGGCAGCATTCCTTCATTCCCAAATCTGGGTACTAGGGCAGCAGAGCCTTTCTGGAAGTCGTGTTCCTAGGTTGTAAATTATATTGGAATGTGCGTGGAGAAACCCCCATAAGTTTATGTCTCATTATTTCTTCTTGGTTTTAAAATTTTTTTTAATTGGGGTAAAGCTTAGAGTATTGTTTGTCCGAGGTGTACACAATCTGGTTTATTTGTACATTATATATGTCTATTCAAGTACAGATCCCCTTCCCATGTAAAATGTTACAGAGGGTTCCGCACACCTCCCTTCTATATGGTAGGTCTTTTTGAGATATGTATATAATATGTGTTTGTATACATATAGTAACACTAACCTTAATTTATCCACTCCCCCCACCTTTCCTTTTAGATGAGCATAGTTTGTTTTCTAAATCTGTGAGTGTCTTTCTCTGTGGAAATATGTTCATTTGTGTCAGTTATTAGATAACGCCTATAAGTGATATCATAGAATATAGGTCTTTTGCTTTCGGACTTACCTCATGTTTCGTGATTATCTCCAGACTCATTTGTGGTGCCTCAAAGAACAATGGTTCATTGTTTTCCATGGCTAATATTCCAATGTGTACATGGACCACTTCTTCTTTATCTATTCACCTGTTGTTGGACATTTTGATTCCTTCACTGTCTTGGCTATTGTGAAGAAGGCTGCACTGAAGCGTTGGCGGCCTGTGTCTTCTCGATTCTTGTCTTCTCCGGTGAGAGGTCCAATGGTGCGCCTGCTGGATTGAATGGTACCTCCATTTTTACTTTTAAACACAGCTCCTTTCTGTTCTCATTATTGGCCGTTACCCCTTTACGTCTCACCAGCAGGTAGAGGGTACACAGTTCTCTAAAACCCCGTCAGCATTTATTGTTTGTAGACTTTTTGCTGATGGTCAGTCGACTGGTGTAAGTTGAAACTTTTTGTAGATTAGATTTCATGGGTCTAACACTCCCTGAGGTTGAGCTTTTATCCATTTTCCTTTTTTTTAAAAGAGCGTGAGTAAAACGTTAATATTCATACTCTCTTCTGGAAACATTTGCCTGTTTTGAAATTTTTGTCCATTCCCTACTTCAGCACAATTTTTTAGGGCAGGTGTCCTTTACAGCCCTGAGTCCTTGTGAATGTTAAGTGACCATTAGCTGTGAGTTTAAAGCTGCTCTTGCAGGAAACGGCCACAAGGTGGCATCATTTCTCCTTTACCAAATTTGGTAACTGGGGAAACAGAGCCTTAATGGAAGTGGTGTTCTAGGTTGTAAATTAGAATGGAATGTGCCAGGAAAAAGCCCTTTATGTTTATGTCTCATTACTTGTTGTTCATATTTATAATTTACTTTTTATTTTTTATCCAAGCAAATTTGATTACAATGGTTTGTTTGTTCTAGGTGTGCAAATGTGGTTCTTTCACACATATACGTGTATCTATTCTTCCTCGCATCCTTTTCCCATATAGGTTATGACACAATGTTGAGTAGTCTTCTCCTGGTCTTCCGTACGTCTTTGGTGATTATATATTTCACATGGTTTGTATATCTCTGTTAACCCCAATATGGTAAATTATCCAATCCTCATCCCTTTCTATTTGATGAACCATAAGTTTTTTAATGAATCTGTGATTGCCTTTCTCTGTGGAAATATCTTCATTAGTATCAATTTTTATGTAACTCCTAAAAGTGATATGATAGGATATGTGTCTTTTACTTTCTCACTTACTACAGGTGGTGTGATTACGTCTAGACTCATCTATGGTGCTGCAAATGGCATTGTTTCATTTTTTTCACTAGCGAATATTCCATCTATACATGGAGGAGTTCTTCTTTGTCCACCCATCTGTTGGTGGACTTTTTGGTTACCTCCATATCTTGGCTATTGTAATACTGTGCAATGCAGATTGGCCAGCCTGTGTCTTTCCAATTCTCTCTTCTTAGATTATAGGTCGAGGAGTGGGCCTGCTGGATCATATGGTAGCTAAATGTTTACCTTTTTAAGGCACCTCCATTCTGTTCTCATTTGTTGCCCTTTCCAAGTCACATCCCCCTTGAAGTTGAGGGTATGCATTTCTCCACAACAGCTTCAGCATTTATTGTTTGTAGTTTTCTTGCTGATGGTTTTTCTGACAAGTGTGAGCTGATACCTCTTTTTGGTTGAATTCGCATGTGCCTCATAATCCGTTGTAACTGAGCTTTAAGGCATATCCTTTTTATTTTTCAAGCTGTGATTACCCCTTAGTTCTTCAAAGTGTTCTCTTAAAGTATGTGTCACATTTTGAAATGTTTTGGCCATTACCTCCCTCAAGACATATTGAGGGCATGTTTCATTTACAGTCCTGCATTACTTCTTCCTATGAAATGACCATTAGCACAGGCCTTAAAGCTGTTTTTGCAGGTAACTGCCAGAGGGTGGCAGCCTTTCTGTGTTCCCCACCCTGGTAACTAGGGAAATGCCCTTGCGGCCTGTGGTGTTTCTCGGTTATAAATTAGAGTGGAGTGTGCCCGGACAAACCCACACAAGCTGATGTCTCTTTACTTTTGTTGGATTTTTAAATTTAATTTTTATTTTTTATTGGAATAATTTTCCACTGTGTACGTGGACCACTTCTACTTTGTGCATTCTTCGGTTGATGGACATTTTCATTGCTTCCATGTGTTGGCTATGGAAAATATTGTTGGAGTGCAGGATTGCCAGCCTGTGACTTTTTTTTTTTAATATTTATTTATTTATTTATTTATTTATTTATTTATTTATTTATTTATTTATTTATTTATTTTTGGCTGTGTTGGATCTTCGTTTGTGCGCGAGGGCTTTCTGTAGTTGCGGCGAGCGGGGGCCACTCTTCATCGCGGTGCATGGGTCTCTCACTATCGCGGCCTCTCTTGTTGCGGAGCACAGGCTCCATGCGCGCAGGCTCCGTGGTTGTGGCTCACGGGCCCAGTTGCTCCGCAGCATGTGGGATCTTCCCAGACCGGGGCTCGAACCCGTGTGCCCTGCATTGGCAGGCAGACTCTCAACCACTGCACCACCAGGGAAGCCCCAAGCCTGTGACTTTTTGATTCTCATTTTCTCAGGTGATAGGCCCAGCAGTGGGTGTGATTGATTGACTGGTAGCACCGTGTTACCCTTTTCAAAGCACCTTCTTTGTGTTTTCATTAGTGGCTCTTACCACGTCCCCCTTAGAATCGAGGGTACGCATTTCTCCACAATCGCTTCAGCATTTATTGTTTGCAGCATTTATGCTAATGGCCCTTCTGGCTGGTGTGAGCTGATAGGTTTTTGTACTTTGGGTTTGCATGTCTTTGAAAATTCATAAAACTCATCATTTTTCTCCGCCGTTTTCTTTTCTGCTAAAAAAAGGAAACAGTTGGGAGTACAATATAACTCTTGAAATTGTCTTCTTGGAAGCTTGCCCTCTGTAAAATTTTTTGGTCGATTTTCCAGCCCAGAATTTTTTTAGAGAGCAGGTCTCATTTCCCGAACTGAAAGTGTGGTGCATATTTAGTGACCTTTAGCAATGGGTTAAAAGCTGCTGTTGTGGGAAGTGGCCTCAAGCAGGCAGCATTCCTTCATTCCCAAATCTGGGTACTAGGGCAGCAGAGCCTTTCTGGAAGTCGTGTTCCTAGGTTGTAAATTATATTGGAGTGTGCGTGGAGAAACCCCCATAAGTTTATGTCTCATTATTTCTTCTTGGTTTTAAAATTTTTTTTAATTGGGGTAAAGCTTAGACTATTGTTTGTCCGAGGTGTACACAATCTGGTTTATTTGTACATTATATATGTCTATTCAAGTACAGATCCCCTTCCCATGTAAAATGTTACAGAGGGTTCCGCACACCTCCCTTCTATATGGTAGGTCTTTTTGAGATATGTATATAATATGTGTTTGTATACATATAGTAACACTAACCTTAATTTATCCACCCCCCCCACCTTTCCTTTTAGATGAGCATAGTTTGTTTTCTAAATCTGTGAGTGTCTTTCTCTGTGGAAATATGTTCATTTGTGTCAGTTATTAGATAACGCCTATAAGTGATATCATAGAATATAGGTCTTTTGCTTTCGGACTTACCTCATGTTTCGTGATTATCTCCAGACTCATTTGTGGTGCCTCAAAGAACAATGGTTCATTGTTTTCCATGGCTAATATTCCAATGTGTACATGGACCACTTCTTCTTTATCTATTCACCTGTTGTTGGACATTTTGATTCCTTCACTGTCTTGGCTATTGTGAAGAAGGCTGCACTGAAGCGTTGGCGGCCTGTGTCTTCTCGATTTTTGTCTTCTCCGGTGAGAGGTCCAATGGTGCGCCTGCTGGATTGAATGGTACCTCCATTTTTACTTTTAAACACAGCTCCTTTCTGTTCTCATTATTGGCCGTTACCCCTTTACGTCTCACCAGCAGGTAGAGGGTACACAGTTCTCTAAAACCCCGTCAGCATTTATTGTTTGTAGACTTTTTGCTGATGGTCAGTCGACTGGTGTAAGTTGAAACTTTTTGTAGATTAGATTTCATGGGTCTAACACTCCCTGAGGTTGAGCTTTTATCCATTTTCCTTTTTTTTAAAAGAGCGTGAGTAAAACGTTAATATTCATACTCTCTTCTGGAAACATTTGCCTGTTTTGAAATTTTTGTCCATTCCCTACTTCAGCACAATTTTTTAGGGCAGGTGTCCTTTACAGCCCTGAGTCCTTGTGAATGTTAAGTGACCATTAGCTGTGAGTTTAAAGCTGCTCTTGCAGGAAACGGCCACAAGGTGGCATCATTTCTCCTTTACCAAATTTGGTAACTGGGGAAACAGAGCCTTAATGGAAGTGGTGTTCTAGGTTGTAAATTAGAATGGAATGTGCCAGGAAAAAGCCCTTTATGTTTATGTCTCATTACTTGTTGTTCATATTTATAATTTACTTTTTATTTTTTATCCAAGCAAATTTGATTACAATGGTTTGTTTGTTCTAGGTGTGCAAATGTGGTTCTTTCACACATATACGTGTATCTATTCTTCCTCGCATCCTTTTCCCATATAGGTTATGACACAATGTTGAGTAGTCTTCTCCTGGTCTTCCGTACGTCTTTGGTGATTATATATTTCACATGGTTTGTATATCTCTGTTAACCCCAATATGGTAAATTATCCAATCCTCATCCCTTTCTATTTGATGAACCATAAGTTTTTTAATGAATCTGTGATTGCCTTTCTCTGTGGAAATATCTTCATTAGTATCAATTTTTATGTAACTCCTAAAAGTGATATGATAGGATATGTGTCTTTTACTTTCTCACTTACTACAGGTGGTGTGATTACGTCTAGACTCATCTATGGTGCTGCAAATGGCATTGTTTCATTTTTTTCACTAGCGAATATTCCATCTATACATGGAGGAGTTCTTCTTTGTCCACCCATCTGTTGGTGGACTTTTTGGTTACCTCCATATCTTGGCTATTGTAATACTGTGCAATGCAGATTGGCCTGCCTGTGTCTTTCCAATTCTCTCTTCTTAGATTATAGGTCGAGGAGTGGGCCTGCTGGATCATATGGTAGCTCAATGTTTACCTTTTTAAGGCACCTCCATTCTGTTCTCATTTGTTGCCCTTTCCAAGTTACTTCCCCCTTGAAGTTGAGGGTATGCATTTCTCCACAACAGCTTCAGCATTTATTGTTTGTAGTTTTCTTGCTGATGGTTTTTCTGACAAGTGTGAGCTGATACCTCTTTTTGGTTGAATTCGCATGTGCCTCATAATCCGTTGAAACTGAGCTTTAAGGCATATCCTTTTTATTTTTCAAGCTGTGATTACCCCTTAGTTCTTCAAAGTGTTCTCTTAAAGTATGTGTCACATTTTGAAATGTTTTGGCCATTACCTCCCTCAAGACATATTGAGGGCATGTTTCATTTACAGTCCTGCATTACTTCTTCCTATGAAATGACCATTAGCACAGGCCTTAAAGCTGTTTTTGCAGGTAACTGCCAGAGGGTGGCAGCCTTTCTATGTTCCCCACCCTGGTAACTAGGGAAATGCCCTTGCGGCCTGTGGTGTTTCTCGGTATAAATTAGAGTGGAGTGTGCCCGGACAAACCCACACAAGCTGATGTCTCTTTACTTTTGTTGGATTTTTAAATTTAATTTTTATTTTTTATTGGAATAATTTTCCACTGTGTACGTGGACCACTTCTACTTTGTGCATTCCTCGGTTGATGGACATTTTCATTGCTTCCAAGTGTTGGCTATGGAAAATATTGTTAGAGTGCAGGATTGCCAGCCTGTGACTTTTTTTTTTAATATTTATTTATTTATTTATTTATTTATTTATTTATTTTTGGCTGTGTTGGATCTTCGTTTGTGCGCGAGGGCTTTCTGTAGTTGCGGCGAGCGGGGGCCACTCTTCATCACGGTGCGTGGGTCTCTCACTATCGCGGCCTCTCTTGTTGCGGAGCACAGGCTCCATGCGCGCAGGCTCCGTGGTTGTGGCTCACGGGCCCAGTTGCTCCGCGGCATGTGGGATCTTCCCAGACCGGGGCTCGAACCCGTGTGCCCTGCATTGGCAGGCAGACTCTCAACCACTGCACCACCAGGGAAGCCCCAAGCCTGTGACTTTTTGATTCTCATTTTCTCAGGTGATAGGCCCAGCAGTGGGTGTGATTGATTGACTGGTAGCACCGTGTTACCCTTATCAAAGCACCTTCTTTGTGTTTTCATTAGTGGCTCTTACCACGTCCCCCTTAGAATCGAGGGTACGCATTTCTCCACAATCGCTTCAGCATTTATTGTTTGCAGCATTTATGCTAATGGCCCTTCTGGCTGGTGTGAGCTGATAGGTTTTTGTACTTTGGGTTTGCATGTCTTTGAAAATTCATAAAACTCATCATTTTTCTCCGCCGTTTTCTTTTCTGCTAAAAAAAGGAAACAGTTGGGAGTACAATATAACTCTTGAAATTGTCTTCTTGGAAGCTTACCCTCTGTAAAATTTTTTGGTCGATTTTCCAGCCCAGAATTTTTTTAGAGAGCAGGTCTCATTTCCCGAACTGAAAGTGTGGTGCATATTTAGTGACCTTTAGCAATGGGTTAAAAGCTGCTGTTGTGGGAAGTGGCCTCAAGCAGGCAGCATTCCTTCATTCCCAAATCTGGGTACTAGGGCAGCAGAGCCTTTCTGGAAGTCGTGTTCCTAGGTTGTAAATTATATTGGAGTGTGCGTGGAGAAACCCCCATAAGTTTATGTCTCATTATTTCTTCTTGGTTTTAAAATTTTTTTTAATTGGGGTAAAGCTTAGACTATTGTTTGTCCGAGGTGTACACAATCTGGTTTATTTGTACATTATATATGTCTATTCAAGTACAGATCCCCTTCCCATGTAAAATGTTACAGAGGGTTCCGCACACCTCCCTTCTATATGGTAGGTCTTTTTGAGATATGTATATAATATGTGTTTGTATACATATAGTAACACTAACCTTAATTTATCCACTCCCCCCACCTTTCCTTTTAGATGAGCATAGTTTGTTTTCTAAATCTGTGAGTGTCTTTCTCTGTGGAAATATGTTCATTTGTGTCAGTTATTAGATAACGCCTATAAGTGATATCATAGAATATAGGTCTTTTGCTTTCGGACTTACCTCATGTTTCGTGATTATCTCCAGACTCATTTGTGGTGCCTCAAAGAACAATGGTTCATTGTTTTCCATGGCTAATATTCCAATGTGTACATGGACCACTTCTTCTTTATCTATTCACCTGTTGTTGGACATTTTGATTCCTTCACTGTCTTGGCTATTGTGAAGAAGGCTGCACTGAAGCGTTGGCGGCCTGTGTCTTCTCGATTCTTGTCTTCTCCGGTGAGAGGTCCAATGGTGCGCCTGCTGGATTGAATGGTACCTCCATTTTTACTTTTAAACACAGCTCCTTTCTGTTCTCATTATTGGCCGTTACCCCTTTACGTCTCACCAGCAGGTAGAGGGTACACAGTTCTCTAAAACCCCGTCAGCATTTATTGTTTGTAGACTTTTTGCTGATGGTCAGTCGACTGGTGTAAGTTGAAACTTTTTGTAGATTAGATTTCATGGGTCTAACACTCCCTGAGGTTGAGCTTTTATCCATTTTCCTTTTTTTTAAAAGAGCGTGAGTAAAACGTTAATATTCATACTCTCTTCTGGAAACATTTGCCTGTTTTGAAATTTTTGTCCATTCCCTACTTCAGCACAATTTTTTAGGGCAGGTGTCCTTTACAGCCCTGAGTCCTTGTGAATGTTAAGTGACCATTAGCTGTGAGTTTAAAGCTGCTCTTGCAGGAAACGGCCACAAGGTGGCATCATTTCTCCTTTACCAAATTTGGTAACTGGGGAAACAGAGCCTTAATGGAAGTGGTGTTCTAGGTTGTAAATTAGAATGGAATGTGCCAGGAAAAAGCCCTTTATGTTTATGTCTCATTACTTGTTGTTCATATTTATAATTTACTTTTTATTTTTTATCCAAGCAAATTTGATTACAATGGTTTGTTTGTTCTAGGTGTGCAAATGTGGTTCTTTCACACATATACGTGTATCTATTCTTCCTCGCATCCTTTTCCCATATAGGTTATGACACAATGTTGAGTAGTCTTCTCCTGGTCTTCCGTACGTCTTTGGTGATTATATATTTCACATGGTTTGTATATCTCTGTTAACCCCAATATGGTAAATTATCCAATCCTCATCCCTTTCTATTTGATGAACCATAAGTTTTTTAATGAATCTGTGATTGCCTTTCTCTGTGGAAATATCTTCATTAGTATCAATTTTTATGTAACTCCTAAAAGTGATATGATAGGATATGTGTCTTTTACTTTCTCACTTACTACAGGTGGTGTGATTACGTCTAGACTCATCTATGGTGCTGCAAATGGCATTGTTTCATTTTTTTCACTAGCGAATATTCCATCTATACATGGAGGAGTTCTTCTTTGTCCACCCATCTGTTGGTGGACTTTTTGGTTACCTCCATATCTTGGCTATTGTAATACTGTGCAATGCAGATTGGCCTGCCTGTGTCTTTCCAATTCTCTCTTCTTAGATTATAGGTCGAGGAGTGGGCCTGCTGGATCATATGGTAGCTCAATGTTTACCTTTTTAAGGCACCTCCATTCTGTTCTCATTTGTTGCCCTTTCCAAGTTACTTCCCCCTTGAAGTTGAGGGTATGCATTTCTCCACAACAGCTTCAGCATTTATTGTTTGTAGTTTTCTTGCTGATGGTTTTTCTGACAAGTGTGAGCTGATACCTCTTTTTGGTTGAATTCGCATGTGCCTCATAATCCGTTGAAACTGAGCTTTAAGGCATATCCTTTTTATTTTTCAAGCTGTGATTACCCCTTAGTTCTTCAAAGTGTTCTCTTAAAGTATGTGTCACATTTTGAAATGTTTTGGCCATTACCTCCCTCAAGACATATTGAGGGCATGTTTCATTTACAGTCCTGCATTACTTCTTCCTATGAAATGACCATTAGCACAGGCCTTAAAGCTGTTTTTGCAGGTAACTGCCAGAGGGTGGCAGCCTTTCTATGTTCCCCACCCTGGTAACTAGGGAAATGCCCTTGCGGCCTGTGGTGTTTCTCGGTATAAATTAGAGTGGAGTGTGCCCGGACAAACCCACACAAGCTGATGTCTCTTTACTTTTGTTGGATTTTTAAATTTAATTTTTATTTTTTATTGGAATAATTTTCCACTGTGTACGTGGACCACTTCTACTTTGTGCATTCCTCGGTTGATGGACATTTTCATTGCTTCCAAGTGTTGGCTATGGAAAATATTGTTAGAGTGCAGGATTGCCAGCCTGTGACTTTTTTTTTTAATATTTATTTATTTATTTATTTATTTATTTATTTATTTTTGGCTGTGTTGGATCTTCGTTTGTGCGCGAGGGCTTTCTGTAGTTGCGGCGAGCGGGGGCCACTCTTCATCACGGTGCGTGGGTCTCTCACTATCGCGGCCTCTCTTGTTGCGGAGCACAGGCTCCATGCGCGCAGGCTCCGTGGTTGTGGCTCACGGGCCCAGTTGCTCCGCGGCATGTGGGATCTTCCCAGACCGGGGCTCGAACCCGTGTGCCCTGCATTGGCAGGCAGACTCTCAACCACTGCACCACCAGGGAAGCCCCAAGCCTGTGACTTTTTGATTCTCATTTTCTCAGGTGATAGGCCCAGCAGTGGGTGTGATTGATTGACTGGTAGCACCGTGTTACCCTTATCAAAGCACCTTCTTTGTGTTTTCATTAGTGGCTCTTACCACGTCCCCCTTAGAATCGAGGGTACGCATTTCTCCACAATCGCTTCAGCATTTATTGTTTGCAGCATTTATGCTAATGGCCCTTCTGGCTGGTGTGAGCTGATAGGTTTTTGTACTTTGGGTTTGCATGTCTTTGAAAATTCATAAAACTCATCATTTTTCTCCGCCGTTTTCTTTTCTGCTAAAAAAAGGAAACAGTTGGGAGTACAATATAACTCTTGAAATTGTCTTCTTGGAAGCTTGCCCTCTGTAAAATTTTTTGGTCGATTTTCCAGCCCAGAATTTTTTTAGAGAGCAGGTCTCATTTCCCGAACTGAAAGTGTGGTGCATATTTAGTGACCTTTAGCAATGGGTTAAAAGCTGCTGTTGTGGGAAGTGGCCTCAAGCAGGCAGCATTCCTTCATTCCCAAATCTGGGTACTAGGGCAGCAGAGCCTTTCTGGAAGTCGTGTTCCTAGGTTGTAAATTATATTGGAGTGTGCGTGGAGAAACCCCCATAAGTTTATGTCTCATTATTTCTTCTTGGTTTTAAAATTTTTTTTAATTGGGGTAAAGCTTAGACTATTGTTTGTCCGAGGTGTACACAATCTGGTTTATTTGTACATTATATATGTCTATTCAAGTACAGATCCCCTTCCCATGTAAAATGTTACAGAGGGTTCCGCACACCTCCCTTCTATATGGTAGGTCTTTTTGAGATATGTATATAATATGTGTTTGTATACATATAGTAACACTAACCTTAATTTATCCACTCCCCCCACCTTTCCTTTTAGATGAGCATAGTTTGTTTTCTAAATCTGTGAGTGTCTTTCTCTGTGGAAATATGTTCATTTGTGTCAGTTATTAGATAACGCCTATAAGTGATATCATAGAATATAGGTCTTTTGCTTTCGGACTTACCTCATGTTTCGTGATTATCTCCAGACTCATTTGTGGTGCCTCAAAGAACAATGGTTCATTGTTTTCCATGGCTAATATTCCAATGTGTACATGGACCACTTCTTCTTTATCTATTCACCTGTTGTTGGACATTTTGATTCCTTCACTGTCTTGGCTATTGTGAAGAAGGCTGCACTGAAGCGTTGGCGGCCTGTGTCTTCTCGATTCTTGTCTTCTCCGGTGAGAGGTCCAATGGTGCGCCTGCTGGATTGAATGGTACCTCCATTTTTACTTTTAAACACAGCTCCTTTCTGTTCTCATTATTGGCCGTTACCCCTTTACGTCTCACCAGCAGGTAGAGGGTACACAGTTCTCTAAAACCCCGTCAGCATTTATTGTTTGTAGACTTTTTGCTGATGGTCAGTCGACTGGTGTAAGTTGAAACTTTTTGTAGATTAGATTTCATGGGTCTAACACTCCCTGAGGTTGAGCTTTTATCCATTTTCCTTTTTTTTAAAAGAGCGTGAGTAAAACGTTAATATTCATACTCTCTTCTGGAAACATTTGCCTGTTTTGAAATTTTTGTCCATTCCCTACTTCAGCACAATTTTTTAGGGCAGGTGTCCTTTACAGCCCTGAGTCCTTGTGAATGTTAAGTGACCATTAGCTGTGAGTTTAAAGCTGCTCTTGCAGGAAACGGCCACAAGGTGGCATCATTTCTCCTTTACCAAATTTGGTAACTGGGGAAACAGAGCCTTAATGGAAGTGGTGTTCTAGGTTGTAAATTAGAATGGAATGTGCCAGGAAAAAGCCCTTTATGTTTATGTCTCATTACTTGTTGTTCATATTTATAATTTACTTTTTATTTTTTATCCAAGCAAATTTGATTACAATGGTTTGTTTGTTCTAGGTGTGCAAATGTGGTTCTTTCACACATATACGTGTATCTATTCTTCCTCGCATCCTTTTCCCATATAGGTTATGACACAATGTTGAGTAGTCTTCTCCTGGTCTTCCGTACGTCTTTGGTGATTATATATTTCACATGGTTTGTATATCTCTGTTAACCCCAATATGGTAAATTATCCAATCCTCATCCCTTTCTATTTGATGAACCATAAGTTTTTTAATGAATCTGTGATTGCCTTTCTCTGTGGAAATATCTTCATTAGTATCAATTTTTATGTAACTCCTAAAAGTGATATGATAGGATATGTGTCTTTTACTTTCTCACTTACTACAGGTGGTGTGATTACGTCTAGACTCATCTATGGTGCTGCAAATGGCATTGTTTCATTTTTTTCACTAGCGAATATTCCATCTATACATGGAGGAGTTCTTCTTTGTCCACCCATCTGTTGGTGGACTTTTTGGTTACCTCCATATCTTGGCTATTGTAATACTGTGCAATGCAGATTGGCCTGCCTGTGTCTTTCCAATTCTCTCTTCTTAGATTATAGGTCGAGGAGTGGGCCTGCTGGATCATATGGTAGCTCAATGTTTACCTTTTTAAGGCACCTCCATTCTGTTCTCATTTGTTGCCCTTTCCAAGTTACTTCCCCCTTGAAGTTGAGGGTATGCATTTCTCCACAACAGCTTCAGCATTTATTGTTTGTAGTTTTCTTGCTGATGGTTTTTCTGACAAGTGTGAGCTGATACCTCTTTTTGGTTGAATTCGCATGTGCCTCATAATCCGTTGAAACTGAGCTTTAAGGCATATCCTTTTTATTTTTCAAGCTGTGATTACCCCTTAGTTCTTCAAAGTGTTCTCTTAAAGTATGTGTCACATTTTGAAATGTTTTGGCCATTACCTCCCTCAAGACATATTGAGGGCATGTTTCATTTACAGTCCTGCATTACTTCTTCCTATGAAATGACCATTAGCACAGGCCTTAAAGCTGTTTTTGCAGGTAACTGCCAGAGGGTGGCAGCCTTTCTGTGTTCCCCACCCTGGTAACTAGGGAAATGCCCTTGCGGCCTGTGGTGTTTCTCGGTTATAAATTAGAGTGGAGTGTGCCCGGACAAACCCACACAAGCTGATGTCTCTTTACTTTTGTTGGATTTTTAAATTTAATTTTTATTTTTTATTGGAATAATTTTCCACTGTGTACGTGGACCACTTCTACTTTGTGCATTCTTCGGTTGATGGACATTTTCATTGCTTCCATGTGTTGGCTATGGAAAATATTGTTGGAGTGCAGGATTGCCAGCCTGTGACTTTTTTTTTTTAATATTTATTTATTTATTTATTTATTTATTTATTTATTTATTTATTTATTTATTTATTTTTGGCTGTGTTGGATCTTCGTTTGTGCGCGAGGGCTTTCTGTAGTTGCGGCGAGCGGGGGCCACTCTTCATCGCGGTGCGTGGGTCTCTCACTATCGCGGCCTCTCTTGTTGCGGAGCACAGGCTCCATGCGCGCAGGCTCAGTGGTTGTGGCTCACGGGCCCAGTTGCTCCGCAGCATGTGGGATCTTCCCAGACCGGGGCTCGAACCCGTGTGCCCTGCATTGGCAGGCAGACTCTCAACCACTGCACCACCAGGGAAGCCCCAAGCCTGTGACTTTTTGATTCTCATTTTCTCAGGTGATAGGCCCAGCAGTGGGTGTGATTGATTGACTGGTAGCACCGTGTTACCCTTTTCAAAGCACCTTCTTTGTGTTTTCATTAGTGGCTCTTACCACGTCCCCCTTAGAATCGAGGGTACGCATTTCTCCACAATCGCTTCAGCATTTATTGTTTGCAGCATTTATGCTAATGGCCCTTCTGGCTGGTGTGAGCTGATAGGTTTTTGTACTTTGGGTTTGCATGTCTTTGAAAATTCATAAAACTCATCATTTTTCTCCGCCGTTTTCTTTTCTGCTAAAAAAAGGAAACAGTTGGGAGTACAATATAACTCTTGAAATTGTCTTCTTGGAAGCTTGCCCTCTGTAAAATTTTTTGGTCGATTTTCCAGCCCAGAATTTTTTTAGAGAGCAGGTCTCATTTCCCGAACTGAAAGTGTGGTGCATATTTAGTGACCTTTAGCAATGGGTTAAAAGCTGCTGTTGTGGGAAGTGGCCTCAAGCAGGCAGCATTCCTTCATTCCCAAATCTGGGTACTAGGGCAGCAGAGCCTTTCTGGAAGTCGTGTTCCTAGGTTGTAAATTATATTGGAATGTGCGTGGAGAAACCCCCATAAGTTTATGTCTCATTATTTCTTCTTGGTTTTAAAATTTTTTTTAATTGGGGTAAAGCTTAGAGTATTGTTTGTCCGAGGTGTACACAATCTGGTTTATTTGTACATTATATATGTCTATTCAAGTACAGATCCCCTTCCCATGTAAAATGTTACAGAGGGTTCCGCACACCTCCCTTCTATATGGTAGGTCTTTTTGAGATATGTATATAATATGTGTTTGTATACATATAGTAACACTAACCTTAATTTATCCACTCCCCCCACCTTTCCTTTTAGATGAGCATAGTTTGTTTTCTAAATCTGTGAGTGTCTTTCTCTGTGGAAATATGTTCATTTGTGTCAGTTATTAGATAACGCCTATAAGTGATATCATAGAATATAGGTCTTTTGCTTTCGGACTTACCTCATGTTTCGTGATTATCTCCAGACTCATTTGTGGTGCCTCAAAGAACAATGGTTCATTGTTTTCCATGGCTAATATTCCAATGTGTACATGGACCACTTCTTCTTTATCTATTCACCTGTTGTTGGACATTTTGATTCCTTCACTGTCTTGGCTATTGTGAAGAAGGCTGCACTGAAGCGTTGGCGGCCTGTGTCTTCTCGATTCTTGTCTTCTCCGGTGAGAGGTCCAATGGTGCGCCTGCTGGATTGAATGGTACCTCCATTTTTACTTTTAAACACAGCTCCTTTCTGTTCTCATTATTGGCCGTTACCCCTTTACGTCTCACCAGCAGGTAGAGGGTACACAGTTCTCTAAAACCCCGTCAGCATTTATTGTTTGTAGACTTTTTGCTGATGGTCAGTCGACTGGTGTAAGTTGAAACTTTTTGTAGATTAGATTTCATGGGTCTAACACTCCCTGAGGTTGAGCTTTTATCCATTTTCCTTTTTTTTAAAAGAGCGTGAGTAAAACGTTAATATTCATACTCTCTTCTGGAAACATTTGCCTGTTTTGAAATTTTTGTCCATTCCCTACTTCAGCACAATTTTTTAGGGCAGGTGTCCTTTACAGCCCTGAGTCCTTGTGAATGTTAAGTGACCATTAGCTGTGAGTTTAAAGCTGCTCTTGCAGGAAACGGCCACAAGGTGGCATCATTTCTCCTTTACCAAATTTGGTAACTGGGGAAACAGAGCCTTAATGGAAGTGGTGTTCTAGGTTGTAAATTAGAATGGAATGTGCCAGGAAAAAGCCCTTTATGTTTATGTCTCATTACTTGTTGTTCATATTTATAATTTACTTTTTATTTTTTATCCAAGCAAATTTGATTACAATGGTTTGTTTGTTCTAGGTGTGCAAATGTGGTTCTTTCACACATATACGTGTATCTATTCTTCCTCGCATCCTTTTCCCATATAGGTTATGACACAATGTTGAGTAGTCTTCTCCTGGTCTTCCGTACGTCTTTGGTGATTATATATTTCACATGGTTTGTATATCTCTGTTAACCCCAATATGGTAAATTATCCAATCCTCATCCCTTTCTATTTGATGAACCATAAGTTTTTTAATGAATCTGTGATTGCCTTTCTCTGTGGAAATATCTTCATTAGTATCAATTTTTATGTAACTCCTAAAAGTGATATGATAGGATATGTGTCTTTTACTTTCTCACTTACTACAGGTGGTGTGATTACGTCTAGACTCATCTATGGTGCTGCAAATGGCATTGTTTCATTTTTTTCACTAGCGAATATTCCATCTATACATGGAGGAGTTCTTCTTTGTCCACCCATCTGTTGGTGGACTTTTTGGTTACCTCCATATCTTGGCTATTGTAATACTGTGCAATGCAGATTGGCCAGCCTGTGTCTTTCCAATTCTCTCTTCTTAGATTATAGGTCGAGGAGTGGGCCTGCTGGATCATATGGTAGCTAAATGTTTACCTTTTTAAGGCACCTCCATTCTGTTCTCATTTGTTGCCCTTTCCAAGTCACATCCCCCTTGAAGTTGAGGGTATGCATTTCTCCACAACAGCTTCAGCATTTATTGTTTGTAGTTTTCTTGCTGATGGTTTTTCTGACAAGTGTGAGCTGATACCTCTTTTTGGTTGAATTCGCATGTGCCTCATAATCCGTTGAAACTGAGCTTTAAGGCATATCCTTTTTATTTTTCAAGCTGTGATTACCCCTTAGTTCTTCAAAGTGTTCTCTTAAAGTATGTGTCACATTTTGAAATGTTTTGGCCATTACCTCCCTCAAGACATATTGAGGGCATGTTTCATTTACAGTCCTGCATTACTTCTTCCTATGAAATGACCATTAGCACAGGCCTTAAAGCTGTTTTTGCAGGTAACTGCCAGAGGGTGGCAGCCTTTCTGTGTTCCCCACCCTGGTAACTAGGGAAATGCCCTTGCGGCCTGTGGTGTTTCTCGGTTATAAATTAGAGTGGAGTGTGCCCGGACAAACCCACACAAGCTGATGTCTCTTTACTTTTGTTGGATTTTTAAATTTAATTTTTATTTTTTATTGGAATAATTTTCCACTGTGTACGTGGACCACTTCTACTTTGTGCATTCTTCGGTTGATGGACATTTTCATTGCTTCCATGTGTTGGCTATGGAAAATATTGTTGGAGTGCAGGATTGCCAGCCTGTGACTTTTTTTTTTTAATATTTATTTATTTATTTATTTATTTATTTATTTATTTATTTATTTATTTATTTTTGGCTGTGTTGGATCTTCGTTTGTGCGCGAGGGCTTTCTGTAGTTGCGGCGAGCGGGGGCCACTCTTCATCGCGGTGCGTGGGTCTCTCACTATCGCGGCCTCTCTTGTTGCGGAGCACAGGCTCCATGCGCGCAGGCTCAGTGGTTGTGGCTCACGGGCCCAGTTGCTCCGCAGCATGTGGGATCTTCCCAGACCGGGGCTCGAACCCGTGTGCCCTGCATTGGCAGGCAGACTCTCAACCACTGCACCACCAGGGAAGCCCCAAGCCTGTGACTTTTTGATTCTCATTTTCTCAGGTGATAGGCCCAGCAGTGGGTGTGATTGATTGACTGGTAGCACCGTGTTACCCTTTTCAAAGCACCTTCTTTGTGTTTTCATTAGTGGCTCTTACCACGTCCCCCTTAGAATCGAGGGTACGCATTTCTCCACAATCGCTTCAGCATTTATTGTTTGCAGCATTTATGCTAATGGCCCTTCTGGCTGGTGTGAGCTGATAGGTTTTTGTACTTTGGGTTTGCATGTCTTTGAAAATTCATAAAACTCATCATTTTTCTCCGCCGTTTTCTTTTCTGCTAAAAAAAGGAAACAGTTGGGAGTACAATATAACTCTTGAAATTGTCTTCTTGGAAGCTTGCCCTCTGTAAAATTTTTTGGTCGATTTTCCAGCCCAGAATTTTTTTAGAGAGCAGGTCTCATTTCCCGAACTGAAAGTGTGGTGCATATTTAGTGACCTTTAGCAATGGGTTAAAAGCTGCTGTTGTGGGAAGTGGCCTCAAGCAGGCAGCATTCCTTCATTCCCAAATCTGGGTACTAGGGCAGCAGAGCCTTTCTGGAAGTCGTGTTCCTAGGTTGTAAATTATATTGGAATGTGCGTGGAGAAACCCCCATAAGTTTATGTCTCATTATTTCTTCTTGGTTTTAAAATTTTTTTTAATTGGGGTAAAGCTTAGAGTATTGTTTGTCCGAGGTGTACACAATCTGGTTTATTTGTACATTATATATGTCTATTCAAGTACAGATCCCCTTCCCATGTAAAATGTTACAGAGGGTTCCGCACACCTCCCTTCTATATGGTAGGTCTTTTTGAGATATGTATATAATATGTGTTTGTATACATATAGTAACACTAACCTTAATTTATCCACTCCCCCCACCTTTCCTTTTAGATGAGCATAGTTTGTTTTCTAAATCTGTGAGTGTCTTTCTCTGTGGAAATATGTTCATTTGTGTCAGTTATTAGATAACGCCTATAAGTGATATCATAGAATATAGGTCTTTTGCTTTCGGACTTACCTCATGTTTCGTGATTATCTCCAGACTCATTTGTGGTGCCTCAAAGAACAATGGTTCATTGTTTTCCATGGCTAATATTCCAATGTGTACATGGACCACTTCTTCTTTATCTATTCACCTGTTGTTGGACATTTTGATTCCTTCACTGTCTTGGCTATTGTGAAGAAGGCTGCACTGAAGCGTTGGCGGCCTGTGTCTTCTCGATTCTTGTCTTCTCCGGTGAGAGGTCCAATGGTGCGCCTGCTGGATTGAATGGTACCTCCATTTTTACTTTTAAACACAGCTCCTTTCTGTTCTCATTATTGGCCGTTACCCCTTTACGTCTCACCAGCAGGTAGAGGGTACACAGTTCTCTAAAACCCCGTCAGCATTTATTGTTTGTAGACTTTTTGCTGATGGTCAGTCGACTGGTGTAAGTTGAAACTTTTTGTAGATTAGATTTCATGGGTCTAACACTCCCTGAGGTTGAGCTTTTATCCATTTTCCTTTTTTTTAAAAGAGCGTGAGTAAAACGTTAATATTCATACTCTCTTCTGGAAACATTTGCCTGTTTTGAAATTTTTGTCCATTCCCTACTTCAGCACAATTTTTTAGGGCAGGTGTCCTTTACAGCCCTGAGTCCTTGTGAATGTTAAGTGACCATTAGCTGTGAGTTTAAAGCTGCTCTTGCAGGAAACGGCCACAAGGTGGCATCATTTCTCCTTTACCAAATTTGGTAACTGGGGAAACAGAGCCTTAATGGAAGTGGTGTTCTAGGTTGTAAATTAGAATGGAATGTGCCAGGAAAAAGCCCTTTATGTTTATGTCTCATTACTTGTTGTTCATATTTATAATTTACTTTTTATTTTTTATCCAAGCAAATTTGATTACAATGGTTTGTTTGTTCTAGGTGTGCAAATGTGGTTCTTTCACACATATACGTGTATCTATTCTTCCTCGCATCCTTTTCCCATATAGGTTATGACACAATGTTGAGTAGTCTTCTCCTGGTCTTCCGTACGTCTTTGGTGATTATATATTTCACATGGTTTGTATATCTCTGTTAACCCCAATATGG